>NC_091169.1:34829879-35034879 GCF_040958095.1 Procambarus clarkii
TGATCCATGGAGTGTTCACAGCCGAGCCTGAGCACCTCCCATTCTTGATTCCATTTTATGACTTTTATGAAATAAAAGTCATAAAAGAGCAGATTGCAGAAGCAAACTCTATAAATAATTTTAAAAGTAGATATGATACTGGAAATAGGACAGGAGTCATTGCTATAAAAGATGACTTACTATAATATATAGCTGTTGAAATAGCACTTTCTCTGTAACTAGCTGACATTGTAACTATAAGGTGTGAAGGATAGATGAAATTGTTTATGTAATAATCTAAGATGAGGTCTGATAAAGACCTTTTGTGCCCTCTGTAATGCTTTTGCGCTACCGCTCACAGGATGAGTATGGGGTGAACAATAACCTAGCCGCCTTCGGCGGCAACAATCAAATCACAGCTATAAACAACCGGCTGCTAGAAAGGCGGGGTCCAAGAGCCAGTGCTCGATCCTGCAGGCACAAAAGGGTGAAACAGGTGAGCATGTGCGTTAGACAACTTGTCTCACGGGCAGCAGAAGCCGGAAACCCGGTTTAACTAATCCATACTCAACAGGTCGACAAGCAACGCGGAGGGCAAATATATTTGTAGTTCATCTTCCCAACTGGCAAAAAATAATTGTTAATTAAAATATGCTAAGAGAAAGTGCCATGAGTTTAAGTGCCGGGGAGCCGGTTTGTAATGAGTGGTGGCAGGTTTAATTGGAAGTGCTCATGTGAATTTGACAGTGGTGTTCCAGTGTAAGCTGTTGTGTGTGATTGATGGGGACGTGTGAGAACACTAGCAATACTGCAGCGTTTTGGTGTTGTGGAGTGGTGTTGTGGTGTGGGAGTTGGTGGTGTTGTGGTGTGGGAGTTGGTGGTGTTGTGGTGTGGGGAGTTGGTGGTGTTGTGGTGTGGGGGAGTTGGTGGTGTTGTGGTGTGGGGAGTTGGTGGTGTTGTGGTGTGGGAGTTGGTGGTGTTGTGGTGTGGGGGAGTTGGTGGTGTTGTGGTGTGGGGGAGTTGGTGGTGTTGTGGGGGAGTTGGTGGTGTTGTGGGGGAGTTGGTGGTGTTGTGGGGGAGTTGGTGGTGTTGTGGTGTGGGGGAGTTGGTGGTGTTGTGGTGTGGGAGTTGGTGGTGTTGTGGTGTGGGAGTTGGTGGTGTTGTGGTGTGGGAGTTGGTGGTGTTGTGGTGTGGGAGTTGGTGGTGTTGTGGTGTGGGGGAGTTGGTGGTGTTGTGGTGTGGGAGTTGGTGGTGTTGTGGTGTGGGGAGTTGGTGGTGTTGTGGTGTGGGGAGTTGGTGGTGTTGTGGTGTGAGGGTTGGTGGTGTTGTGGTGTGGGAGTTGGTGGTGTTGTGGTGTGGGGGAGTTGGTGGTGTTGTGGTGTGGGAGTTGGTGGTGTTGTGGTGTGGGGGAGTTGGTGGTGTTGTGGTGTGGGAGTTGGTGGTGTTGTGGTGTGGGAGTTGGTGGTGTTGTGGTGTGGGGGTTGGTGGTGTTGTGGTGTGGGGGTTGGTGGTGTTGTGGTGTGGGAGTTGGTGGTGTTGTGGTGTGGGAGTTGGTGGTGTTGTGGTGTGGGAGTTGGTGGTGTTGTGGTGTGGGGGAGTTGGTGGTGTTGTGGTGTGGGGGTTGGTGGTGTTGTGGTGTGGGAGTTGGTGGTGTTGTGGTGTGGGAGTTGGTGGTATTGTGGTGTGGGGGAGTTGGTGGTGTTGTGATGTGGGGAAGTTGGTGGTGTTGTGGTGTGGGAGTTGGTGGTGTTGTGGTGTGGGGGAGTTGGTGGTGTTGTGGTGTGGGAGTTGGTGGTGTTGTGGTGTGGGGGGTTGGTGGTGTTGTGGTGTGGGGGTTGGTGGTGTTGTGGTGTGGGAGTTGGTGGTGTTGTGGTGTGGGGGAGTTGGTGGTGTTGTGGTGTGGGGGTTGGTGGTGTTGTGGTGTGGGGGTTGGTGGTGTTGTGGTGTGGGAGTTGGTGGTGTTGTGGTGTGGGAGTTGGTGGTGTTGTGGTGTGGGAGTTGGTGGTGTAAGTCACTGGTGGTGTTGTGGTGTAAGTCACCGGTGGTGTTGTTGTGGTGTAAGTCACCGGTGGTGTTGTTGTGGTGTAAGTCACCGGTGGTGGTGTTGTTGTGGTGTAAGTCACCGGTGGTGTTGTGGTATAAGTCACTGGTGGTGTTGTTGTGGTGTAAGTCACCGGTGGTGTTGTGGTGTAAGTCACTGGTGGTGTTGTGGTGTAAGTCACTGGTGGTGGTGTTGTGGTGTAAGTCACCAGTGGTGGTGTTGTGGTGTAAGTCACCAGTGGTGGTGTTGTGGTGTAAGTCACTGGTGGTGTTGTGGTGTAAGTCACTGGTGGTGGTGTTGTGGTGTAAGTCACCAGTGGTGGTGTTGTGGTGTAAGTCACTGGTGGTGTTGTGGTGTAAGTCACCAGTGGTGGTGTTGTGGTGTAAGACACCGGTGTTGTTGTTGTGGTGTAAGTCACTGGTGGTGTTGTGGTGTAAGTCACCATTGGTGGTGTTGTGGTGTAAGTCACTGGTGGTATTGTGGTGTAAGTCACCAGTGGTGGTGTTGTGGTGTAAGTCACCATTGGTGGTGTTGTGGTGTAAGTCACTGGTGGTATTGTGGTGTAAGTCACCATTGGTGGTGTTGTGGTGTAAGTCACCATTGGTGGTGTTGTGGTGTAAGTCACCATTGGTGGTGTTGTGGTGTAAGTCACCATTGGTGGTGTTGTGGTGTAAGTCACCATTGGTGGTATTGTGGTGTAAGTCACTGGTGGTATTGTGGTGTAAGTCTCCAGTGGTGGTGTTGTGGTGTAAGTCACCAGTGTTGGTGTAGTGGTGTAAGTCACCAGTGGTGGTGTTGTGGTGTAAGTCACTGGTGGTGGTGTTGTGGTGTAAGTCACCAGTGGTGGTGTTGTGGTGCAAGTCACTGGTGGTGGTGTTGTGGTGTAAGTCACCAGTGGTGGTGTTGTGGTGTAAGTCACCATTGGTGGTGTAAGTCACCATTGGTGGTGTTGTGGTGTAAGTCACCATTGGTGGTGTTGTGGTGTAAGTCACTGGTGGTGTTGTGGTGTAAGTCACCATTGGTGGTGTTGTGGTGTAAGTCACCATTGGTGGTGTTGTGGTGTAAGTCACTGGTGGTGTTGTGGTGTAAGTCACCATTGGTGGTGTTGTGGTGTAAGTCACCATTGGTGGTGTTGTGGTGTAAGAGTGGCCGGTGATGTACAAAAGTCAAGGAAAACCTAACCAAATAACACCTATCTGAACACCTTTTGGAAACCTCAATATCAATGAGACTGATAGAATGTTATCAGTCTGATATGACTGACACACAAACTTTGCTTAAAAACAAACTTTTAATGTTTGTATGGCCATTCGCGCCTCTCTCCAGTGACCAACCGTGAATGGTCCTTGTGTGCACAAGGAATACAGCGATAATATTAAGGTTTGATAAGAACTATGCTGGAACCGACCCTTTGATTAGTCTTTCATCTCTCTGGTATAAAAGTACTAACAATCTCTTCAAAAGCAGTACTTGTTATCGAAGATTAATTCTAAATTAGTTTATAAGGTAAATTAGCGGAAGAACTCCATTTCGCAACTCTCCGATATGTGACTATAAACCGTTCACTATAGTATATGTGACTATAAACCTTTGATTTTCATGTCAGGTCGATGGATTGTATAAATCGCAGATAATTGCATACAAACCGGGCTCTGAAAATAGCTGAGAGGCAGCGTCTCTTCAACACGAGGTTTCAGTGGCGATGGCTATTTAATGCCTATTATCAGAGGATCCTGGCTACCTCAGCGCTAGACATGAGAAGGGCTAACTTTCCCTCCTGCCTGAGAGCGCTTAAAACTCGTAGTGCCGTGATCTGATTGTCGTGTGAGTTAGTGTCCTGATGGGCGGGTTGGTATCACTAACGACCGTGTGTCAAGTAAGAATTTGGGTCAATAAATCTGGAGCGGGGTGAGATTAGCGAGCACGGCTCAAAGTTGAAGTTTAATACGTCTTGCGGCGTTATTTACGGCCCTTCTAAGTCGGCTCTAAGTAGCAATCTTGGCGTTTCCCAGTTTATGATGCATTATTTCATAATCTCTACAGATAAAGTTTATAATTAATAGAATTAACGAGTTCTTTGTGAGTTGTATAATCACCAATAAGGTTGATCCAAATCCCCGAACTTTAAGGAGCCCCATCACGCGTGCAAATACTGACAGAGTGAAGAGCTGGGCGTGGAAGCTGCCTCTCAACACTGCTCACGCCTCGTCATCGGCTCCTCTCGCTCTCCCGCTCTTCACCTTCACCAGTCACATATAAATATTGTAATATTTTGGAGCGTGTTAACTCTGGATGCCGTCTGGAAGCTTTGACGTGTTTATTTTACATCACAGTGTAATTTTGGATATTTCACACGTTCTTAATACGTATAGTGAGGCTCTTGTTTATGGTCAGCCCGTCACTATACATCCCAACCTATCCTCAGGCTAGGCTCGTTCAGGTTGCGCTCACCCAGGGGCCTGACGGCTGAGTAGACAGCGCTCGGGATTCGTAGTCCTAAAGTTCCTGGTTCTATCCCCGAAGGACGCGAAAACAAATGGGCATTTTCTTTTACCCAGATGCTGCTGTTCACCTAGCAGTAAATAGGCACCTGGGAGTTAGACAGCTGCTACGGGCTGCTTCCTGGGGGACATGTAACAAAAAGGAGTCCTGGTCGAGGACCGGGCCGCGGGGACGCTAAACCCAGAAATCATATCAAGATAACCTTAGGATAGATAACCCAGTGACGCATTCGTCAGTATACCCAACCCGTCCTCACACTAGGCTGGTTAAAGCAGCGGCCGTCCTCCCCAGATGCATTCATCAATTTTAACATTCTGTGTATTAAACATTGGTTTGTTCTTATATATGTTAATATTATTATACATACAAATTTTATGTATAGTTAGGCGTAGGTTAGGTTAGGGGTTTAGGTTCTGTTGGCGATTATTTGTATTTGTAGTACGTGGGTGAAGCATTTATAGCGCTGTGATTCGAACAAAATTCGTCAGTGAAGCACTTGTTCCGGAAGTGTACGAACGAAATCAGTCGTGAGTCGTGTGCAAACCGTTTTTCATTCATACACAGCTGGGGTTTGGCGGGTGCATGGAATAAACTTTGGCCTTTGGGAGGACGGGCTGGTACAAGTGATGACGTTCAAACATTTCTCGAACAGTTGACATCCTCTGTAAATGCTTAACACACACACACACACACACACACACACACACACACACACACACACACGTACAATACATACAAATAATTATCTACTAAACCTAAGTTCTCTCTCAATGAACCTAATACACTGAATTCTAATATATATAATAGTGTTAATTTATATTTTGAGAGAATACCTATTTTTAATACACAGCATCTTAAAATTGATGAATGTGTCTTTGGGGTTGGCCGTAGCCTGGGCAGGCATAACCTAACAACGAGTTGTGTATTTACAAGTAATTAACAACACAACCAAAGCACCTAACCAAGCCTATGCTAGGTCTAACTGGACAGAAAGTCCTAATACATAATATCATTACTTTGCATTTGAGCATACACAGTTTTTGATTACATAGTTCGTTCAAATTTATGAATGCGCCATTTGGCTCTGGTGCAGTGTGGAGTAGTTTAGCCTGAGGA
The DNA here is from genome assembly GCF_040958095.1 of Procambarus clarkii. Taxonomy (NCBI): domain Eukaryota; kingdom Metazoa; phylum Arthropoda; class Malacostraca; order Decapoda; family Cambaridae; genus Procambarus; species Procambarus clarkii. The sequence goes on from NC_091169.1 coordinate 34,835,518, forward strand.
TGGGTTGGTTTACTATGCTTAGTGATGTAGTTTTGAAGCTCTGACATGTGTTCATTATGCATCATATAGCCCGTCCTCATAAACATTGGCCAAATGCTCCTTAATCCAACCGCCAACTTCTGTTTAAAAATTAAAAACTCTTTACACAACTTATTACGCTCGAACTTGTTTGAAACAGTGCTTTGCTCTCTGTATACAAATCGCACCTCTAAATGCCAGCCCGTCCTCCAGACAAAGACCCAAAAGTGATTCCATCCACCCGCCAAACCCCCCCCCCCCAACCCCCGCTGTTTATGAATGAAAAACGGTTTACACACGACTCACAACTGATTTCGTTCGAACACTTCCGGAACAAGTGCTTCGCTGACGAATTTTGTTCGAACCATAACGCTGTAAATGTTTCACCCACGTACTACAAATACAAATAATCGCCAACAGAACCTAAACACCTAACCTAACCAGTTGGTAAATATGCACAGTATGCCAATATAAAACAATATTAATTTAGATTTGAGAAAATTCCTACTTGAATGAACAGCATGTTAAAATTGATGAATGCGTCTTTGGGGTCGACCGCTGGAGGAAATGGACTTGGCCTGAGGAAGGATTGATGTTTGTAGCACACAGCTGTGTTGTGTCAGAAACGAACAGTTTGAAAAACGTGTTTGAAACGTACATGTGTATGTGGCATACAAGTGTGTTTGTAACATACGTGTGTCTATAGTACTGTCTAAAGGAGTCTTTGTGGCATACAACTGTTGTCTTTAGTTTACAGGTGTGTTTGTAATGTGTAGGTGTATTTGTAACGTACAGGTGTGTGTAACCATACAGTATTTTTATTTACTACCATACCGTTAAAGTTGTGACATACTGCAACATTGAACCACGAGTTTGAATACTCTGTATGGATAATCTGCGTGTACAGTGTTATTAAAAATGCTAAAGTTACGAGTTTCGTTATTCTGGGTGTATTTCACAAGAAAATAAATAAATATTGAGGGCATACGATATTAGATATTCTGTTTGGATTCTGTTAGGTGTTAGGATGTTCTGCCTGGATTCTCTGTTAGGATGTTCTGCCTGAATTCTGTGTTAGGATGTTCTGCCAGGGATTCTCTGTTAGGATTTTCTGACTGGATTCTCTGTTAGGATGTTCTGCCTGGATGCTTTATTTAGAAGCCCTCTTTGGATGCTCTGAGTTTATTTTTTTTAAGCATTTAGTTACGCGTTTGAATATTCTGGATGTAGTTTGAAAGATCTGATCAGCTTTTTTGTATGTTATGGGTGTATTTTAGAAGAGCTTACCTGTTTGTTTGTATGTTATGTAGTTTATATAGTTCTGAAGTATGTTTAGAAGCCAAGTGACCTGTTCAGTCGTTAACTTTTCGCCCTTTTCCTTGTATACTTGAGGTGCTGTGGGGAATAGCGTCACGGTGTATATGTGACGTGCTGAGTTGTTTAAAAAGTGCTGTGGTGTATGTTTGGTGTAATGGTGTAGTACTTGTGTTGTGGTGTATTTGTTAACTTGTTATTTTTTATGATTGGTGGTGTATTTTCGGTGTTGTGGTACATTTGAGATATAATGTGGTGTATTTCTGAATGTCTTCTTTGTATTTCTGAGCACTTGAAGTGTTTTTTTCTGGTGTCGTGGTATATTTCTGAAGAGTTTAATAATGGAGTTTTGATCTGTGGTGTTGATATAAAATGCAGTTTTATGTGCAGGCGACGAATCACAATAACGTGGCTGAAGTATGTTGACCAGACCACACACTAGAAAGTGAGGGGACGACGACGTTTCGGTCCGTCCTGGACCATTCTCAAGTCGATTGTGAGATTGTGATCCGTTTTGTGTGTTTATCTTCATGGTGTATTTTTAGTACTCCGCACATTTCTGACATGTTTTATTGCATTTCTCACATATTTCGGTATATTTCTATAATTGTTTTCTGGTGCTTTGGTGAGTTTGTGGTGTTGTGACGTATTTCTGAAATTTGGCGGTGTATTAATGGACTCTTTTTACAACTATAGATTCATAACTTTCGACTTGAGAATGGTCCAGGACGGACCGAAACGTCGTCGTCTCTTCATTTTCTAGTGTGTGGTCTGGTCAACATAACTTTCAACATTGTACTAAAAAGGAGTGTCTGACGAAATACAAATTGACGTTCTAGCTGACGAAAATGTTAGAAATGTGAATATCCACCTTCATACTTGTCTTACAGCCTGTGCCTTAATGGCCTCACTTAAGTTTAAGGGAACTTAAACAGTTTAAGTGAACTTAAACTTAAGGCTTCACTTAAGTTTACCTTCGAATTTTCTACTGTATGATGTACCAAATGTATCTTAATATAAATACAATTATTATTATTATTATTAATGCTATTAATATAAGTTTCGTTTTGTAATTTCTCACTCCGTCTATTACATATTTATAAGCACCTTTGCAAAATCGTGTAATGCAACATTGCACCTAATTCAAATAGGTTTATTGAGGTATAAACACACACAAAGGGATGAGGTAGCTCAAGCTATTCTCACCCCGCACGCAGCTAATTGTTTGTTCTGTTTGACTTTAATTTTGTCTCTATGAGTAAGCTGTGGCCTGAGACGGGCTCTTCTTGCTCTAGAAGGTTATCTAGGTTATCTTGAGATGATTTCGGGGCTTTAGTGTCCCCGCGGCCCGGTCCTCGACCAGGCCTCCACCTCCAGGAAACAGCCCGTGACAGCTGACTAACACCCAGGTACATATTTTACTGCTAGGTAACAGGGGCATTAGGGTGAAAGAAACTCTGCCCATTGTTTCTCGCTGGCGCCCGGGATCGAACCCGGGACCACAGGATCACAAGTCCAGTGTGCTGTCCGCTCGGCCGACCGGCTTCCCATAGCAAAAATATCCACACAACACATGCTTCTCCACATACAAAAGCACACCCACACATACACACAGAAGCACGCATACACAAAGGGGGTCTGGTAGCTGAGCGGACAGTGTGCAGGACACGTAATTCTGTGGCTCGGGTTCGATTCTCGGATCAGGCAGAAACAAATGTGCAAAGTTTCTTTCACCCTGATGGCCCTGTAACCTAGTAGTATATAGGTACCTGGGAGTCAGACTGCTGTTACGGAGCTGCTTCCTGTGTGTGTGTGTGTGTAGACGCACGCATACACACAGGAACACACATACACAAGAACACGCACTCATACACAAAGCATACACTCACCCAAAAACCCTACCCTCCCCTCCCCTCCCCTCCCCTCCCCTCCCCTCTACAACACACTTGTGGAACAAAATCTCCAGCGCTGTTGTCTTGACGTACTTCATCTAAGACTAAAGTGTCTCTCCCATCTGGCCGCTTCACACAGTTACTGTGAGGCCCTCGGTGACGCCTCCAGGTAACTCTGCCGTCTAACTCAGTAAAGTACCCCAGGTAACACCTGGTAACTGAGGGACAGGCGGATAACTAAGAGACAGGCGAGAGAGAGAGAGAGAGAGAGAGAGAGAGAGAGAGAGAGAGAGAGAGAGAGAGAGAGAGAGAGAGAGAGAGAGAGAGAGAGAGAGAGAGAGAGAGCGAGAGAGCGAGAGAGCGAGAGAGCGAGAGAGAGAGAGAGAGCGAGAGAGCGAGAGAGAGAGAGAGAGAGAGAGAGAGAGAGAGAGAGAGAGATAGAGAGATAGAGAGATAGAGAGAGAGAGAGAGAGAGAGAGAGAGAGAGAGAGAGAGAGAGAGAGAGAGAGAGAGAGAGAGAGAGAGAGAGAGAGAGAGAGAGAGAGAGCGAGAGAGAGAGAGAGAGAGAGAGAGAGAGAGAGAGAGAGAGAGAGAGAGAGAGAGAGAGAGAGAGAGAGAGAGAGAGAGAGAGAGAGAGAGAGAGACAGAGAGAGAGGGAGAGAGAGAGACAGAGACAGAGAGAGAGAACACACGGCCAAGACACTAGCATAACATCAGAGACACCGACGGACCCCATCATTTGGTCTGGTATCCCATCCCTGTGATGAGTTGCTCCTGCCTCTCTTCCTCCCCCATCATATCATCAACATGATGACCAGTCCCATTAGCATGCACCCATTATGCCATTACCGTAATGGTGTACTCCATTTTGATGCACCCATTACACTATGCCTATTAGTTTATCGTGCACTACTGGGTGCTAACACGAATTGTTCCATTAGGTCTATTCAGAGGACTATTTTGACATGATAGTTAAAATAAATCAATATTTCATAGCAGTTAGACTGTTTAACTGTTATAAAAGACAGTTAGTTAACTGTAGATAGTTAGGTTAAACCCCCCAGTCATCACATGATGTCAATTACACATACATACATACACACACACACACACACACACACACACACACACACACACAGAAACACACACACACACACTTGGTAGAGCTAGGAACTATCTCCCCCAAAAAAGAACTGGGAAACAAAGGGCTGGCGAACCGAAAGGGAAATTATGAGTAGATGAGAAGTTTCCTAAGGGATATACCATGGGACCCAGAACTCAGAGCTAAGTCTGTACAAGACATGATGGACTATGTCACCCAAAAGTGTCAGGAGGCTGTAAACAGGTTTATCCCGGCCCGACAGGAAAAAAACCGAGAAGCAAAAGAAGAATCCGTGGTTTAATAGGGCATGTAAGAAAGCAAAGGAACTGAACAAATGGGCGTCGTTATCTTGACGTTATCTTGAGATGATTTCGGGACTTAGCGTCCCCGCGGCCCGGTCCTCGGCCAGCCCTCCTTTTTGTTATACCCCCTCCCCCCCCTCCCAGGAAGCAGCTCGTAGCAGCTGTCTAACTCCCAGGTACCTATTTACTGCTAGGTAACAGGGGCATCAGGGGGTGAAAGAAACATTTTGCCCATTTGTTTCAGCCTCCACCGGGGATCAAACCCGGAATCTCAGGACTACGAATCCGAAGTGCTGTCCACCCAGCTGGTAGGCGTGGAGGAACTTTCAAAATAACAGAACACCAGAAATCAGAGAGAGATGCCAGAGAACCAGGAACAAGTGTGTTAGTGTGAGAAGAGAAGCGGAGAAAAAGTATGAAAATGATATAGCTAATAAAGCCAAGACCGAACCAAAGCTACTACATAGTCACATCAGGAGGAAAACAACATTGAAAGAACAGGTGATGAAAACTAAGAATGGATGAGGACAGGTACAGAGAGAATGACAAAGAGGTGTGTGAAGAACTCAACAAGAGGTTCCAGGAGGTATTCACAATAGAACAAGGAGAGGTCACTGCGCTTGGAGAGAAGGCAGTAAACCAGGCGGCCTTAGAAGGGTTCGAAATTACAAGAGATAAGGTCAAGAGGCATCTGTTGGATCTGAACATGAGAAAGGCTGTTGGCCCGGACACCATCTCACCATGGGTATTGAAAGAGTGTGCAGGAGCACTTTGCTTGCCACTCTCCATAGTGTATATAGTAGGTCACTGGAGATGGGAGACCTACCAGAAATATGGAAGACGGCCAATGTAGTCCCAATATACAAAAAGGGTGACAGACAAGAGGCACTGAACTACAGATCAGTGTCCTTAACGTGTATACCAGGCAAGGTGATGGAGAAGATCGTGAGAAAAAACCTAGTAACACATCTGGAGAGAAGAGACTTCGTGACAACCCATCAACATGGGTTCAGGGAGGGTAAATCTTGCCTTACAGGCTTAATAGAATTCTACGATCAGGTGACAAGGATTAAGCAAGAAAGAGAAGGATGGACGGACTGCATTTTTTTGGACTGTCGGAAAGCCTTTGACACAGTACCCCATAAAATGTTGATACATAAGCTGGAGAAACAGGCAGGAGTAACTGGTAGGGCGCTCCAGTGGATTAGGGAGTACCTAAGCAATAGAATGCAGAGAGTTACAGTGAGGGGTGAGACTGGCGTGAAGTCACCACTGGAGTCCCACAAGGCTCTGTGCTTGGACCTATCCTGTTTCTGATATGCGTAAATGATCTCCCAGAGGGTATAGACTCATTCCTCTCAATGTTTGTTGACGACGCCAAAATTATGAGAAGAATTAAGACAGAGGACAGCTTGAGACATCAAGAAGACCTGGACAAGTTGCAGGAATGGTTGAACAAATGGTTGTTAGAGTTTAACCCAAGCAAATGTAATGTAATGAAGATAGTTGTATGGAGCAGGAGACCAGATACAGGTATCATTTGGGAGATGAAATACTTCAAGAGTCAGAGAGAGAGAAAGAACTGGTTGATATCACGCCAGACCTGTCCTCTGAAGCCCATATCAAGAGGATAAAATCAACGGCATTTGCCAGGTTGGCTAACATAAGAACGGCCTTTAGAAACTTGTGTAAGGAATCTTTCAGAACTTTATATACCACATATGTCAGACCAATCCTGGAGTATGCGGCATCAGCATGGAATCCATATTTATTCAAGCATAAAACTAAACTGGAAAAGGTTTAAAGGTTTGCCACCAGACTAGTACCTGAACTGAGGGATATGAGCTACGAGGAGAGACTACGGGAATTAAACCTCACGTCACTAGGAGACAGAAGAGTTAGATGGGGACATGATCACCACATACAAGATTCTCAGAGGAATTGATAGGGTAGATAAAGACAAACTATTTAACACAAGGGGCACACACACCAGGGGACACAGGGGGAAATTGAGTGCCCAAATGAGCCATAGAGACGTTAGAAAGAATGTTTTCAGTGTCAGAGTAGTTGACAAATGGAATGCATTAGGAAGTGATGTGGTGACTCCATACACAGCTTCAAGTGTAGATATGATAGAGCCCAGTAGGCTGAGGAACCTGTACATTAATTGATTGACAGTTGAGAGGAGGGACCAAAGAGCCAGAGCTCAACCCCCGCAAGCACAACTAAGTAAGCAACTAGGTAAGAACACACACACACACACACACACACACACACACACACACACACACACACACACACACACACACACACACACACACACACACACACACACACACACACACTCACTTTCTTATGGGAAAGAGTGATCACGTCCTCTTGGACATTAAATGCGCTATGCGAAATATTCTAGTATAGAATGGGGAGAGTGAAACAGTTGTTAAACTCGATTTCAAGAGAGGACACTATGGGGAAGATAAAAAAAAATTCATGGGTATAATTGGACAGACTTGTTGCTAGGCAAGGAAGTAAATGAGATGTATGCCAAATTTTGCGAAATATACGATGACGGCACACAAACATTCATACCAAAACAGAGCTGCAGACCGAGGAAACAGGGTTGGTTCAACAGGAATTGCGAGAGGGCCAGAGATAAAAAAACACAAACATGGAATCATTATAGGAAGAGGGCCAAACCCCCAAACACACCAGCGATACAAAGATTCAAGAAACAACTACACGTCAGTAGGGAGAGAGGCAGAGAGGAACTTTGAGAACGGCATAGCAGACAAATGTAAATCAGATCCAGGCCTTTTCTATAAATTCATTAAAAGCAAGCTGCAGGTAAAGGATAATATTCAGAGATTGAAAATGGGGAACAGATACACGGAAAATGAAAAGGAAATGTGTGAAACATTAAACGTAAAGTTCCAAAGTGTGTTTGTACAAAATGAGATCTTCAGAGAACCAGACACAATAAGAATTCCAGAGAATACAAAGAGGTGTCTAGAGACGAAGTGAAACAAGTGCTCAAGGAGCTAAGTAAGAACAAAGCAGTTGGCCCAGATAGAGTTTCACCATAGGTTCTGAGAGAATGTGCACCTGAGCTCAGCATTCCACCAGCTGATTTTTCAGGCATCCCTGTTTACAGGAGTTGTAGCTGATGTGTGGAAAAAGGCTAACATAGTTCCAATCTACAAAAGTGGCAGCAGGGAAGACCCCCTCAATTATAGACCTGTATCATTGACAAGTGTAATAGTCAAAATATTGGAAAAAATAATAAAAACTAAATGGGTAGAACACCTGGAGAGAAATGATATATATTATATCAGACAGACAGTATGGTTTTCGATCTGGAAGATCCTATGTATCGAATTTACTCAGTTTCCATGATCGAGCCACAGAGATTTTACAGGAAAGAGGTGGTTGAGTTGACTGCATTTATCTGGACCTAAAAAGGGCTTTCGACAGAGTTCCACATAAGAGGTTGTTCTGAAAACTGGAAAATATTGGAGGGGTGACAGGTAAGCTTCTAACATGGATGAAAAATTTTCTGACAAATAGAATAATGAGGGCAGTGATCAGAGGCAATGTATCGGACTGGAGAAATGTCACAAGTGGAGTACCAGAGGGTTCAGTTCTTGCACCAGTGATGTTCATTGTCTACATAAATGATCTACCAGATGGAATACAGAATTATATGAACATGTTTGCTGATGATGTTAAGATAATAGGAAGGATTAGAAACTTAGATGATTGTCATGCTTCAAGAAGACCTGGACAAAATAATTATATGGAGCAACACTTGGCTAATGGAATTTAATGTGAATAAATGCCATATTATGGAATGTGAAATAGGAAAACATAGACCCAACACAACTATGAGGGGTCTATGTGAGAAAATTAAATTATGTGAGAAATCTTTAAAGAATTCTGATAAAGAAAAAGATCTAGGGGTGGTTCTAGATAGAAAACTATCACCTGAGGACCACTTGAAGAACGTTGTGCGAGGAGCCTATGCTACACTTTCTAACATCAGAATTGCTTTTAAATACATGGATGGCGAAACACTAAAGAAATTGTTCACGACTTTTATTAGGCCGCAGCTAGAATATGCAGCGGTTGTATGGTGCCCATATCTTAAGAAGCACATCAACAAACTGGAAAAGGTGCAAAGATATGCTACTAAGTGGCTCCCAGAACTGAAGGGCAAGAGCTACGAGGAGAGGTTAGAGGCATTAAATATGCCAAAACTAGAAGACAGAAGAAAAAGAGGTGATATGATCACCAGAGCCAGAGCCAGAGAGCCAGAGCTCAAACCCCGCAAGCACAACTAGGTGAGTACACACACACACACACACACACACACACACACACACACACACACACACACACACACACACACACACACACAGGGGGGGGCCTCGTAGCCTGGTGGATAGCGCGCAGGATTCGTAATTCTGTGGCGCGGGTTCGATTCCCGCACGAGGCAGAAACAAATGGGCAAAGTTTCTTTCACCCTGAATGTCCCTGTTACCTAGCAGTAAAATAGGTACCTGGGAGTTAGTCAGCTGTCACGGGCTGCTTCCTGGGGTGTGTGTGTGTGTGTGGTGTGGAGAAAAAAAAAAGTAGTTAGTAAACAGTTGATTGACAGTTGAGAGGCGGGCCGAAAGAGCAAAGCTCAACCCCCATAAAAACACAACTAGTAAACACACACACACACACACACACACACACACACACACACACACTAATAATTAATAAAAATAAACCACTACGTAAAAAAAGGAGAGAAAAAATATGAAAATGACACAGCATCCAGAGCAACGAGGCATCCCACACTAATGAACACTCACGTAAGACGAACACTAACGATGACCCAACAGCCAATCACACTACTGAAAACATAGGGCGGTTACACAGAAAATAACAGAGAAGCATGTGAAGCTGTAACGAAATATCAGCATGTGAAGCTGTAAGGAAAGCGTCCATGAAGTATTTAAGAATAGAGAATACCCGGCAGAACTAATAGAACTAAAAGAGGTGAAGATAATGATTGAAGATAAAAAGAAGATAATAATAAGAAGTCCGGTAATTAAGGGGAGAAAACACTAAGCCAGTATGCACTATAGAGCACTTGGAAGGAACGGGAGAACAAGGAGCTGGGATAGGAGGACGGTGAAGGTATCCAACCTCTTGGACCGCTGGGGATCGAACACTAAGCTAGGGTGAGGACAGAAGAGGCGAGGAGACAACTGCAGGAGCTGGATAAGACGATACAAAGAGAACACGTGACAAGACGGATACTGGAAGACTCACCTAAACCTTCCCTTGACACCGTTCTTAAACTCATCGCTACAAACGGGTGAATTGCCAGAGATATAGAAGACAGCAACTGTGGTTCATATATACAAAAATGTAGAGTGTGGGAACCGACCTGTGAGATTTATATTTATTTGATTTATATGAATTTATATTTACGTTAATTTATATACTTCGATAGCAATTTGTATAATGATAAGTGGACTGTATTTCTGCAATAATCTCTTAATCTCACAAATCGATCCTCTACACATTAGGGGGGGTTTATATTACACATATGCAGCCAATCAAATTACAGTAATAGCTACATACATTGATGAGGTTCCTTATCTTATAGTACAGCAGGTTAGTCCACCAGGTATAACTAGGGTGTAGACACCTAATTATCCTCTTTGAGGTAGCTTCCATATCACCCAGTAACTGGTGCACAAATCTTGCATCCTCGACTTGACCTGTCAAAAGTGCGCTAGCTGTGAAGCCAGATACCTATATATGACAAGTATATCAGAGAAAACAGTACATGGAACATGAAGACCTGGCTTAATTACCTTTAGTTTGAGGCTTCCATGTGATCTAACCGGATAACCCTACCCAATGACATTAATGGCCACTAATGATAGATAATGGGTTTCGGATAGACACTTAACTTGAATTTGTAGACAGCGTGTTGATAATGGTACACTTTTAGTTTCCATAACACTACGTCCAAGTAAATTTAACAGGAGCCGAATTTGCTCCCGTGTGAGCCTCTGGTCTCGTATAAACAACAATGGCTCCCTCCTTCCTCCCTCACGCCTGGCCTACTTTGTCCAGATTTCAGAAAGTGATAGAAGGGTCACATTTACTCTACTTTAATATTGATAATTAAGTTAATTTATATAAGATGTTTTTATGATGGTAAAGTCCAAAGACTAATGTATTTAAGAATAATTCCCAGCAGAATAGCTGGTGAATTATAATAGTATGTGGTGATGATATCCCGTTTTCTTTAGACGGTAATTCCACTACAAGTTACGTTTTCTATGGGTAACTTGTTGGTAATACAGCAGCAAATATTATCTGTCTGTATGATATATTAAATGGTGTCGGATTTTCCGACATAATTCCCCAGGGGCTGCTCACGGGTCGAAGTCCTAATTAGAACAGACGAACACCGATACTCCTCCTTCGAATTATTAGATTAATTTGATGTTAGTAGTTAGTAATCACACATTTGTGCGTCTGTTCGTGCAGGACGGATGTCCCGTACTAGAGTTGCAGGGGTTAGAAGTCTAATGCGATTTCATTTCCCTGTCAACTCTTGAAAGGCTAATATTCAAGCCTTATTACATATTATTTAACCCAGAAGACTGGATGTGATCAAGTACTACAGTCAAGTATGATTCAGGGACTGCAGTGAGATCAGTGACATTAGATATAACTTGAAGTTTCTTCAGGTAACTGGTCACTGATATATAAACACTGAGGCCCATTGAATACATCTTGATTAAATAATAAATGTATCAAATCAGTCATCAGATTTATTGGGGTTTAATTTAGTTAATTGATTCAGAAGATTGAATAGCTCATCATTAAAGTAAAGTATAGTTCTGAGACTGCAGTGGGTTCAGTGACATTGGTCGCAGTGACTTGTAGCTGTTTTAGGCTACTGTTCACTGATTTGCCACTGAGGCCTCATGAACTCCTCTTCAGCTTTAAATGATGATACTAACATCAACTTCTGTTGGTATAGTCAGCTGTAATCTCCTTAGTATAATGCTACTGGAGAAATATAATCAGCTGACAAATTTAGATTCTATTGGTATTGTTTATCTGCAGGCATAGGTCTCCTCAGGCTTGATACTGGGCCTGAGAGTAATTTACCTCCTGCAGAGTTTAACATGGTTATACCCTGATATTTAGTAGGGCTACCGATGAATCGATGACAATAGTCTGTCCCTACAAGGAGACCGAAGTCAGTGAGGTGATCAGACTTAATATTATCTGCCAATTTTATTCCTCTATTTCTCAGGAATTTGGCTGTTGCTCTCAGACCTTGAACTTGTAGGTCTACTGGTATTTTGTCCACCACAATGGCTTGTACTCGACAGATGTACCTGCCTAAACGTACTGATGGTTGTACCACCTGGTAGACTTGAGGTCCTGCATCTGTTACAAACCCTGAGATGTTGAATGACGTCTGGGCTACAGGCCTTAATTGTAATTCATCTGCCAACTTTTTAGTGATATATGTTCTCTGGGATCCTTGGTCAAACAACCCACGGGTATGGACCTTGGCCCTCTTATTCAGGATGGTAATTTGGGCAGTAGGCAAAGTCGTATTACCTTTAGACTTTGCCGATTGGACACTCTTTGTTTGTTGCACCTTGCAGTACTGTACTGTGGTGGGAATGCTATCTTCCACCTTGGGGTTTGGAGACGTTGTTTTGGTGTCTCTGCACAATGCTGCATGGTGCTGACCTTTGTTACACCTATTACAGGTGTGTAATTGGGTCTCACAATCCTTGATGTTATGTTTCCTGAGGCACCTCGTGCAATGTTGCAAATCTTTGAGTCGCTCAACACGGGCGTCACTATCAGGAAAATTAGGGCAGTGGTACATTGAATGTTTCTCATTGCAGAACAAACATGTTCCATAGTTTCCAGTACCCTTTGGTGTCACGTTCTTGGGTGACACAGTAACTATAGGCTTGGAGGGTCCCACTGCATATACGCCCACACTGCCACTGTTCCACTTTGGTGTTGAATTATATTGTCTAGATTGATTTGGAGTACCTTTGGTACTCTGTGGTTTACTATTATTGGTTTCTGAGGGTTTACTTGGTGGTTTTAATTTGTCATGTGTTCGTAATTGATGAACTACTGACTTTAAACCTTCAGATATTTCATTCATGGATAAGATACTTTTATTGTAATGAGCACTCATTTGTCTCAATATGTCCCTAGGTATTTTCTCCTGGACAATTATTTTCAAGACCCACTCAGCCCCGTTTGTATCTGCTGTCAGGCTGAGGGCATTGATCAATGATTCTATCTCCAGCTTGAAAACTTGGAGTGAATCAGCTGAAGCCTCCGGTGGGGGTAAATGCAACAGCTCATGAACTAAATGTGATGTTCTTACTTCTGGATCAGCATAATTATCCTTGAGGAGTTTTACTGCCAGATCATAGCCGTCATTAGTTAATCTCAGATGGGATACTACTGTTTTAGCCTCACCTGATAATTGGCCTTGCAAATAAGAGAATTTACTACTCTTTGGTAAAGATTGTTTTGAGTCTACAAGGTCAACGAATTTGTTCCAAAATTCGTCCCAATCTTCCTCATCTTTTCCTGAGAAAGTGGGTAAATTAATTGGAGGGAGTCGAGCTTCTGCTTGACTCGTATTAGATGCAACTGTTGTTGTTGTTGCTGTTGCCTTGTTCTGGGCAATTAATTTGACATAAGGCTGTAACGTGGCCTGAGTCTGATCTTCATAATTCGCAAGATCAACCATAATGTCGTCTATTTCTGTTTCTGATAAATTAGTGTTGGCAAGTTCAGCCACATATGTTGCTATTTGACATTTGATTTGCTCAAATTTACCTGCAGCTGCTTGATAATAGCTTTCCAGGTCAGCATAATCAACTGTTGATTGTTGTGACAAATCTTCACATTTCTTGATCTGTCTTGTTAAGTGGCCTTTAAGACCTGCAAGGGTTCTTTTCATTCTCCCTGCATTATCCATACTGGCTAGTTGGTAAAGCCTTGTGGGACTTGTACTTGGGCTGCTCATAATACTGAACAAACTCTAATGATAGCCTAGGGTAAAATGCACTCACTAGGCAATAATCCTACCTCTACTAGAGGTTAGCACTTAAAATTAATACACATTATATATATGTACAATCATACACACTAATGATTTGAGTGATAAACCAGTGTCACTGGAAGTACCTTTAGGTTAGCTCTTCAATATCACCCTAGGATGGTAGAGACACTAATTAATCACTCAAAGGTGTAATGATCATAAGTAAATTATTATATACACAACTCAACTCGAGTTGTTAAAAATTACACCCAAAATAGGGTCTGGACCATTCATTAATGGTGTTAGGTTGTTCAATATAGTACAACTGACTATAGTAATAATGGGACTAGGATGAACAATAATAGTTCAACTAGTCAATGGTAATATCCTACCCTGTTGTGGGTTGGCAATTAGTAAATATTATACTGTGATCACTAGTGCAATATATATTAAATAATTCTCTATTTTGGAGAAATAATATACACAATTATTGTTAATAGCCTCTTAATTAGCCTCTATGAAACTTCTATTATTATCTAGAAGTATTAAATATTATTAGTGACCTCGCGAAATAAACTCCACAAAATTCGTAGATAATCTCTCGCGAAATGTAACACCACGAAATCCGTGAACAATCTCGCGAAGACACAGTCACTAATTTGGCTGGATTCTATATTAGCGCTGTCATTTCACGAAATAACACGCCACCAAATCTGTGGGTGTGCATGAAACCGCTGACGAAGGCTGAACTGGGCTGAGGGAGGCTCCTGAGCTCCCACGAGGCTTCGCCGCTGTCTTTGACTGGCTGGCCTTTGTTTAAATAACACTGCACTAGTATATTTAATGAATCCACTGGATAACTGGTTCATCCGGTACTAAGATGACCAAATGTGGGTTCAAAGGACCGAATATTCCGGTTCCGAAGGTCCAAATAATGTGGGAACCGACCTGTGAGATTTATATTTATTTGATTTATATGAATTTATATTTACGTTAATTTATATACTTCGATAGCAATTTGTATAATGATAAGTGGACTGTATTTCTGCAATAATCTCTTAATCTCACAAATCGATCCTCTACACATTAGGGGGGGTTTATATTACACATATGCAGCCAATCAAATTACAGTAATAGCTACATACATTGATGAGGTTCCTTATCTTATAGTACAGCAGGTTAGTCCACCAGGTATAACTAGGGTGTAGACACCTAATTATCCTCTTTGAGGTAGCTTCCATATCACCCAGTAACTGGTGCACAAA
Source organism: Procambarus clarkii (assembly GCF_040958095.1). Taxonomy (NCBI): domain Eukaryota; kingdom Metazoa; phylum Arthropoda; class Malacostraca; order Decapoda; family Cambaridae; genus Procambarus; species Procambarus clarkii. Next base: position 34,850,520 of record NC_091169.1, read on the forward strand.
TCTTGCATCCTCGACTTGACCTGTCAAAAGTGCGCTAGCTGTGAAGCCAGATACCTATATATGACAAGTATATCAGAGAAAACAGTACATGGAACATGAAGACCTGGCTTAATTACCTTTAGTTTGAGGCTTCCATGTGATCTAACCGGATAACCCTACCCAATGACATTAATGGCCACTAATGATAGATAATGGGTTTCGGATAGACACTTAACTTGAATTTGTAGACAGCGTGTTGATAATGGTACACTTTTAGTTTCCATAACACTACGTCCAAGTAAATTTAACAGGAGCCGAATTTGCTCCCGTGTGAGCCTCTGGTCTCGTATAAACAACAATGGCTCCCTCCTTCCTCCCTCACGCCTGGCCTACTTTGTCCAGATTTCAGAAAGTGATAGAAGGGTCACATTTACTCTACTTTAATATTGATAATTAAGTTAATTTATATAAGATGTTTTTATGATGGTAAAGTCCAAAGACTAATGTATTTAAGAATAATTCCCAGCAGAATAGCTGGTGAATTATAATAGTATGTGGTGATGATATCCCGTTTTCTTTAGACGGTAATTCCACTACAAGTTACGTTTTCTATGGGTAACTTGTTGGTAATACAGCAGCAAATATTATCTGTCTGTATGATATATTAAATGGTGTCGGATTTTCCGACATAGAGAGGGATAGGAGCCAGTGAACTACATAGCAGTGGCATTACCAACCATGTCATGCCAGGTATTAAAGAGAGTCACACACACTCTCTCACACACACACACACACACACACACACACACACACACACACACACACACACACACACACACACACACATGTGTGTGTAAATATTTTCAGATATATAAATAATTATTATAAAAAATAAATATTTTCAGATATATAAATATTTTCAGATATATAAATATTTTCAGATATATAAATATTTTCAGATATATAAATATTTATTATAAAATATAAATATTTTCAAATATATAAATATTTATTATAAAAAAATAAATATGTTCAGATATATCAAAGATGGGGGGAACCACCTAACCATTAACTGAGACAGGGTCAGGTAATTGACAATGACAGAATGGGTGGCATTCTAAATAAGTCCATTATCTCTGGATTTACAAGCAAACAACTTACAGATAAGCCAGAAACGCTATGCGTACTAGTGGCTTTAGGTATTGTATGCACTAGCTCTATCTCTAAATCAATCAGAATGTTTGTAACTCTGCATCTATGTACGTACTTTTCCTAAATAAAATATTATTATTATTATTATTATTATTATTATTATTATTATTATTATTATTATTATTATTATTATTATTATTATTATTATTATTATTATTATCTGTGTAGGTAGTGAGAAAATGGGAAATTGAATTGTTTACTTATTAACAGGGAGGAAGTTATTAAATACAGAAACATTGGAGCCAAACAAGTCCCCAGGACCAGACGAAGTCTTTGTCAGGGTCCTTAAAGAATGTAAGGAAGAGCTGAGCGAGCCCTTGACTTTCATATTAATAAATCATTGCAGTCGAGCAACGTGCCGGAATCATGTAGAGTTGCAAATGTTTTGACAATCCTTTAGAAGCGAAATAGATCACTTGTATCGAACTATCGGCCAATTAGCTTAACATCTATTGAGGAAAAGCTCAAGATGTTTAAGCTTGAGGAAAATTGCTTAAATCTAAAATCACAATAACTATTCGTCCACATCTTGAAAAACATAATATAATAAAGAATTCACAACATGGCTTTACAAACTTGCCGTCACTTTATTCCAGTATATTTGAGGCCGATAATAGAGAACATTATAAGGTTTTTACCTTGATTTTAGCAAATGGTTGTTTAAAACGTCTATGTTCGTGCTTTACTCCTAACTCTTTCTACTGCATCTCTTGCAGGCCCAATCGCTTCATGCCGCCGTTCAATCCCCGACCGTCCACAAGTGGTGGATCACCATTCCTTCCCCCCGTCCCTTCCCAAATCCTTAGTGCTATATAGTCGTAATGGTTAGGCACTTTCTCCTGATATGTTTCCTTCCTTTCATCTCTTCCAGCGCTAATACAAGTATCGGATTTGTTCAAATTGCCAGACATAATATCACTTATATTGCACCAAAATTCCTTCTTGACGGCGTTCTGGGAGTTCTTCTACTTCCAGAGTTCTTCTTCTAGAGTTCTTCTACTTCTGACTTGTGAGAGCTTGGTCCACCAGGCTGTTGCTTGGAGCGGCCCGCAGGCCCACATACCCACCACAGCCCAGTTAGTCCGTCACTCCTTGAAGAAAACTATCTAGTTTTCTCTTGAAGATGTCCCAAGAAATCACTTTGACGTGGTTAGACTTAGACTGATGAGAGAATCAGTAGGAGCCGTGTGGAGGATTCGAACCCAGCCGGAATGTTTGGGAAGACTTTCGAGAAGCGAAACGAAGCCATAAGGATCACCTTCGGACGTTCCTGAACGACCAAGTTTCTCAACGTCCTGCATAAGGCAAGACTTGGCGCCTTCTTATATTTACTTTGAACAAAATCAATGTTGAAGCACCAGGGGCCAGATTCACGAAGTAGTTACGCAAGTACTTATGAACGTGTGAATCTTTCCTCAATATTTAACAGCTTTGTTTACATTTATTAAACAGTTTACAAGCATGAAAACTTTCCAATCAACTGTTATTATTGTTATAAACAGCCTCCTGGTGCTTCGGGGCTTATTAACTGTTTAATAATTGTAAACAACGCCACCAAAGATTGAGAAAAGATGTACAGGTTCGTAAGTGCTTGCATAACTGCTTCGTGAATCTGGCCCCAGATCTCGTACCGATGAAATGAATATTAACATTGTAAATACACAGTCAAATTCTCTAACCATTGTACAAAAGCCCTCCAAACTTTCTTCGTTTACGAGAGCATTCCTCGAAATGTATTATTAAAACTTAACTGAATTTAGAATGCCGCAGAGTTACCATCTTTACCCGGAGGGAAAAAAGAAGCAATTCCCTACACCATGGGTGGTTTCCCCTCTCTTAATTATTCTCCCTCCTTTTTACCCAAGAACCCAATTAAGAGCTCAGCCCCAGCTTCGTCGTGAAGACAAGTGAAGGCAGATAAATATTCCAGTCACAGAGTAGTCCCTCCTGCAGACCTGTGGCCTAATAGCAGCAGCGGTCTTCACCAACCCGATGCTCGGACGGTAGTGCCTTCTTGATGGCAGTGAGGACTGCTGCCTTGAAGGTTGGATTCGTGCAGGATGGTGACTCGTATCTTGAAGGTTGGACTCCTGAAGCTGGCTCGTCCTAGGATACCGTCTAACTAAGCTGGCTCGACCTAGGATACCGTCTAACTAAGCTGGCTCGCCCTAGGATACCGTCTAACTAAGCTGGCTCGCCCTAGGATACCGTCTAACTAAGCTGGCTCGCCCTAGGATACCGTCTAACTAAGCTGGCTCGCCCTAGGATACCGTTTAGCTAAGCTGGCTCGCCCTTGCCGAACGCCTGACAAGTCCGGACGATCTCCGGGGTGGGAATGGGTTTATTAGCTTGAGTTTACCAACGGTGAAGACCGCGGCGCGTGTGGGTAACAGCTGTGTTTAATGGGAGAGAACGGCGCAGTCTTCCTGTTAATGAGATTCTTAGCAGGATTGGCGCGTTCTGTCCTCCTGCGACGCCTCGATGCCCACTCCCCACTTGACGGGTTCCCGCGTAAAGTCATTATAACCAAATATAAAATCACGCCTGCATCTTGGCGTCGGGTAAGCTGATGTAGAAGTCAAGTACAATGGTGCAAATGGTATTGTTGGCACTAAATTGTTAGAATTATTGTTCCATAACGAGTATTTAAGTGTATGGTGTAACACGAGACCATCTGTCGGCAACATTGCCCTGAACCCTGGCTAGGGTTTAGGGTTATGGTCAAAACGAACACACGACGGTTCAACAAAAGCTCATTTTCTGCTTGCCAAAACTATTAGGTTAGGATGCACTAGTTTAACTTAGGTTGTGCTAGGCTTGGTTGAGTTAGGTGAGGTTGGGGAGAGTTAGGAAGGTTTTTAAGATAGGTTGAGGAATGGTTTTGTGTCCGGCGTGTTAGTTTAATTTATTTATTAAGCGCTCCATGACTAGTCTGTGAGCGGTGATGGACTCCGTACCCCATCCTGTGGGCGGTAGTGGACCCCACACCCATCCTGTGGCGGTAGTGGACCCCACACCCATCCTGTGGGCGGTAGTGGACCCCACACCCATCCTGTGGGCGGTAGTGGACCCCACACCCATCCTGTGGCGGTAGTGGACCCCACACCCATCCTGTGGGCGGTAGTGGACCCCACACCCATCCTGTGGGCGGCAGTGGACCCCACACCCATCCTGTGGGCGGCAGTGGACCCCACACCCATCCTGTGGGCGGCAGTGGACCCCACACCCATCCTGTGGGCGGCAGTGGACCCCACACCCATCCTGTGGGCGGTGCAGTGGACCCCACACCCATCCTGTGGGCGGCAGTGGACCCCATACTGACCCAATTAATTGTGTCTTTACATAATACCTTGTGAAGACGGTAATAGGTTATATGTAGGGCAAACATCCAAAGAGTGCAAATTTAGAATTTCGCAGCATTATATTACCCTCCTAATATATATATATATATATATATATATATATATATATATATATATATATATATATATATATATATATATATATATATATATATATATATATATATATATATATATATATATATATATATATATATATATATATATATATATATATATATATATATATATATATATATATATATATATATATATTAGGAGGGTAATATAATGAAACCTTCCGTCACCCGCTGACAGATGCCGGGCTGCAATCTGTCAATCTTCCTAACGTTAATGAGATCAACTCTTCCATCAACGTCAACGCCATCAACTTTTTTTTATTTCATGTATATATACAAGAGTTCTTACATTCTTGTACAGCCACCAGCACCCATAGCGTTTCGGGCAGGTCCTTAAATCTTATTTTTTCACGGGAACATAACCCACCAAATCGTTTAACAACCAGGTACCCATTTACTGCTGGGTGAACAGAGGCTAAAGTTAAAGATTGGTGCCTAGTTAATCCTCCCCGGCCAGGATACGAACCCAGGCCAAAGCGCTCGCGAAACGCCAGGCGAGCAGCCCGTCCTCCAAACAAATACCCAAAAGTGATTCCATCCACCCGCCAAACCCCAGCTGTTTATGAATGAAAAACGGTTTACACACGACTCACAACTGATTTCGTTCGAACACTTCCGGAACAAGTGCTTCACTGACGACTTTTGTTCAAATCACAACGCTGTAAATGCTTCACCCACGTACTACCAATACAAATAATCGCCAACAGAACCTAAACACCTAACCTAACCTGTGTCTATGCCTAAGCAAATATATGCACAATATGGTAATATATTATAATATCAATTTATATTTGATTAAATTCCCGTTTTAAATACACTGCATGTAAAAATTTATGAATGCGTCTGTGGGGTCGACCGCTGGATGGAATGGACTTGAGTCGAGGACGGGTTGAGGCGAGTGTTTCCACTTCGCCAAGGGGACTGCATCAACTCTTCCATCAACGTCACCGCCATCAACTCTTCCATCACCGCCATCAACTCTTCCATCACCGCCATCATCTCTTCCATCACCGCCATCAACTCTTCCATCACCGCCATCGCCATCAACTCTTCCATCACCGTCACCGCCATCATCTCTTCCACCACCGCCATCGCCATCAACTCTTCCATCACCGTCACCGCCATCAACTCTTCCATTACCACCATCAACTCTTCCATCACCGCCATCGCCATCAACTCTTCCATCACCGCCATCGCCATCAACTCTTCCATCACAGCCATCAACTCTTCCATCACCGCCAACAACTCTTCCATCACCGCCATCAACTCTTCCATCACCGCCATCAACTCTTCCATCACCGCCATCAACGTCATCAACTCTTCCATCACCATCATCAACTCTTCCATCACCGCCATCAACTCTTCCATCACCGCCATCAACTCTTCCATCACAGCCATCAACTCTTCCATCACCGCCATCAACTCTTCCATCACCGCCATCAACTCTTCCATCACCGCCATCAACTCTTCCATCACCGCCATCAACTCTTCCATCACCGCCATCAACTCTTCCATCACAGCCATCAACTCTTCCATCAACCTCACCGCCATCAACTCTTCCATCACCGCCATCAACTCTTCCATCACCGCCATCAACTCTTCCATCACCGCCATCAACTCTTCCATCAACCTCACCGCCATCAACTCTTCCATCACCGCCATCAACTCTTCCATCACCGCCATCAACTCTTCCATCACCGCCATCAACTCTTCCATCACCGCCATCAACTCTTCCATCACCGCCATCAACTCTTCCATCACCGCCATCAACTCTGCCATCAACCTCACCGCCATCAAATTAACACTTTATGCTCTTTTTTACGTTCAGGGAGGAACCGTGAAATTTGTGAAGTGATTAATATTAGCGTAGAGCGTATACACCTTAATGGAGCAATTACCTGATAGCATAACATTGTTAGTGACTGTTGCTACTGGTGACTTAGGTAAGGCTAAGTTGGATTAGGTAAGTTAGGTTTTAACCTAAGATAAATATCCTTTAGTAATCCCTCTATTGTATTAGATTACCTGTTGTATATACATCACTCAACTGTTCATCAGGTGACGTGTTTAAGAAAAGTCAGTTAGTATATATATGCCTAGAATATTTCTGATTTTTCTGAGTTATTAACTAACTTCAGTTGTTAAACTACTATTTAAACCCCAGCTTGGTATATAATGCAAATTAACCGTCTTTTTCCCCTAGTTCCTTTAAAAATAAACCGTCTTCTCCCTGACTATCCTAAAGGAACGATTGGATACACACACACACACACACACACACACACACACACACACACACACACACACACACACACACACACACACACACACACACACCGGTTTATCAATTAATCTGTATTACACACTTCATCGTTAAAACCCGAGACCTGGTAAGACGTTCATCTGTTAAACTGTTGACACACACTAGACAGCACACACACACACACACACACACACACACACACACACACACACACACACACACACACACACTGTTGTTGGGCTCCGCCTGACACACTAGATAACTCCTCCCTCTAATGTAAAGCCCCGCTTGGCCACTCAACATGTTGTTTATCTATTAACATGTGCTAGATATCAACTTCTCGATCCTCCGGCTGGGCTCGTCCAAGCTGCAGCCGACCACAAACATGCATTCCTCAATTTTAATGCATTGTGTAATCAAAAACATTTATTTTCTTCAAATATAAATTGATAGTTGAGTATTGTATTATTTTTTTTGTCATAGGCCAAGGTTAGGTTAGGTAAGGTGTTTTGATTTTGTTAGAAATTATTTGTGCACAGCCTGCCCTTAGGCAGGTCTCGTCCAAACAGCGGCCGACCCCCTAATGTGTATTTTAAAATTGAACGTGCTGTATATTCAAAAGTTTTTCTCATATATGCATAAATATTATAATATAATATATTGCAATTTTGCGTATAGTTAGGTATATGTGTTTAGGATGTGATGGCACTTATTTGTATTTCCTGTACGTGGGTGAAATATTTATAGAGGTGCAATTAGACCTGTCTCGGGCCAGGTTCGTTAAACCGGCGGCCGTCTCCTAAGACACCAATTTTAACGTACAGTGCATTAAAAATTGGTTTGTTCTCATATATAAATGAATGTTATTATACATTATAATTCTATGTATAGTTAGGTTATGTTAGGTGTTTAGGTTCTGTTGGCGATTATTTGTATTTGTAGTACGTGGGTGAAGCATTTATAGCGTTGTGATTCGAACAAAATTCGTCAGTGAAGCACTTGTTCCGGATATGTTCGAACGTCAGCAGTTGTGAGTCGTGTGTAAATCGCTTTTCATTCATAAACCAGCCCGTCCTCCAAACAAAGATCCAAAAGTGATTCCATGCACCCGCCAAACCCCCTGTTTATGAATGAAATGCAGTTTACACACGACTCACAACTGCTGACGTTCGAACATATCCGGAACAAGTGCTTCACTGACGAATTTTGTTCGAATCACAACGCTATAAATGCTTCACCCACGTACTACAAATACAAATAATCGCCAACAGAACCTAAACACCTAACCTAACCTATCCTATGCCTATTTATACACAATATGCTAATATATTATAATATTAATTTATACTTGAGAAAATTCCCGTTTTGAATGAACAGCATGTTAAAATATATGAATGCGTCTGTGGGGTTGACCGCTGAATGTAATGGACTTGAGTCGAGGATGGGTTGCCATGATCAGCCCGTCCTCATAAACAAAGGCCAAAGTCCATTCCATGCACTCGCCAAACCCCCTGTTTATGAATGAAAAACGGTTTACACACGACTCACAACTGATGATGTTCAAACACTTCCGGAACAAGGGCTTCACTCACGAATTTTGTTCAAACCACAACGCTGTAAATGCTTCACCCACGTACTACCAATACAAATAATCGCCAACAGAACCTAAACACCTAACCTAACCTAACCTGTGTCTAAATATGCATAATATGCTACTATATAAACAGTATTAATTTATATTGGAGAAAATTCCTATTTTGAATGAACAGCATGTTAAAATTGATGAATGCTTTGGGGTCGACCGCTGGATGGAACCGAGTTGTTCTGAGGACAGGGTGCTTATACCGTATTTAAATTTCAATTATATTAATTAGATATATTTGAACAGCTAAGGCTTAGCGGCTAAGCTATCAAAATGAAGCTTATATTTACGTCAGTCTTATGATGCATAGCAAACTAAGACTCATTATAATTCCACAAGGAGCTACGACCGTAGCTCAGTCGATTAAGGCAGCGTCTGGGATGCTCTCGGACGTAGGTTCGAATCCTCGCCACGGCCCTTGTGGATTTGTTCATGGCTGGCAAGTGCAGTGTGTGTGTGTATTTATTATTTGTGTCTGCAGAATCCAGATATTAGCTCTTGGACCCCGCCTTCCTAACCATCTATTTTTCCTCTATTATATCCACTACATAAATTTAGCTCTAACACGCGTTCGCACACACACACATTCCCAGGAAGCAACTCGTAGCAGCAGTCTAACTCCCAGGTACTTATTTACTGCCAGGTGAACAGGTGCATCAGAATGAAAGAAATTGTTAATTTGTTCCCGCCTCCGCCGGGAATCGAACTCGGGCCATTAGGACTACGACCCCCAAGCGCTGTCCACTCAGCCGCGAGGCCCTCTGTGGTGTGTGTGTGTGTGTGTGTGTGTGTGTGTGTGTGTGTGTGTGTGTGTGTGTGTGTGTGTGTGTGTGTGTGTGTGTGTGTGTGTGTGTGTGTGTGTGCGTGTGTGCGTGCGCGCCTGCCATCCAGTACTCCTACCATCATCCCTGGTATTGACTCGAGTAATCAACCCGCCCTCAAGAGGGCTGCAGAGTAATATAAAACGTGTGTCAATAATTTTGAGAAGAGTGCTTCAGAAATCAGTGAAGCACGGAAAAGCTGGAGAACGTCATCAGTTATGAGTCATTAATCATTTACACGACCACTTACGGAACCTGTACATTTTCCTTTATTCATAGCGGTTTGGGTTACATCTATTAAAACACTCTACGAGCTTCAAAACTTCACAACCCGAGCTTAATATTGGTATAAACAACCTCGTAGAACTTCGGAACTTGATGAATTCTGGCTCAGTTGTAAATTACTTTAATTATTAAACATGAGAGACGGATTTCACATGGATCTGATGCTTTTGGTAACTAGTTCAAGGGGGAACGGAAGGCAACTATTAGGAGAGAGCACCAAGCCATTACCACTGTAGCACTTGGAAGGGGGTCAGGATAAGGATTTAAGATGGGACGGGAAAAGGAAGGAATGGTGCCCAACCATTTGGACGGTCGGGGATTGAACGCTGACCTGCATGAAACGAGACCGTCGCTCTACCGTCCAGTGCAGCTAGTTGAAGCAGAGAACACACACAGCCGCGCCTGTGTTTACCATGAGACAGGTGAGAGGTGTGAGTTGCACTAGGGATGAGAGCGGGAGGGGTGAGGGGTGAGGGGCGAGGGGTGAGGCGTGAGGGGTGAGGGGTGAGGGTGAGGGGGAAGGGGGGGGGGGTGAACGTGCCGACCTCTCCACCACCTCTTTAAACAGGCAGATTTACGACCGCAAGTCTCTCAACGCCTCTCCCGCCACGAACGGTGGTTGAGGCGGCCGCCGCGGGGGTCACCTCCAACCATAGGTCAACACGGGTCACCTGGGAGGTCAAGTTGCGGCGCGGGGACCTGGCAGAAGAGCTCTCAGAGCTCAAGGCAAAAACTCCGAGGAAAAGATAGATGGTAAAATATGGCGGATGATATTTATATGTGTACATTTGTATGCATGTGCCCGCCTACCTGTCACTGATCCCTCTCTGTCTCTCCGTCCATTTGGACTGGTTGGTAGAGCCTTCGCTTCGTTCCGGGTCGGTGTTCGATCCCGATGGTCTAAGTGATTGGTCACCGTTCCATCACTTTGTTCCATATCCTTTCCTTCCGAGTGGTATAGTCACTCTGGCTTAGCGGACTCTCCCGGCAACAGCGTCTTGTCAACAAAGCCTTAAATAGTGTCGCTTAAACGCCTACTCCAGAAATATAAGACACAGGTTCCCGGAGGAACCATAGAAGGCAGGCTTCTGTTAAGGCGCGCGTCTGGGGGGAGGGCCCAGGACGCTAGTTCGATCCTACCATCCTGCTCCAAAGATATTCTCATAGAATGTCACTTTACTCTGACTTCAGTGTGTGTCGTGATACTTCAGTAGCACAGAGCTGTCACCATCACCACAGCCGTCACCACCACTACTACAATCATAGGTCACCTCACTATTGCCACCTCAATCACCACAACTACCACCATAAGAATGCTTCCAACCACACGGTGGTTTCTATAGGCCATTGCTCCTCATGCCTCTCCGAGGGGGCCAGGTCATCACCACCACTACTACAATCATAACTACCATTGCCACCTCAATCACCACAACAACCACCATAATAGTACTACCCTCACTCCCACCACCATCTGTATACCCTCCTGGCCAGACTAGAAAGGAATTACCCTAACCATCCCTCACATCCCCTCACAGCGCAGGGGATGTGAGGGCGTGGGTAGGGTAATTATGAGGAGGAAGCACTAAGCCAGTATGAGTATACAGCACTTGAAGGGATATGAAAACAAGATATGAGTTGCGATATGAGGACGGAGCGAGGGAACAGTGTATATCCTGCTCGTATATCCTGCTCTCCAATCCTGGGTTGGCCGCTTCTGTGGTTGCAAGGCTGCAACCACAGAAGCGAAGCTGCGATTCTGTGGACTTGCCTTTAAGTCCCAAAGGCAAAATGCTAGCTAGAGAAGCAACAGTAGTGTATGGCTGGCACTGGGATTGCCAGAGTACTTGGGAGTCTGGCAACGGGCGGTATGTGCAATGGACCGGTGGAAAGGGAGTGAGAATGTGAAGTCAATTAGTGCAGTTATCTCGTCCCAAATATGGAACCTTCCTTCACTTACCGATGTGTCATATCGAATCAATTGTAGCTGGCTTACGTTCAAGGTGTTGCAGTGTCATAGCTGCGTCCTTATTGCCATCCACGAAGACATCTCTCTAAGGTAGGTGTCAGCGCAGCATCTTCACTGCGACCCACGAAGACATCTCTCTAAGGTAGGTGTCAGCGCAGCATCTTCACTGTGACCCACGAAGACATCTCTCTAAGGTAGGTGTCAGCGCAGCATCTTCACTGTGACCCACGAAGACATCTCTCTAAGGTAGGTGTCAGCGCAGCATCTTCACTGTGACCCACGAAGACATCTCTCTAAGGTAGGTGTCAGCGCAGCATCTTCACTGTGACCCACGAAGACATCTCTCTAAGGTAGGTGTCAGCGCAGCATCTTCACTGTGACCCACGAAGACATCTCTCTAAGGTAGGTGTCAGCGCAGCATCTTCACTGCGACCCACGAAGACATCTCTCTAAGGTAGGTGTCAGCGCAGCATCTTCACTGTGACCCACGAAGACATCTCTCTAAGGTAGGTGTCAGCGCAGCATCTTCACTGTGACCCACGAAGACATCTCTCTAAGGTAGGTGTCAGCGCAGCATCTTCACTGTGACCCACGAAGACATCTCTCTAAGGTAGGTGTCAGCGCAGCATCTTCACTGTGACCCACGAAGACATCTCTCTAAGGTAGGTGTCAGCGCAGCATCTTCACTGTGACCCACGAAGACATCTCTCTAAGGTAGGTGTCAGCGCAGCATCTTCACTGTGACCCACGAAGACATCTCTCTAAGGTAGGTGTCAGCGCAGCATCTTCACTGCGACCCACGAAGACATCTCTCTAAGGTAGGTGTCAGCGCAGCATCTTCACTGTGACCCACGAAGACATCTCTCTAAGGTAGGTGTCAGCGCAGCATCTTCACTGTGACCCACGAAGACATCTCTCTAAGGTAGGTGTCAGCGCAGCATCTTCACTGTGACCCACGAAGACATCTCTCTAAGGTAGGTGTCAGCGCAGCATCTTCACTGTGACCCACGAAGACATCTCTCTAAGGTAGGTGTCAGCGCAGCATCTTCACTGCGACCCACGAAGACATCTCTCTAAGGTAGGTGTCAGCGCAGCATCTTCACTGTGACCCACGAAGACATCTCTCTTGGGGTCGATGAATGTTGTCACGCTGGTGACAACCTCAAGCCTTAGAGGAAGACGTAGTCGTCAACGAACAATTCGGTACAGTACATCAGCACCCGCGGGTTCCTTATTTGGGACGAGAGAGGTGGCACTAATTGTCGCGACTTTCTTGGGCTGCCTCTGCATGGATCTTACATGTTTAGCTAGTCCTTACGGCCTCTAATACGTTAACCTTCACGGGTCTGACCACGGCTGCAAAGGTTACGTTTGTCTCATTGTCCTTGCTATTATTTATATTTCCCTCACTCTCTCCTATTTTGTCTTAGTTCCTCCCTCCTCCCTTGCTTTCAATCCTTCCATGTTCTTTCTCAGCTCTTCTAAAGCTTTCCTTACTCATTTATCCACCTCAGTCTTATCATTCGTGTCTCTTGAGACTTTCATGAATGGATAGAAACGGAGTGAGACAGGAGGTAGAGAAGACACACACGAGCTAGACAGCATGTAGGCTGAGTGCTGACAGACTGGTAAACAAGACACAGGCTGCTTTCAGGCAATAGACAGTTTGCGGGCGGGATTCTGTAGAAAGAAACACGAAATTCGGGGAACGCAAGAGAGATATACGAGGCCAGGATCATAAGAGGAACCCGAAGTGGACGGGGAGCAGGCTGGAGCCCACAGTCTGGAACGTGGGAGCTGCCAGGCGAGGCAGACGGGGAGCAGGCTGGAGCCCACAGTCTGGAACGTGGGAGCTGCCAGGCGAGGCAGACGGGGAGCAGGCTGGAGCCCACAGTCTGGAACGTGGGAGCTGCCTCAAGGAGGTGAGTGTGTGAGGCAGCAGACCCGCTCCTCAACCACACTCCTCCACTCAGTTCTTCACACCTCTCATCGTCCTCTGTCTCTGTCTCTCTCTCTCTCTCTCTCCAAGCTATTTCCTGACCAATTTATCCGCTCATTTGACGAGAGACATCAGCTTATTTAACTAACTACTCTACAATTACTGTTCTCGAGTTTTTAATTACCGGGACAAGTACAGGTAGTTAAATAAATAGTTGTTGTCAGTAGGTGTGTTGGAGGAATGTAGCGGACGACTTGGGCCTCGGGTCTTTGTGTACTGGGGAGAGAGACAGTCGCTGTTTCGCAAGATGTGAGGAAGAGGTCGGTATGCACTGAGACACTGATTAATGTCTTCCCGCAACACACACGGCGCTCGGGGGGTCGCAGTCCTAAGAGGCCCGGGTTCGATTCCCCGGCTAGGCGGAAATAAATGGTCATAGTTTCTTTCATCTGATGCGCCTGCTCACCTAGTAGTGAACAGGTATCTGGGAGTTAGATAGCTCCTACGGGTTGCATCTTTGGAATGTGTACGGAATGTGTACGGTTTGGAATCTTTGTATGTGTACGTGTGTGTGTGTGTGTGTACTCACCTAGTTGTGTTTGCGGGGGTTGAGCTCTGGCTCTTTGGTCCCGCCTCTCAACCGTCAATCAACAGGTGTACAGGTTCCTGAGCCTATTGGGCTCTATCATATCTACACTTGAAACTGTGTATGGAGTCAGCCTCCACCACATCACCTCCTAATGCATTCCATTTGTCAACCACTCTGACATTAAAAAAAGTTCTTTCTAATATCTCTGTGGCTCATTTGGGCGCTCAGTTTCCACCTGTGTCCCCTTGTGCGTGTGCCCCTTGTGTTAAATAGCCTGTCTTTATCTACCCTATCAATTCCCTTCAGAATCTTGAATGTGGTGATCATGTCCCTCCTAACTCGTCTGTCTTCCAGCGAAGTGAGGTTTAATTCCCGTAGTCTCTCCACGTAGCTCATACCTCTCAGCTCGGGTACTAGTCTGGTGGCAAACCTTGGAACCTTTTCCAGTTTAGTCTTATCCTTGACTAGATATGGACTCCATGCTGGGGCTGCATACTCCAGGATTGGCCTGACATATGTGATATACAAAGTTCTAAATGATTCTTAACACAAGTTTCTGAATGCCGTTTGTATGTTGGCCAGCCTGGCATATGCTGCAGGAGACAGGTCTGGCGTGATATCAACCCCCAAGTCTTTTTCTTTCTCTGACTCCTGAAGAATTTCCTCTCCCAGATGATACCTTGTATCTGGCCTCCTGCTCCCTACACCTATCTTCATTACATTACATTTGGTTGCGTTAAACTCTAACAACCATTTGTTCGACCATTCCTACACACACACCATTGTGTGTGTGTGTGTGTGTGTGTGTGTGTGTGTGTGTGTGTGTGTGTGTGTGTGTGTGTGTGTGTGTGTGTGTGTGTGTGTGTGTGTGTGTGTGTGTGTGTGTGTGTGTGTACCTATTTGTACTCACCTATTTATGCTTGCGGGTGTTGAGCTCTGGCTCTTTGGTCCCGCCTCTCAACTGTCAATCAACTGGTGTGTGTGTGTACTCACCTATTTGTGCTTGTTTGCAGGATCGAGCATTGACTCTTGGATCCCGCCTAAATGTGTGTGTGTGTGTGTGTGTGTGTGTGTGTGTGTGTGTGTGTGTGTGTGTGTGTGTGTGTGTGTGTGTGTGTGTGTGTGTGTGTGTGTGTGTGTGTTCACCTATTTGTACTCACCTCTGCCTGCTGGAACGAGCATTGACGCTTGGATTCCGCCTTTCGAGCCATCTGTTGTTTACAGCAATGACTCCTGTCCCATTTCCCTATCATATCTAGTTTTAAAATTATGAATAGCGTTTGCTTCCACAACCTGCTCCATTAGTTCATTCCATTTTTCCACTACTCTCACGCTAAAAGAGAAACTTTCTAACATCTCTGTGACTCCTCTGAGTTTCCAGCTTCCACCCATGTCCCCTTGTTTCGTTGGTATTCCGTGTGAATTTTTCGTCTATTTCCACTCTCTCAACCCCCCCCCTAAGTATTTTATATATTTCTGTCATATCTCACCACTCCCTCCTTTTTTTCTAGTGTCGTCAGGTTCAGTTCCTTCAGGCGCTCTTCTTATCCCATCCCTCGCAACTCTGGGACGAGTCACGTTGCAAATTTCTGAACCTTTTCCAGTTTCCTTTGTGTGTTTCTTCAGGTGGGGGCGGCATACTCTAAGACTGGTCTCATGTCGGCAGTGTAAAACACTTTAAATGCCTCCTTACTTAGGTTTCCGAAATGTCAACATGCGAAATGCACTGAAAGAAGAAATTGCGGAAGCCACATCCACAAATTTAACGCTAGTTTCGTACGTCAGAAAACGATATTATAACGCACCGGGTACAACAAGGGTGTTAGGCGGGGCATGAAGAGCTAGACGTCACCCCCGGCCGTCGACACCCTTAGGTAAGCCCTGCCCCAGTAAACACACTGGCAGGCAAGGGGGTGGGGACCAGGCGCTGGGTTTATGCTTCCTAAGTTGGGGTGGTTGGGCCTGGGGGGCTGAGCTGACATATGAATATTGTTATATAGTTACAGACTATACACCGGCGAGACGCCAACACCCGCCTGTCACCGAGCGTCAGGGCTCATCACCGCGCCACTCGGGGCCTCCACAGGGCTCAGCCAAGCATACAGGTGTTTGCCGTGGTCAGTATACAGCTGCCTGAGCACATTAGGGCAGGTTTATATGGGGGTATTAAAGGTAATAAATGGGGGGAGGTAGTTGTGTATGCAAGCGCTGTCGTAAAAACTAGTGGAGTGAGGAGATGAACGAGGTAGGCAGAGGAGCCCCCCTGTTACCCCTGGCTCGCTCGCTAGCTCCTCCTCCACCCTCACCGCGGTGACGCTACAACACCGCCATACAGGCGGGACCAAAGACCAAAGGCGGGACCAAAGAGCCAAAGCTCAACCGCCGCAAGCACAATTAGGTGAGTACAGCCGTTGCACCCCCTCCCCCCCCCCAACACCACCACTACCACTGCAGGTATCGCAGAGAGAACTAATTTGTATTTGATATGGTTCCAACACTAACACCAGAGGAACACATAAACAGGATAACATCGGCAGCATATGGGACGCTGGGAAATATAACAACACCATTTAGAAACTTAAATATCCTTTAAGGCAATCTACGGAACATTTGTTAGACCAATATTGGAATATGCAGCACCGGCATGGAATCCCCAACTTGTTAAGCATAAAACCAAAATTCCAAAGTACAAATGTTTGCAACATTACTGGTGCTAGAGCTAAGAGGGTTAAGCTACGAGAACTGGCTAACTGGAACTAAATATCACAACCCTCGAGAACAGAAGGAACAGAGAGAATATGATCACAACATACAAGATAATGAGAGGAATAGATAAGGTGGACAAGAATAGCCTCTTCACATTGAGAGAATATAGGAGAAGAAGACACAGGTGGAAGCTACACATAAGGTCTTTATCAGACCTCAACACAGACAATTAAATTAACAATTACATCTATCCTGCACACCTTATAATTACAATGTCAGCTAGTTACAGAGATTTTGTCATCTCAATAGCTATGTATTTACCATTAAACAATAATGGTAAGTATTTTCGTTAATACAGAGCTGTTGACCACCAGCTGTTGATGTTGAGCTGGTTTATAGCATGTAGCACTTACGAACCTGTACATCTTTTCTCAATCTTTGGCGGCTTTGTTTACAATTACTAAACAGTTAATGAGCTCCGGAGCACCAGGAGGCTGTGTATAGTAATAACAACAGTTGATTGGCACGTTTTCATGCGTGTAAAGTGTTTAATTAATGTAACCAAAGCCGTCACAGATTGAGGAAAGATGTACACGTTCGTAAGTGCTTGCATAACTAGCTTCGTGAATCTGGCCCTTGGACCACTGAGGCTCGAGCAACAGACCTGCAAGAAGCGAGTCCGCCGCTGTACCCACCAACCCAAAAGGAGACGCCACCGCTATTATTACCAATACACATTTTTTTTTTTTACCAACTTTACAAAAATATTCGATAAAATCGTTTTTTTAATAAAGATTACTTTTGCTAAGTTCAATATTAAGTACTTGCCGGTTATGGCTTCAGAAAGGTAACTTTGGGGTTTTGTAAACAATTCAACTAGGGACTTACATAAACAACGTACCTAGGGACCTTGTAAGTAACGTAACTAGGGACCTTGTAAATAACGTAACTAGGGACCTTGTAAATAACGTAACTAGGGACTTTGTAAACAACGTAACTAGGGACTTTGTAAACAACGTAACTAGGGACTTTGTAAACAACGTAACTAGGGACTTTGTGAACAATGTAACTAGGGACTTTGTGAACAATGTAACTAGGGACTTTGTGAACAATGTAACTAGGGACTTTGTGAACAATGTAACTAGGGACTTTGTGAACAATGTAACTAGGGACTTTGTAAACAATGTAACTAGGGACTTTGTGAACAATGTAACTAGGGACTTTGTAAACAACGTAACTAGGGACTTTGTAAATAACGTAACTAGGGACTTTGTAAACAATGTAACTAGAGGTTTCTAAACAATATAACTAAGGGTTTTGTGAACACTGTAACTAGGGGGGAGGTTTGTAAAAAAATGCAACTAGAGGCTTGTAACAATGTAATTAGGGGTTTCGTAAACAACGTAACTAAGGGCTTTGTAAACACTGTATTTACTCTTTTGTATTATCCTATGAATTCTTTTACAAAACCGCATGGATGCTTTTAATTTCCTCGTACAGGTCATCAACTCCGCGCTGCCTGATTGGGCTAAACAAAAGAGTACAACTTCTGCTTTCTTGCCTTCTAATTCCCAGTGATGGATGGACTGGTGGGTAGAGGTGTGTGTGTAGGGGCCTCAGGCTCCCTGCTGTAGTGTCTAGCTCCTCCATAAACCCCATGGCTTTACTGACTGCTGACAACAGTCCTACCTACCTTCCTACCTACCTACCTACCTACCTACCTACCTACCTACCTACCTACCTACCTACCTACCTACCTTCCTACCTACCTTCCTACCTTCCTACCTACCTTCCTACCTTCCTACCTACCTACCTACCTACCTACCTACCTACCTACCTACCTACCTACCTACCTACCTACCTACCTACCTACCTACCTACCTACCTACCTACCTTCCTACCTTCCTACCTACCTTCCTACCTACCTACCTACCTTCCTACCTGCCTACCTGCCTACCCGCCTACCTGCCTACCTACCCACCTTCCTACCTACCTACCTACCCCATCCAGCCAGCACGTACACTCCCTTCCCTACTATCTATCCCACACTTCCATCCCATGTCCCTTGTCTAACCCACCCTTCCACTCACCATACCTTCTAATCTACTACCCAACCTAACGAAAACTTCCCTCTGTTTCTCTATTCAACTGACCAACCCCACAAGCTTTCCAGCTCCTAGCCCTTCTACCCAACCCTCATCCCAGAGAGATAGGGAGGGGGACAGAGCAACCCCTGAGAGATAAACACAGAAAACACACACACACACACACACACACAATATCATGCCCCGAGAGACACACACACAACAACCCCTGCACCCTCCCAGAGACAGATAAACACAGACCTCCACTATACCACCCTCAGAGAAAGGTCGCGACACCTGATATACCGTTCACTATACCAGTGTCAATAAATTCTCTTGTGTAATGCTCAATACAAGTGAGCGGGTAATATTTATGGAGGTGGGTAGCATCAGTGACTGCCGGAGTGATGCATCAGCCCACACGCGGACGTCTGCACACTTACCATTTGTCTTTCATGCCAAAAACAAACGGATACAAAGCAAGAAAATGGAAGAGACGAGAGAGAGCCGCGCATATATCAAACACACAACGGCGTCACAACGTTATTTTTACGATGTAACAACGTAATAACTTTGTTACTACACTGTCGTTATCTTGTGTGGTTTTCCCTGAGTTGCATATAGATTTAGATGTATCTATATCTATACAGGAAATCTCTGTCTGATAAGGCCAGATGTTTAAGGCTAGTCTCACCCAACTTTCCACTGTGTTTTGCTGTCGGGTACGTGCCCAACATGGTCGGGTCGGGGTCGGTACTAATCAAACCAAGTACAGTGTGGCACATAAGAAAACCCCCACAAACTTACCAGGCAACTCTGGGACCAGCTTATCCTTCGAAAAAAAATAATAATTGTCGTACCATATCATAAAAGATATGCACTTATGTCAGAAGAATTTTCCGCACGATTCTACTCATTATACTTGACCTGTAATAGGCCACAATGTGTTTATAATGTTATCAACACCGGATCCCCTGACTAGTTACACCCTTCCATCCCTCCCCCTTCCTCCATACACGTATGTCAGATGAACAAAACCACAAGGGCCGTGACGAGGATTCGAACCTGCGTCCGGGAGCATCCTAGACACTGCCTTAATCGACTGAGCTACGACAGGGCAAAAGAGTTACGTGTAAACGACAGTTACGTGAAAAGACATACGTGTAGTCACGTATGTCAGCATGTATCATGTGTCAGTGTATCACATGTCAGCATGAATCATGTGTCAGTGTATCACATGTCAGCATGTATCATGTGTCAGTGTATCACATGTCAGCATGTATCATGTGTCAGTGTATCACATGCCAGCATGTATCATGTGTCAGTGTATCACATGTCAGCATGTATCATGTGTCAGTGTATCACATGTCAGCATGTATCATGTGTCAGTGTATCACATGTCAGCATGTATCATGTGTCAGTGTATCACATGCCAGCATGTATCATGTGTCAGTGTATCACATGTCAGCATGTATCATGTGTCAGTGTATCACATGCCAGCATGTATCATGTGTCAGTGTATCACATGCCAGCATGTATCATGTGTCAGTGTATCACATGTCAGCATGTATCATGTGTCAGTGTATCACATGCCAGCATGTATCATGTGTCAGTGTATCACATGTCAGCATGTATCATGTGTCAGTGTATCACATAGTATGAATCATGTCAATATGCTTCACCTGACACATTGTATATATCATGTATGCATATCTATTGCAAATTAGGCCTATATAATAGGTTTCCACCCCTCTAACCAGTCCTTCATTTACCATTAACTCATACACCTACTTGGGCTGGACGGTAGAGCGACGGTCTCGCTTCATGCAGGTCGGCGTTCAATCCCCGACCGTCCAAGTGGCTGGACACCATTTCTCCCCCCCCCCCCATCCCAAATCCTTATCCTGACCCCTTCTATGCGCTATATAGCCGAAATGGTTTGGTGTTTTTTCCTGATTATTCCCCTTCCCTGCCCCGATGAACATCATACACATGATCGTATCATACACAGCTGTCATACGAACATGTCATACGAACATGTCACTCAAAGCTGTCACGCAAAGCTTGTCATACGCACTCTTTACGCCCCCTCAGCTCTAATGATGACCCCACATTAACACCTAGTTAATCACCTCCATTCATTAGACTTTCAAAGTAATCTCTCCACCTACTTTTAATCTCCTTTAAGACCACCACAATAGCGTAGTGACCAACCAGCAAGTTTGGTATTGGACTTAAGACCTATCAACTTCTGGAGGGTTAAGACCTATCAACCTCTGGAGGGTTAAGACCTATCAACCTCTGGAGGGTTAAGACCTATCAACCTCTGGAGGGTTAAGACCTATCAACTTCTGGAGGGTTAAGACCTATCAACCTCTGGAGGGTTATTAAGACCACCACAATAGCTTAAGGACGAATCAGGAAATATACTCCAGTCCTGAACCTAATTCAGAACTAAAGTAAACTGTCAGTGTATATACACAATGCATATACTCTGTGTGTGTGTATATATATATATGTATATATGTATATATATATATGTATATATGTATATATATATATATATATATATATATATATATATATATATATATATATATATATATATATATATATATATATATATATATATATATATATATATATGTCGTACCTAGTAGCCAGAACGCACTTCTCAGCCTACTATGTATGGCCCGATTTGCCTAATAAGCCAAGTTTTCCTGAATTAATATATTTTCCTTAATATTTTTCTTATGAAATGATAAAGCACACCATTTCATTATGTATGAGGTCAATTTTTTTTTACTTTAGTTAAAATTAACGTAGATATATGACCGAACCTAACCAACCCTACCTAACCTAACCTAACCTATCTTTATAGGTTAGGTTAGGTTAGGTAGCCGAAAAAGTTAGGTTAGGTTAGGTTAGGTAGGTTAGGTAGTCGAAAAATAATTAATTCAAGAAAACTTGGCTTATTAGGCAAATTGGGCCTTGCATAGTAGGCTGAGAAGTGCGTTCTGGCTACTAGGTACGACATATATATATATATATATATATATATATATATATATATATATATATATATATATATATATATATATATATAAATATATATATATATATTATATATATATATATATATATATATATATATATATATATATATATATATATATATATATATATATACAGCTCTCGGTGAATTTATTCTATCTCTTGCGCCTCTTCATTCGTTCCTTATATTCTTATGCTTAATCAGTCCACATATCTTCTACTATTATAATGTTAATTCCACGTGTCTATCCGGACCTAGTAAGAATAAAGTCAAAGGTTTTCCCTTATTAATGTTAATGTATATCGCTTCTTAATTATGAATTACTGTATTAATTAGATAGACGAGTTCACCTGTGTTGCTCACCTTGAGTCGACCAGTGAGCATTGTGAGTGAATGAAGACATTTATAGAGCTGACCAGTGCAAGATTACAGCAACTGCAAGGTAAGCCAGTTCACAACTGTAAGGTGTGGCTTACAGTTGTGAAGTCTTAACTACAAGATTATGCCGCTGCAATATTGGCATTTGTCAACAGCAAGGTAAGCCATTTGTCAACAGCTCTGGTAGGCACTTGTCGACAGCGAGGTAAAACTCTTAACAAAAAGCCAATCTTATTAATCAACAACTTTAATGTATGATGTTAGACAGCTGCAAGATAAAAGTAATGAGCAACTGGTTTTGTAGCCCCTCAGAGCTAAGGCATTAACATGGTACCTGACCCATAACAAAACATGGTCTTTGACAACAGAAAGAGCGAGACATTTGACCCATGTAAGACATTTGAATGCAAAGTAAATCCTTATTAGCCACACTAAGGTAAGATCATTGCCTCTTACAAGTTGTTCCTATATATATCAATCGAGTTCCCAGCAAGTGCACAACGAAATATTTACGTTATATGAACGCAATAACGTCAATATGACGTCGTGGTTACGTTTTACTGGATATTGGTACATCACATCAATATTCCACAGGAGCTTCGAGCTCAGCTTTGATCGACTTGCATATATTAATGAACAATGTGCAGTAAAACAGAGTAGAGACAGGGCCTGGACTAGCGGCCACTCATACATCATTGTGGAGTCCGCTCCGGCTCCCCCCCCCCCCCCCCGTTAATGTTCACTCACAACCCACACTGAGCCTGGGGAGGGTGAGTGAGAAGAGTTAGTGGCGAGTTAGTGAGAGAGGGTGAGAGAGTGGGGGGGGAAGGGAGAGAGTGAGGAGAGCGAGTGGTATGAGTGTATGAGGGTGAGGGTCAGTAACGGGGAGAGTGAGTGAGATACCAGAGTGATACAGGACCGTAGACCTGTGACTGCATAATAAGTACGAGTGTGCTGGCAGCGCTTCCACAATTAAATATTACGATTTGTCTGCCTAATTAGCCAAGTGTTCCGTTGGCAGTTATTCATATTCAGAGCACGTGGGTAAATTACTTGAGGAGGAGCACATAACACAGAAAATGAATGAAGTATGGTTCGAGAAAAGTTCGAATGGAAGCCGTTGAAGTCGTGCGTTAGAGCTGTTCATTCATAAACCAAGAGGATGGTCTCTAGGTCGGAAAGTTTTTGGATCAATGCGTCGTGGGGACGCATCGAACCCGCGAGTCGTCCTTGTTGCTGTTTGATTTTGCGGCCACAACGGTAGCGGTGACGGATGTGCCTCTGCGTTCCCTCGTAGGGTAAAACGCCAAGCCTTACGGCTGTATATACACGGCGCCTGTCGCTGGGAACTAACGCCATCTAGTAAACACATTGTCAGGCAGATGTTTGGGAGTCCAGGAAATCCCTCATGGGGGCAAGCAACGGCTCCTACCCCCACGATGAGGATACTGGACTGGCCGTCATTGTTGTCGTTAATTTTGGGGCGACGACGGCTGGAGAATCAGATCTCAGTCTTCCCAGTTTCGGGAAATGGCGGAAGGGGTTGGAATCTCCCCCCCCCCCCCCTACAGTCTCTTCAGACGACGGGCGTGGCCGGTGGCGAAGTATGTCTTTATCTGGTGTCGTCGTCCCCTGCGCCAGCTCCGTCTAGCAGAACGAGGACGTTGAGGCGGGAAATATGTGGAACGAGAATATGTAAGCGACGAGATCCACGGGTCGTCTCGCCTTTAGATCAACAACAACAACGTCTCACGAGCCTCGTTATTTACGGGTCATGATGTGGATTAGGCCTTCTGGGCGAACCACTAAACAACGTAAATAGATCAACATGCCGGAGAGGAGAGAGCCGGCGGGTGGCCCTTGCATGTATCCTGATGCGCCTTACTAATATCCATATATCAGCCTCGCTCCGTTATTAAGGAAATGGCGAGCAACAGCTGTGCTACCTCAAATGAAGGTAATTCCTGTTATTCTCAAGTTGTGACACAGTGAATTAGGATTACCACCTAGCTCCAAGTCTTCATAATTATAGACTTTGCCCGCCTAGAGCATCCATCGAGGAAACTTCCCACTATTTACAAGCACAGTTCTTTAAAGTTCATTCCTATTGTCACTCCTTCGAGATAATCTTAGATCTAAACAACTCATATGCTGACCACTCCCGTACTGCAATAGATCCACTTCTGTAACTCCTATCGTCAAGTTGCACTATCGTAAATTGTTTCCACTGAGCTGCCAATTACAATACCTTGCCCACCTCACTGCTACTCTAACACGCTTCCAACCTTGAGTTATAAACGTGTCTTATCTCACATCTTGTTTTGATTGTTCTCAACTTATCAGTTCCTAAGCTCATAATGTGCTGCTGGATTCATCAGATCTTTAGCTCATAATGTGCTGTTGGACTCATCAGATCTTTAGCTCATAATGTGCTGTTGGATTCATCAGATCTTTAGCTCATAATGTGCTGTTGGATTCATCAGTTTTTTAACTCATAATGTGCTGTTGGATTCATCAGATCTTTAGCTCATAATGTGCTCTTGGATTCATCATTTTTTTAACTCATAATGTGCTGTTGGATTCATCAGATCTTTAGCTCATAATGTGCTCTTGGATTCATCAGATCTTTAGCTCATAATGTGCTGTTGGATTCATCAGATCTTTAGCTCATAATGTGCTGTTGGATTCATCAGTTTTTTAACTCATAATGTGCTGTTGGATTCATCAGATCTTTAGCTCATAATGTGCTGCTGGATTCATCAATTTTTTTTAGCTCATAATGTCTTGTTGGATTCATCAGTTTTTTAGCTCATAATGTGCTGTTGGATTCATCAGATCTTTAGCTCATAATGTGCTGTTGGATTCATCAGTTTTTTAACTCATAATGTGCTGTTGGATTCATCAGATCTTTAGCTCATAATGTGCTGCTGGATTCATCAGTTTTTTTTTAGCTCATAATGTGTTGTTGGATTCATCAGTTTTTTAGCTCATAATGTGCTGTTGGATTCATCAGTTTTTTAACTCATAATGTGCTGTTGGATTCATCAATTCTTAGTTCACGGCGCCAAGGACTGGCACATTAACTATAGCAGCAACACCCTACGGGCTCACCATAGCCCGTGATACTTGAAACATTTTGTTCCCAGTAGCTGAGTGTAAAACAACAACAACAACAGAGAATTTCACCATTACCCGCGGGGTTACTCTACCATAGTGACGCCCACCGCACCATTACCCGCGGGGTTACTCTACCATAGTGACGCTCACCACACCATTACCCGCGGGGTTACTCTACCATAGTGACGCCCACCACACCATTACCAGCGGGGTTACTCTACCATAGTGACGCCCACCACACCATTACCCGCGGGGTTACTCTACCATAGTGACGCCCACCGCACCATTACCCGCGGGGTTACTCTACCATAGTGACGCTCACCACACCATTACCCGCGGGGTTACTCTACCATAGTGACGCCCACCACACCATTACCAGCGGGGTTACTCTACCATAGTGACGCCCACCGCACCATTACCCGCGGGGTTACTCTACCATAGTGACGCCCACCGCACCATTACCCGCGGGGTTACTCTACCATAGTGACGCTCACCACACCATTACCCGCGGGGTTACTCTACCATAGTGACGCCCACCACACCATTACCAGCGGGGTTACTCTACCATAGTGACGCTCACCACACCATTACCCGCGGGGTTACTCTACCATAGTGACGCTCACCACACCATTACCCGCGGGGTTACTCTACCATAGTGACGCCCACCGCACCATTACCCGCGGGGTTACTCTACCATAGTGACGCCCACCGCACCATTACCCGCGGGGTTACTCTACCATAGTGACGCCCACCACACCATTACCCGCGGGGTTGCTCTACCATAGTGACGCCCACCACACCATTACCCGCGGGGTTACTCTACCATAGTGACACCCACCGCACCATTACTCGCGGGGTTACTCTACCATAGTGACGCTCACCACACCATTACCCGCGGGGTTACTCTACCATAGTGACGCCCACCGCACCATTACCCGCGGGGTTACTCTACCATAGTGACGCCCACCGCACCATTACCCGCGGGGTTACTCTACCATAGTGACGCTCACCACACCATTACCCGCGGGGTTGCTCTACCATAGTGACGCCCACCACACCATTACCAGCGGGGTTACTCTACCATAGTGACGCTCACCACACCATTACCCGCGGGGTTACTCTACCATAGTGACGCCCACCGCACCATTACCCGCGGGGTTGCTCTACCATAGTGACGCCCACCGCACCATTACCCGCGGGGTTACTCTACCATAGTGACGCTCACCACACCATTACCCGCGGGGTTACTCTACCATAGTGACGCCCAACGCACCATTACCCGCGGGGTTACTCTACCATAGTGACGCCCACCACACCATTACCCGCGGGGTTACTCTACCATAGTGACGCTCACCACACCATTACCAGCGGGGTTACTCTACCATAGTGACGCTCACCACACCATTACCCGCGGGGTTACTCTACCATAGTGACACCCACCGCACCATTACCCGCGGGGTTACTCACCATAGTGACCCCCCCCCCCCCCCGCACCATAATTTAGTTACCGCCTTAACACTGTAGCCATGATAATGAGTGTGATTATGTTGTTAAGGTAATTAGTGCCTGGTGGAGCCTCGCGCGCCCTCAAGTGACGATCTAAGGCACAAGGAGGTAATTTAAATAAATATAAATATTGTTCATTCACGTGTTTATAAATAAACAACTGTTCTCACCTAGAACAGTTATTTTCCTATGCCTTGTTAAACACCTGTGTGGCTTCGAGCAATACTTCTGCTGAACGATTTAAAGTTTTATTTTTTCAAACTAATAATTCACAAAGTAAAAATTTCAATTAGATAAATGAACGATATATTTTTAAAGCGAGCGAACAAATTTGAAGGAAGATATTTAGAGGACTAAATTTACTCGCAGGAATGATGGAATATTGATGTGCGCAAATGACCTTGTTGGGTTGTTTCCTTTTTATAGTTGACTCGTTAGTGTATAATAACTTGTTGACTTTATTCCCAGTGTATTACATCATGCATTATGCATGTTGAGGTTAATGTTGTGGGGTACAGAGCCTCTTGTGGGGTACAGAGCCCCTTGTGTGGGGTACAGAGCCCCTTGTGGGGTACAGAGCCCCCTTGCTCTGTACCTTACAGACCTGGGTGGGGGGGGAGGAAGGGGACGTCGATATAGAGGACGGGTTGCGATATAAGCCTAACGTGTATGAATACACTCTGGCTTCCTGTCCCTTGACACAAGGAATTATTAATTACTATTATTATTATTATTATTATTATTATTATTATTATTATTATTATATCGTGACCAATGCTTCTTAGTCCGAGTGAACGTCGATATTACGGTGCTTGTAATTTCACTTAAAACACCTGATTTTTAACGCAATGGTCGATAACGACACTATTACGGTGCATTAGGTGTGAGGAGAGGTTGGCCTGACACTTTGTCGGTTTGTCCAATTAACTTAGTCTAAAACACATGACCTTCTTACCCGTAGTTGAGCCTCTTAGCTCTAGGTTGACCTTCTTAGCCGTTGATGACCTCGTTAGCCGTAGTTGTCCAAACTACTCTAGCTAGCCAATCAGCTTTGCTATATAGAGGGGGGGGGGTGGCAGAAGGTAAAGGGTCGTCCTGCAGGGTGGTCACAACACCCACCAGGTCGTCCTACAGGGTGGTCACAACACCCCACCACGACACCCTCCTGGTGGTCGCAAGAACACACTGGTCGTCGTACCAATCACCTGCTATTAACCGGTGTGGGTTTATATCCGGCAGGATCACCGGCCTCACCTCAGCGACTATAATTAACACCTGAGGTATGTTGGTGATGATGTCCGCTGGTCACGTGATGTCCCCGACGACGTCCGATGTCCGCCAAGATTTATGAGGCATAAATCCACTTTTATATTCCTTTACGAACGAGTAATTAATTTGATCCATTCAGGTGCGCTGTCAATCAGATAGCTGCCGGGGTGGGGGATGAAGAGTACCGGATTGGTCATCCTCTAACCACCAAACTAACCAACAAACGACTGACTAACAACCTTTGTTGGCAGGTCATCGACTGCCGAATGTGTGGACGGGGAAGGTGGAGAGGGCGTGTGTGGACGGTGGAAAATAAGAAGCTGTGTTCAGGCAGGAAAGACTATAGTTCCCAAGTGAGTAATCTGTCAAGAGGACCAAGGTGAGAGTCCGTACAGTGACTGCCACCCAGCAGCCAGTGGTCCCACCACCAAGCAGTCAGGGGTGGGGTCCCACCACCAAGCAGTCAGGGGTCCCACCACCAAGCAGTCAGGGGTCCCACCACCAAGCAGTCAGGGGTCCCACCACCAAGCAGCCAGTGGTCCCACCACCAAGCAGTCAGGGGTCCCACCACCAAGCAGTCAGGGGTCCCACCACCAAGCAGCCAGTGGTCCCACCACCAAGCAGTCAGGGGTCCCACCACCAAGCAGTCAGGGGTCCCACCACCAAGCAGCCAGTGGTCCCACCACCAAGCAGTCAGGGGTCCCACCACCAAGCAGTCAGGGGTCCCACCACCAAGCAGCCAGTGGTCCCACCACCAAGCAGCCAGTGGTCCCACCACAAAGCAGTCAGGGGTCCCACAACCAAGCAGCGAGGGGTCCCAGCCACCACACCACCATGAGCATAGCGTCGCCCCCGTCTCTCAAGGGGCCCACCTGTTGATGCGAGTGCCCTCCCACCGCCCTCCAGGGTTTAAGACCTATCACCCACCACCTGCTTATTAAGGCCGCCACAAGAGCTAATTGTCCAACCTTGGCTTAGGATTAAAGTCAAATTTCAGGGTATCCAGAAGCTCATTGTTTACATTGTTGTGTCGTTGGTAGAATACCGCTGGAAGGTATACTTCCCTCCCTCCCTCCCTCCCTCCCTCCCTCCCTCACTCTCCCTCTCCTTCCCTACCTCCCTCTCTCTCACGTACCGCTCTGGTTTACTTTTAAGACTGCCAATATATGGTACATAATTGTTCGTTTTTTCCTGCTGAAATTTGTATGAACTATACAAACTACAAATGTAATAGGAAAACGAAATAGCATAATCATTATTAAGCTGGAGAAATTGCTGACCTGGAGAGCGTGCAGAGATCCTTTACTGCTAGTAACACTCAGTTAAACATCTAAAGTACTGGGACCGACTAAAGAGCCTAAATCTGTACTCCCTTGAGTGCTGGCGGGAGAGATACATAATAATTTACACGTGGTAAATATTAGAGGGGCTGGTCCCAAACCTGCACACAGAAATAACATCACATGTGGGGTCGGTGGGTGAGTGGACAGCACGCTGCACACGTAATCCTGTGGATTCGATTCCCGGTGCCGTCGAGAAACAATGGGCAGAGATTCTTTCACCCTGATACCTCTGTTACCTAGCAGTAACACCTGCTAGTACCTGGGAGTTAGTCAGTTGTTACGGCCTGCTTCCTGGTGTGTGTGTGTATTTACCTAGTTGTATTCACCTAGTTGTGCTTGCGGGGGTTGAACTCTGCTCTTTCGGCCCGCCTCTCAACTGTCAATCAACTGTTACTATTATTTTTTTTATTCCCCCCCCCATACCACACACACCCCAGGAAGCAGCCCGTGACAGCTGACTAACTCCCAGGTACCTATTTACTGCTATGTAACAGGGGCATTAGGGTGAAAGAAACTCTGCCCATTGTTTCACACACACACACACACACGGCTGCTGGAAGACAGAAGAGTTAGGAGGGACATGATCTCCACATTCAAGATTCTCAAGGGAATTGATAGAGTAGACAAAGACAGGCTATTTTTCACAAGGGGCACACGCACTACGGGACACAGGTGGAAACTGAGTGCCCAAATGAGCCACAGAGATATTAGAAAGAACTTTTTCAGTGTCAGAGTAGTTGACAACTGGAATGCATTAGGAAGTGATGTGGTGGAGGCTGACTCCACACAGTTTCAAGTGTAGATATGATAGAGCCCAGTAGGCTCAGGAACCTGTACACCAGTTGATTGAGAGTTGAGAAGCGGGACCAAAGAGCCAGAGCTCAACCCCCGGAAGCACAACTAGGTGAGTACACACACACACACCAGTAGTTACAAAGCGTCATATGACAAAGATTACATGGGAGACGAGATATCACTAGCGTAGGTCTCATCCTGTAACTACCCTGAGATAATTACACCCATAATGGAACAAGCCCGCGGGTGTGGCCTGCCCCTCGCCCCAGTGTGTGGGGGGGGGGGGAAGGGGGAGGGGGAGAAGGGGGACAAGGAAAAGGGGGCAAGGGAAAGGGAGCGATACAGCAAAGGTAAACTGTGTTTTAGGGACTCAATACATGACACAAAATGAAAACACCAACGGATACAAAAACCTTATTGAAATTGAATGCTATAAAAACAATTTCGAAAGGGGAATATTGTATAAAACAATAATTGTTGAAAAGAACTATTAAAAAAGCGTGAAAAAGAGAAAGAAATAATGAAATATGGAAAACTGAAATTAAAAATATAACCCCTAAAGATAAGGTGTTTGTCAGGTGAAAGCACTAAGACTATACATCACTTGGAAGGAATTTGAGGACAAGGATATGCGATACAAGGATCTCTGATATGAGGACAAGGATCTGGGATATGAGGACAAAGATCTGGGATATGAGGACAAGGATCTGGGATATGAGGACAAGGATCAGTGAGATATGAGGACAAAGATCTGGGATATAAGGACAAGGATCAGCGAGATATGAGGACAAAGATCTTGGATATAAGAACAAGGAGGTGAGATACGACAGAGGCGAGCCACGAAGTCTTCACGTATCCCTTTCCCACAGGGTGTCCATACCGAGTGCCCGAGGGACACCTTAGTGTAAGTCTCCCAGAAGCGTGCGGCCTCCTGCTGGTGTGTGGACAGGTAGAGGGGGAATAAAGATCTGACTGGCATACACATCGAAGGATCATGCCAGCAGCTGGCTCCAGCATCTGGGTGACGGCAGGCCCCTCATCAACAAGTATTGTCGTTGC
The DNA here is from genome assembly GCF_040958095.1 of Procambarus clarkii. Classification (NCBI taxonomy): domain Eukaryota; kingdom Metazoa; phylum Arthropoda; class Malacostraca; order Decapoda; family Cambaridae; genus Procambarus; species Procambarus clarkii. The sequence goes on from NC_091169.1 coordinate 34,882,009, forward strand.
AACAGAAGCACTGGAGCTGGGCCTCATAGAGAGAGAGATTTACAGACATGCGCGGTGGTTGATACCTGGTTGATACCTGGTTGATACCTGGTTGATACCTGCTTGATGGGGTTCTGGGAGTTCTTCTACTCCCCAAGCCCGGCCCGAGGCCAGGCTTGACTTGTGAGAGTTTGGTCCACTAGGCTGTTGCTTGGTCGCTCCTAGCAACTGGACTTGGAAGTTCTTAGCATCGGAGACAACTTGAGGAAACGTTTGGCGCTCCTGGAATTTCTCAAGAATTTCTCAAGAATGACGCCCCTCGTCTTGCATTCTTAATTAAAAGTGACCGATTGGTGTTCGCTTTGCTATCAGCCTTTTGATTGGTGTTTGCTTCGCTAGCAGTCTTCTGATTGGTGTTTGCTTCGCTAGCAGTCTTCTGATTGGTGTTTGCTTCGTTGGCAGTCTTCTGATTGGTGTTTGCTTCGCTGGCAGTCTTCTGATTGGTGTTTGCATCGCTAGCAGTCTTCTGATTGGTGCTTTCCTTTTCTAGCAACCATTTGATTGGTACTTTCCTCTGCCAGCAGCGCTTTGAATAATGCTACCAAACACCTTCAGCTTGTCGCAATGAAAGGAATTGTCACTGGCTTTTGTTCGTATCTACCCAAATCACCGTGTTGACAGTTTTCAATAGCTCCTGGTCAATCATATTCACTCTGGAATGTCTTAACCTCCGTAGTAACTACAATTTCCTTTATATCGAGGATGTAAGTCAAAATGTGTTTGTGTGAAGTTGACTTCCACATTCTACACAACATAGTTCAACCAGTCAGTAAACTCAATGACAAAGCGTGCGGCCATTTTGCAAAATAACTGCCACGACTGTCAAGAGCTGGAACTCTGCTGTGTCAATATCTAATTCCTTTTGTAAACCTGTACAAAATTTGATGATTGTTATCACAAAATGCACATTTGTCATCACAAGACGCACATCTGTCATCACAAAACGCACATCTGTCATCACAAAACGCACATCTGTCATCACAAAACGCACATCTGTCATCACAAAACGCACATCTGTCATCACAAGACGCACATCTGTCATCACAAGACGCACATCTGTCATCACAAGACGCACATCTGTCATCACAAAACGCACATCTGTCATCCCAAAATTCACATCTGTCATCACAAAACGCACATCTGTCATCGCAAGACGCACATCTGTCATCGCAAGACGCACATCTGTCATCACAAAACGCACATCTGTCATCACAAATTCTGGCAATGCTGCCAAGGTGGACATGAATACGAGCCGCCTTGGTACATGCCAGTAGGCCAGTAGGCTTTCTATACTTTCCTAAATGCCTATGTTCTAACGTTCTTAAAATACTGTGGTGTTTACAGAACACTTAATGTGTTACAGAACACCTGTGGATGTTCTTACTGCACAGAACAAGTGCCCCACCCAGACCCTCTAACGTCATATACCCGGTGGATTGGTCCGTCGGGAAATTTGAGTGTTCACACAAAGGCGAAGGCACATGTTTAACATTCTCCAACCCACATGAATATTTTATTTTCAAATAAAACGGAGAACGGAGAAGGACAACCAATTTGCGACCGTAAACTTGGACTGGCGAGAGGTAGATAGCTTTAACCCCATTACTGAAACTTTAGCCACCTTCATTTTGCATTTGAAATTTCTCACATTTTCCGTTTTAGTGGTTCGTCATGCGGGTCGTTGTTGTCTGTTGGTTGGTTTATAACGCTTAATATCCTTCTCTTGGTGTGTCTGTTGGTCTGTTTTATAACGCTTAATATCCTTCTCTTGGTCCGTTTGTTGGTCTGTTTATAGCACTTGATATCCTTCTCTTGGTCCGTTTGTTGGTCTGTTTATAGCACTTGATATCCTTCTCTTGGTCTGTTTGTTGGTCTGTTCAGATCACTTAATATCCTTCTCTTGGTCTGTTTGTTGGTCTGTTCAGATCACTTAATATCCTTCTCTTGGTCTGTTTGTTGGTCTGTTCAGATCACTTAATATCCTTCTCTTGGTCTGTCTGTTGGTCTGTTTATAACACTTAACATCCTTCTCTTTGAACGTCTGTTGGTGTCTTGAAGGCTCAGAAATCCCTTCCTTTGCATTTCAGTGAGGCTGGACATTCCTCCCCTGGGGTATCCATAGGATATTGAATGGTTGAACGCTGATTTGAAAGCACAATTCCTTCGGAAGTGCAGGCGAGGAGTCACAATAACGTGGCTGAAGAATGATGACCAAACCACACATTAGAAAGTGAAGGGACGACGACGTTTCGACTTGAGAATGGTCCAGGACGGACCGAAACGTCGGCGTCCCTTCACTTTCTAGTGTGTGGTCCTTCGGAAGTCTTGCAAGGTATACATCGGATCTTCTGGTGCTAGTCTTTATGGTGTGTGTAGTTCCCATTCTCTCCATCTCTTCTTCTCTCTTCAAACACTGAAACACAGTGGTCATTGGCACGCTTTTGGCACATTATGTTCACTGTTCTCAATGTTCGTCTTATTACGTGTGAACATCAGGACAAGCTTCGCTGTGTGGTCTTACCTTTGTCTCTGTGTCTCCCCTGTAGCCCTGTGTTAGACAATTATCTTCAGACGCATCTACTAGATTCGGTTTAAAAGTTCCTTCTCACCTTTTCATATCTATTATTTCTGTTTACTTATTATAATTATTATTATTATTATTATTATTATTATTATTATTATTATTATTATTAATTTAATCGAGATTTAAGTCTATCATTACTTGAGGAATTTCATCAGTTTGTGGGATGTTATTACAACATGCTGGCTTAATAACAATTGTAATTACGCAATGACAAGTCTAACACATTAGTAATATTCCCTACTACTAAAAATTAGGACTAATGTGTAAAATAGAGGTTGGACAACAGACTGAATGACACACTACTGGATTCTGGGTGATTGGTTGAACTCAAGTCAACAATGGTCTATCTCCTAGGCTGCCATCCGAGGGTACCGGGTTCAATTCCCGGAAAGGACTGAAACAATTGGGCACGTTTCCTTTCATCTGATGATCCTATTCACCTAGCAGCAAAATAGGCAGCCGAAAGTTAGGAAACTATTGTGGGTTGCAGCCTGGGGGGAAAAGCCAGTAACTGACCAAGGTTCTAGGAGTGGGACCTCATTGATCAGTATAACTACAGGCTTCCTGTCCCCGACAACAGGAATTATTACAATATCTGTGTTTTCCTTTTATCAACAGCCGAGTAAAATAGCAATGATCTTGAAGATGAGACTTTTGTAGCAGAATACTAAGAGAAATAGGAAGCAGGTAATAAGCTAGTTTAATAGAGCTAGATGCCATGTTCTGGGCATGGTTAGTTTGTTATCTTGCACGTCTCGGACATGTCCATCACAATATATTATTTATCTTGTGACAGGTGAAGGGTCAATATCTTGTGACAGGTGAAGGGTCAATATCTTGTGACAGGTGAAGGGTCAATATCTTGTGACAGGTGAAGGACAACATCTTGTGACAGATGAAGAACAATATCTTGTGACAGGTGAAGGGACAACATCTTGTGACAGGCGAAGGTGTCACATCTCATTACATGTGACAGGTGAGTATCTTGTGATAGGTGACAAGTGAAGAACACTATCGTGTGACAGGTGAAGAATACTATCTTGTGAGAGGGGTGAAGGCGACTGAAGGACCAGGGCTGCTGAAGGAGACTCTCCTAGGACACTGTCCCTCTTGAAAGACCGGTGTACAAGATGGAGAGAAGCAGGCTTGGAAAACTTGGGAAACGCTGAGCTGGGTAAGGGAGTACCTGGAGGACAGACCACGGAGAGTCACAGTGAGAGGCGAGGTCTCCAACTGGAGGAATCTAAGTAGAGGGGGGTCCCCCAAGGCTCGGTTTATGGGCCATTACTGTTCCTAATTTATGTTAACGATCGACCCAAAGGAGTGAGCTCGTACATGTCAATGTTTGCAGACGATGCAAAGATAATGAGGCAAGTAAAAACAGAGGAGGAATGCAAAATGTTACATGAAGACCTTGACAAACTCCAGAAGTGGGCTAACAAATGGTTGCTGGAGTTCAGTCCCAATAAATGTAAGGTCATGAAGATGGGGGAAAGAAGAAAGAAGACCAGAAGGTGTTCACACATAAATGGAAGGCAGCTACAGGGATGAGAGAGAGAGAGAGAGAGAGAGAGAGAGAGAGAGAGAGAGAGAGAGAGAGAGAGAGAGAGAGAGAGAGAGAGAGAGAGAGAGAGAGAGAGAGAGAGAGAGAGAGAGAGAGAGAGAAAAAAAAGTTTTAGAGGACATAAACCCATCACTAACACCAAAGGCACACACACACACACACACACACACACACACACACACACACACACACACACACACACACACACACACACACACACACACACACACACACACACACAATAAAAAAAAAAAAAAAAAAAAGTAGTTAGTAAACAGTTGATTGACAGTTGAGAGGCGGGCCGAAAGAGCAAAGCTCAACCCCCGTAAAATCACAACTAGTAAACACACACACACACACACACACACACACACACACACACACACACACACACACACACACACACACACACACACACACACACACACACACACACAGTAACACAGTAACACAGTACCACCGATAGTATACGGGACGTTAACGAACATTAGAACGCCGTTTAGAATCCTAAATCAAGACTCTTTCAAGCCTATCTATACAGCTTTGGTCAGACCAATACTGGAATATGCAGCACCTTACGAAGCATAAAACAAATTAAAAAAAGTGCAGAGGTATGCAACTAGATTAGTGCCAGAGCTAAGAGGGGTAAGCTATGATGATAGGCTGAAGACATCACAGCCCTGGAAGGCAGAAGAAACGGACATGAACACAACATACAAGATACTAAGGGGAAGTTAGGATCAATTTGGCCAAGAAGATACAAGTGAAATGTACTGAAAGAAGAAGTTGTGGAATCCACCTCCATTCACAACTTTAAGGACAGGTTCGGTGAAGAATTTAAACGTCAGAATAGTTCAAGTATAACGCAGCAGGTACAACAAGGCTAGTAGGCGGGGCATGAAGAGCTAGACCTCACTCCCCCGTAGACACATATAGGTAAGGACGATCTTGTCAGGTGGAGGAACACTATCTGGTGACATGTGACAGGTGAAGAACACTATCTGGTGACATGTGACAGGTGGAGGAACACTATCTGGTGACATGTGACAGGTGAAGAACACTATCTGGTGACATGTGACAGGTGAAGAACACTATCTGGTGACATGTGACAGGTGAAGAACACTATCTGGTGACATGTGAAGGAGACTATTGTGTGACAGGTGAAGGAGACTATCTTGTGACAGGGAAAAGATACTTTTGTGACAGTTGAAGGAGACTTTAGTATGTGACAGAGGAGGGAAAGACTATCTAATGACAGGTGAAGGAGACTATCTAATGACAGGTGAAGGAGACTATCTAATGACAGGTGAAGGAGACTATCTAATGACAGGTGAAGGAGACTATCTTGTGACATATGACACGTGAAGGAGACTATTTTCTGACAGGTGAAGGGGAGACCTCCAACATACGAGAGGTCCTGTCCATGCTGCAGCTCTGCGGTATGTGTTAATGGTCCTATACAACATATACGCGGCAACTCCTAATAACATACACCATACATATTTATATACACCCCCACGTGGTAATGGTGATTGCTGCCACTGCCTGGCGAATCCTGAATGAGCTCATTCGTGGGTTGGGTTGTGTTCACCTCCGGTCCTCTCACAGGGGCTCCGCCATAGGACCTCCTTCATAGGACTTGCAAGACATGACAGTCTATACAGGATCTCCAACGGTCCTCTCTAACTGACCCCCACCCCCCACCCCCTCGCACCCCCTCCTCCTCACCCGCCACCAGCGCTACCACCCATCACCACTATCACCACCACCACCACCCATCATCACCATCACCCCATCATCACCACCACCCACCATCACCACCACTCACCATCACCACCACCCACCATCACCACCACTCACCATCACCCCATTATCACCAGCACCCACCAGCACCATCACCACTATCACCACCACCACCCACCATCACCCCCCATCATTAATCACCATCTGCCATTAGCATGTAGTGTTATACAGCCTAAACATGCAGCAGGTGTGCTGGCCTCCTTAGACAAGCTAGTTCCTGGCACATTTACCTGCACCATTTAACACGTGTATTGTGAAGGATAGATTTTCCTAGATTTCAATTCCTAATAAGGTAATTGACGGGTTGTATATCTGTGTTATCTTGCCTGGTCTTATAGCCGGACGATATATTTGGTGCCTCAGTAATATAGCCGACAGCTGGGCTTCATCTGGGGAACGATAACTTGCCAACGTTATATACCCAATTTAGATTTGTTTGAAGGGTCTTAGTAATGTAACTTATATACTTCTTGTCTCCAGAACAAGAAAGTTCACAATCATCTTTAAAGCGACCAGCCACCTGTATTTACTTTAGGATGACGTGCAAGACATTTTCCACAGGAGTGGATCAATCAAAGTACCCAGAGGTTCATTCCTCTCTATGGTATGTTCACAGGAGGACTGATTGTTGACGACAATCTACAGTAGGAGGTTCGGTTACTTAAGTAATTTTCAATGATGTGCAGAATAGTCTCATCAAGTCTACCTTACACTCTCGTCCTCTATACTAAACTGTGTCAGAGGATCACAAATACCCAAGGTCATGCCATATATCCTCTCCAAACGTATCCTCTCGATATGTATCCTGTCCATATGTATCCTGTCCGGATATATCCTCTCCGTGTGTATCGAAACTCTTGTTCTATTTTGCGGTCAACCGCAGTATCAGATCTGATGTGCTTCTTTTATCTCTAAAGCCAAAAAAGAATTTAGTGGATAGTTTATATCACGCTGACTTGTACTGTCACACGAAAGATGTATTCAAATATCTTTCCAACGCCTGAGAGTAAGGATATTTGACAAGAATTTTTTAGTGATGACTTTGATTTTGTGTACAGCTATAGCCTGATCTTATTCCGGATTACTGGCCAGGTTTCTTGGACAATTCAAGCTAGAAAGAGGACTGCAAAGGGAACCGTACATCACTGAAGGATGTAGGGAATAACAACCAGGTCCTAGATCCTTGCTAACATTTGTTTCAACGACAAGATTTGCTGCTTTCTCTGTTGTAATGTTACAGGAACATGTGGAAATGGGTAAAGAAAAGAAAACACAGGGAAAGAGCGATCTGGTTCATTAAGTTGCGACTTGTTTGCGAAGTGGGAAGCAAAAACTTCAGCCTTCTCCATGGCACTGGTGGCTACAGAGCCATCAGGTGTGTTTAGAGCTGGTATAGAGTCACCAGATGCTAGTCCTTGTTGTGCCCAACCACTTGGGCTGGACGGTAGAGCGACAGTCTCGCTACATGCAGGTCGGCGTTCAATCCCCCGACCGTCGTCCGAGTGGTTGGGCACCATTCCTTACCCTCGTCCCATCCCAAATCCTTATCCTGACCCTTTCCCAGTGCTATATAGTCGTAATGGTTTGGCGCTTTCTCCTGACAGTTGTTGTTGTTGTTGTTGTTGTCCTTGTTATATTGCGCGCCATCAAGCTTTACTGCGCACTAATCAACCTCATAATTAGTCTAGATAAAATCCTCATGTCACCTATCAATGATCCATTTTTGTATGTGTTTCATATGGTTTCTTGAAATATCATGGAGAATCTTGGCTCAGTGAGGTTGTCTTTTCTTCAAGCTATTTCAGGCCCTTCTAATCGACTGTAATGCTGCTGCAATATATCTGACAGTTTCGATCTACCCCATGTACTCCCCCCCCCCCTCCGATGGTCCGAGGAACTAGTATAACCACTACCTCAACTACTGAGCACGATACTCATTCAGCACCGCTCCTGTGCCAGGTAAGTCCACTGCGGGCTCACCATAGCCCGTGCTACTTGGAACTTGTTCCGAGTAGCTGAATCTATAACAACAACAACTGAGCACGATGCAAGAGTTGTCTTAACTCCTCTCGGGTACCTATTTACTGCTAGGTGAGCAGCGGCATTCGAAGAAAGGAAACGTGCCCAAACGTCTCTGTCCTGCCGTGGGAAGCGAGCCCGAAACCTTGTGGCTGTGAACCGATGCGCTGACCATTGTGCTACAGAATACCTGTTGTACCTGCCTGTTAAGTCGTCCCTGTAACCTGCCCGTTGAGTCGTCCCTGTAACCTGCCCGTTGAGTCGTCCCTGTAACCTGCCCGTTGAGTCGTCCCTGCAACCTGCCCGTTGAGTCGTCCCTGTAACCTGCCCGTTGAGTCGTTCCTGTAACATGCCCGTTGAGTCGTCCCTGTAACCTGCCAGTTGAGATGTTGGTGTGGCTGACTAACTGGTCCCTCCCTCTCTTGCTCACCTCTCTCTAATTATTTATATTATATATTAGTAGTAGTAGTGGTGGTAGTGGAGGTTGTTGTTGTAGTAGTAGAAGTAGTAGAAGTAGTAGTAGTAGTATTACTTTAGGTGTAACTGGGCAGCACTTCGGTAAGCAGCCATCATACGAACCACACAAACGTAACTGAGAACTTGATCCTTCACCAATATCATAAGTGGTCAACACAAGTATTTGCTTCCAAATTTGGCAGAGATTGTTGATTCCCAGCGCTCACTATTGCTTCCTGCGGTGAGTCCCAAGGCCAGAAGGGTGGCGGACGGCTGGGTACGGAGCCTCACCATCACCCACCTGTCAATCATTGTCCAGGGGTGCGTGGGAGATGAACAGACTCCCGGGGTGAGGTAGGAGTCCCAGCCATATTGTCCCAGGGATGCGTGGGAGATGAACAGACTCCCTGGTGAGCCAGGAGTCCCAGCCATATTGTCCCAGGGGTGCGTGGGAGATGAACAGACTCCCTGGTGAGCCAGGAGTCCCAGCCATATTGTCCCAGGGATGCGTGGGAGATGAACAGACTCCCTGGTGAGCCAGGAGTCCCAGCCATATTGTCCCAGGGATGCGTGGGAGAGGAACAGACTCCCTGGTGAGCCAGGAGTCCCAGCCATATTGTCCCAGGGATGCGTGGGAGATGAACAGACTCCCTGGTGAGCCAGGAGTCCCAGCCATATTGTCCCAGGGATGCGTGGGAGATGAACAGACTCCCTGGTGAGCCAGGAGTCCCAGCCATATTGTCCCAGGGATGCGTGGGAGATGAACAGACTCCCGGGGTGAGCCAGGAGTCCCAGCCATATTGTCCCAGGGATGCGTGGGAGATGAACAGACTCCCTGGTGAGCCAGGAGTCCCAGCCATATTGTCCCAGGGATGCGTGGGAGATGAACAGACTCCCTGGTGAGCCAGGAGTCCCAGCCATATTGTCCCAGGGATGCGTGGGAGATGAACAGACTCCCTGGTGAGCCAGGAGTCCCAGCCATATTGTCCCAGGGGTGCGAGGGAGATGAACAGACTCCCTGGTGAGCCAGGAGTCCCAGCCATATTGTCCCAGGGATGCGTGGGAGATGAACAGACTCCCTGGTGAGCCAGGAGTCCCAGCCATATTGTCCCAGGGATGCGTGGGAGATGAACAGACTCCCTGGTGAGCCAGGAGTCCCAGCCATATTGTCCCAGGGATGCGTGGGAGATGAACAGACTCCCGGGGTGAGCCAGGAGTCCCAGCCATATTGTCCCAGGGATGCGTGGGAGATGAACAGACTCCCGGGGTGAGCCAGGAGTCCCAGCCATATTGTCCCAGGGATGCGTGGGAGATGAACAGACTCCCGGGGTGAGCCAGGAGTCCCAGCCATATTGTCCCAGGGATGCGTGGGAGATGAACAGACTCCCGGGGTGAGCCAGGAGTCCCAGCCATATTGTCCCAGGGATGCGTGGGAGATGAACAGACTCCCGGGGTGAGCCAGGAGTCCCAGCCATATTGTCCCAGGGATGCGTGGGAGATGAACAGACTCCCGGGGTGAGCCAGGAGTCCCAGCCATATTGTCCCAGGGATGCGTGGGAGATGAACAGACTCCCGGGGTGAGCCAGGAGTCCCAGTCATATTGTCCCAGGGGTGCGTGGGAGATGAACAGACTCCCGGGGTGAGCCAGGAGTCCCAGCCATATTGTCCCAGGGATGCGTGGGAGATGAACAGACTCCCGGGGTGAGCCAGGAGTCCCAGTCATATTGTCCCAGGGATGCGTGGGAGATGAACAGACTCCCAGGGTGAGCCAGGAGTCCCAGTCATATTGTCCCAGGGATGCGTGGGAGATGAACAGACTCCCGGGGTGAGCCAGGAGTCCCAGTCATATTGTCCCAGGGGTGCGTGGGAGATGAACAGACTCCCGGGGTGAGCCAGGAGTCCCAGTCATATTGTCCCAGGGGTGCGTGGGAGATGAACAGACTCCCGGGGTGAGCCAGGAGTCCCAGCCATATTGTCCCAGGGATGCGTGGGAGATGAACAGACTCCCTGGTGGGGCATACAGGGTAAGACTGGGTACAGGCTCATGACCCTTCTCTCCGTCTCATACACTACTTAATTGGCAGATAAGCCACTCTAAAGTCCATCTCACAAAGTCCATCTCATGAAGTCCATCTCATAAGTCCATCTCACAAAGGCCATCTCACAAAGGCCATCTCACCAAGTCCATCTCAACAAGTCCATCTCATAAAGTCCATCTCATAAAATCCATCTCACCAAGTCCATCTCACCAAGTCCATCTCATAAAGTCCATCTCACCAAGTCCATCTCATAAAGTCCATCTCACCAAGTCCATCTCATAAAGTCCATCTCACCAAGTCCATCTCATAAAATCCATCTCACCAAGTCCATCTCATAAAGTCCATCTCACCAAGTCCATCTCAAAATCCATCTCACCAAGTCCATCTCATAAAGTCCATCTCACCAAGTTCATCTCCCCAAGTCCATCTCAGAGGTGATCACGCGACCCCTTCTACCTGTCTTGGGTTGTTCCAACACTAACTCCCTAGTCGTCTTGTTTTCCATAAAATAGATTAAGAAGCAACAACCCATTTCCTTCTAGAGAAAGAGCTGATGGTTACGCCAATTTCTTTTTTTTTTACGATCTTTCAATCTTACGGCTTTCTTCACCTTATCGAAAACCTTCCAACTAAAATATTGCCATTCGCTGATGCCAATTTATATGTTAATTTTCCTTGAGCGTCGGTAATTCGGAAAGCAAATATTGAACAACAGTTGAATATTGTTATGAAAACAAATGGTTACAAAAAAAAAATCACCTACGAATTCAATGTGCTTCATATTTTGGGGCGTGTTGGTGGTTGGATATATATTGTGTTGGTTATTGGTAATTGCTCCGCCAGCTGCTGGGCGCCACCTCTTCAGGAAGCATCGCACATCTGGCTGCCGTACCCACAACAATGATGGCGGACCATCGTCCGTCTGGCTTCGTTCACTTGTGTTCACCCTCGTACTGAACATCCATTCAGCATCGGGTGTAGCTTTGTTCACTTTCTCCAGCGTCTCGTGCTCTTATGCCTGCTTATTTACTACTACATGCAGCTTATGTTCATCTGTTCATTGTTCCACGAGGATTTGTTCATGCAGTTCTCTCAAACTGTCTGTCGCTGCACAGTCTTGTTCTATTGTTCGTTGTACTGCATAAGTTTTCATATTCTTTCACTACCTGTGTGGTTGTGTTCACTTGTTCACCACCCCACGCAGCCTTCTTGTTCGGAGCTTCAAGTACAATATTGTTCACATGTTCAGAACCCTACAGTTTTTCTCAATTAACCATTACCTGTGTAGTTTTGATTATCAAATGCAGTTTTGTTTATTGCACATGCAGTTTCTTTCACTGGTCCACTGTCTTGCTTACTGTCTGGCTCACTGTCTGGTTCACTGTCTGGTTCATTGTCATGTTCACTGTCTGGTTCATTGTCATGTTCACTGTCATGTTCACTGTCATGTTCACTGTCTGGTTCATTGTCATGTTCACTGTCTGGTTCATTGCCACGTTCACTGATACAGTTCACTTCGTGTTCACTGTCTAGTTCACTGTCGCATCCACTGCCTGGTTCACTGTTGTGCTCACTACTTGGTTCATTGTGTTCACTGGTTCATTTTCGGATTCACTGTTGTGCTCATTGCCTGATTTACTGTCGTGTTCACTATCTGGTTCACTGTCGTTTTCACTATCTGGTTCACTGTTGTGTTCACTATCTGGTTCACTGTTGTGTTCACTATCTGGTTCACTGTCGTGTTCACTATCTGGTTCACTGTCGTGTTCACTATCTGGTTCACTGTCGTGTTCACTATCTGGTTCACTGTCATGTGCACTATCTGGTTCACTGTCGTGTTCACTATCTGGTTCACTGTCGTGTTCACTATCTGGTTCACTGTCGTGTTCACTATCTGGTTCACTGTCGTGTTCACTATCTGGTTCACTGTCGTGTTCACTATCTGGTTCACTGTCGTGTTCACTATCTGGTTCACTGTTGTGTTCACTATCTGGTTCACTGTCGTGTTCACTAACTGATTCACTGTCTGATCCATGGCCGCGTTCAATGTCGCATTCACAGACTGGTTCACTATCATATTCAGTTCCTGATTCGCTATCGGTTTCACTACCTGCTTCACTGTCATGTTCACTACCTGATTCACTGCCAGGTTCACTACCTGGTTCACTGTTGTTCACTGCCAGGTTAACTAACAGATTCAATACCTGTTCACTGTAGTGTTCAATACCCGGTCATCGGTTTTTTCCACACAGGTGAGTGAAAGATCAAACGAGGTTGTTGTTGTTGTTGTTATAGATTCAGCTACTCGGAACAAGTTCCAAGTAGCACGGGCTATGGTGAGCCCGTAACTTACCTGGCATAGGAGCGGGGCAAGTAGCACGGGCTATGGTGAGCCCGTAACTTATCTGGCACAGGAACGGGGCACATCAAACTAGGTCTGACTCCTCTTAATAATAGGCTAGGAGCTTCTCCTTCCTATAAAACATCTTAAATCTCACCTTGCTAGTTTTCCCTGGAACACGATCCGCCCATCGGTTTACAACCAGTTCACCCCAATTACTGCTGGGTGAACAGGGGCGAACGATGACTGGTGCCCAGTTGATCCTCCTTGCCCAAGCTTCAAACCCGGACCAAATCACTAACATATCTAACCTACTGTCCTTTGTCCCCACCTTGTTTATATGTCTTGGTTGTCTTGTGTTTTGTTTGTCTTCTTATTGTTTTGTTTGTCTTAGTTCTTAATGTTTTGATGCATTGGTTCTTACTGTTTTGTGTCTTCTTACTGTGTAGCTTTTATTGCTTCTTGTTTTATTTGTCTTCAGGTTATCTTGAGATGATTTCGGGGCTTTTTTTTAGTGTCCCCGCGGCCCGATCCTCGACCAGGCCTCCACCCCCAGGAAGCAGCCCGTGACAGCTGATTAACACCCAGGTACCTATTTTACTGCTAGGTAATAGGGGCATAGGGTGAAAGAAACTCTGCCCAGTGTTTCTCGCCTGCGCCTGGGATCGAACCCAGGACCACAGGATCACACGTCCAGCGTGCTGTCCGCTCGGCCGACCGGCTCCCTTGGTTTTAATTATTTTGCTTGTTTTGACTTGTATTGTTCACTTTCTCTAGGTTTGTATTGTTTTGTTCACTGTTTTAATGTAGTGATAAATATGTTTTGTTTCTTCACCGTTTTCCCAATATCTTCTTCGTTCTCTTGTTAATTTTCGTGTTTAATTGTATGGTTAATGTTATTAATTTTCCCTATTGTCTTGTTAATTAGTACTATTGCCTTGTTAATGCGTTATTGTTATGCTAATTTGTCTAATTGTTAAGTTAATTTCTCCTATTGCCATGTTAATTTAAGAGCATGAGAACATAAAAAAACAAAAAAAACTACAGAATGCCTATTGGCCCATACTTGGCAGCTCCCATTTATATCAACCCAATCTCATTCGTATGTATGTCTAACCTACGCTTGAAACAATCAAGAGCTCCTACGTCTATTATCTTACGGGGTAATGTGTTCCGCAAATCCACAACCGTTACCAAACCAGTATTTACCCAGGTCTTTCCTAATTCTAAATTTATCTAATTTATCATATTGTCTTGTTAATTTTTCCTAAATTAAATTTCCTAAAGCCTAGTGAGACATCCTTGAGTTAGCCTAATGAGACATCCTTAGGTTAGTCTAGCGAGACATCCTTGGGTTAGTCTAGTGAGACATCCTTGGGTTAGTCTAGTGAGACATCCTTGAGTTAGCCTAATGAGACATCCTTAGGTTAGTCTAGCGAGACATCCTTGGGTTAGTCTAGTGAGACATCCTTGGGTTAGTCTAGTGAGACATCCTTGGGTTAGTCTAGTGAGACATCCTTGGGTTAGTCTAGCGAGACATCCTTGGGTTAGTCTAGTGAGACATCCTTGGGTTAGTCTAGCGAGACATCCTTGGGTTAGTCTAGGGAGACATCCTTGAGTTAGTCTAGTGAGACATCCTTGGGTTAGTCTAGCGAGACATCCTTGGGTTAGTCTAGCGAGACATCCTTGAGTTAGTCTAGTGAGACATCCTTGGGTTAGTCTAGCGAGACATCCTTGGGTTAGTCTAGCGAGACATCCTTGGGTTAGTCTAGTGAGACATCCTTGGGTTAGTCTAGTGAGACATCCTTGGGTTAGTCTAGTGAGACATCCTTGGGTTAGTCTAGTGAGACATCCTTGGGTTAGTCTAGCGAGACATCCTTGGGTTAGTCTAGTGAGACATCCTTGGGTTAGTCTAGCGAGACATCCTTGGGTTAGTCTAGTGAGACATCCTTGGGTTAGTCTAGCGAGACATCCTTGGGTTAGTCTAGTGAGACATCCTTGGGTTAGTCTAGCGAGACATCCTTGGGTTAGTCTAGTGAGACATCCTTGGGTTAGTCTAGTGAGACATCCTTGGGTTAGTCTAGTGAGACATCCTTGGGTTAGTCTAGTGAGACATCCTTGGGTTAGTCTAGTGAGACATCCTTGGGTTAGTCTAGCGAGACATCCTTGGGTTAGTCTAGTGAGACATCCTTGGGTTAGTCTAGTGAGACATCCTTGGGTTAGTCTAGTGAGACATCCTTGGGTTAGTCTAGCGAGACATCCTTGGGTTAGTCTAGTGAGACATCCTTGGGTTAGTCTAGCGAGACATCTTTGGCTTAGTCTAGGGAGACATCCTTGGGTTAGTCTAGTGAGACATCCTTGGGTTAGTCTAGCGAGACATCCTTGGGTTAGTCTAGTGAGACATCCTTGGGTTAGTCTAGCGAGACATCTTTGGCTTAGTCTAGGGAGACATCCTTGGGTTAGTCTAGCGAGACATCCTTGGGTTAGTCTAGTGAGACATCCTTGGGTTAGTCTAGCGAGACATCCTTGGGTTAGTCTAGTGAGACATCCTTGGGTTAGTCTAGTGAGACATCCTTGGGTTAGTCTAGCGAGACATCCTTGGGTTAGTCTAGTGAGACATCCTTGGGTTAGTCTAGTGAGACATCCTTGGGTTAGTCTAGTGAGACACCCTTGGGTTAGTCTAGTGAGACATCCTTGGGTTAGTCTAGTGAGACATCCTTGGGTTAGTCTAGCGAGACATCCTTGGGTTAGTCTAGTGAGACATCCTTGGGTTAGTCTAGTGAGACACCCTTGGGTTAGTCTAGTGAGACACCCTTGGGTTAGTCTAGTGAGACATCCTTGGGTTAGTCTAGTGAGACATCCTTGGGTTAGTCTAGTGAGACATCCTTGGGTTAGTCTAGCGAGACATCCTTGAGTTAGGTCTATATTTTCCCGTTTATTTCTAACAAGTTACCGGCTTCTACATTCAAATTTAACTTTGTCTTCAATAACCACCTTTTTTCCTTTTTTGTTAACACATTTATGTACAACTGAAAACTCACTTCTGGGGTGTGAGTTTTCAGTTGCATATTGTCCTGGGGACCATTCAGGCTTGTTCGCACATTTATGTACATCTGCATTTGTGCAGCTGCCCTAGACTATATGAAGGGGAGTAGTGTCAAGCACTTGCAGGGGGCCCAGACACACTTCAAGATGTTACACGCCCACATTCACTCCAAACATCTTATCACCTGCGGGCTCCTCATGCCCGTGCCACCTCTTGTGGTGGCTTAATCTTCATCAATCAATCAGTCAAAAACTAGCTGCTTGATGCGTAAAATCCCCATCACCAAAGGGGGGGGGGGATTTGTCATACAGGGTCCAGTCCCATATGGTGACAGGATCGCCGAATTTAACTAACAAGGTTTAAATATTTAAAACTCGCTTCATGCAGGTCGGCGTTCAATTCTAGACCGTCCAAGTGGTTGGGTTCCTTTCCCCCCGTCCCATCCCAAATCCTTATCCTGGTCCCTTCCCAATGCTATATAGTCGTAATGGCTTGGCGCCTTCCCTTGATAATTCCCTCACCCCAGAAACAAAATATCATCTGCATATATGATTGGAGTTACCCTATTTGAGTATCTCTCGGACGTTATCCAATTCATTAATATATTAAATTGGGGTGGGACTTAACGCTCCTCCCTGAGGTGTGCCGAGCTCAAAACATCGGTGCACGGACTTTTTTTATTATTATTATTATTATTTTCTACCACAGACGTGGCCAGACTTTTACAATGCTAACTAGCATATATACATTTTCTTCTGTCCTCCATGGACAGGGATAGAGATGCGTTAAACATATAGTTTAGGAGTTTATTGAACAATCAACCACAGAAGGTGATTCAGTGCTTTTAAAATGCTAAGCTAACCTGCATGGTCTACGGCAGATTTCCTCCCTCTCATGGAATATTAGGTCTAATACTCTTGATACCACACCTAAGCATTTCTTTCATGAAGTTAATCACCTGTCCAGTGTAATAATCGACCATTAACGCCCAAGTTAGTACATATATGATGAGCTTGTTCGTCTCATCAAAGGCTCCTTGTAAGTGAATAAATACTCTATAGTAATCCTTTTCGTTAGATACTCATTTAATAATACAATTATAGGTAATACACTCGCCCCTTGGGGCAAAATTAATTAAAATTATGAACTTTTGCCTCTGAGGAATCCAAACAGAATACTGGATAAGTGATCTAATACCAAGTATAGGTCTATATAAAATTGTCCTCTCCATCATTGTACAGAAACACGAGGTTAAGGCCACTGGTCTGTACTCTCCAGTGGCTTTATGGATAGGGATGGTTACATATTTTTGTTCATTTACTGGGAAAACTGCCCTCTGTGTAGCTAATATTAAAGAGGTATAACAATTGGCTTTACTCTATAACAACTAAATCGTTAAGCAGACGATGAGTTACCGTAACGTGGCTGATGATATGATGACCAAACCACACGTCAGAAAATGAAGGAACGACGACAATATCTCCCACTGATTCCTGCTGTAAAACATATGCTTTTTAACCCATAACGTTATAAACACATGGAACTGCCTACCCGCCGAAGCCGTAAATGCCAAACAATGCTGAATTTTACAATCCAGCTTGAAAAAAATAATCAGAATAAATGGAGAGACCTTTGAAAAGCCGGTGGGTTCCTGTCCCCGTCGAGGACACTAAAGGACCAGTGGGATTACTGCAGTGTTTCTGCAGTAGGCCTACGGGTGTTCCTGCAGTAGGGGAGTACTACAATTCAGGCTACATGGACCATGTAGGTCCACTGCTATACTGCGTATAGCATGGACCAGTAAGCCTACTGCGATATTCCTATCTTGTATGAAAAAGAAGGCCTACTGCAGTATTCCTCTCCCGTGTCGTTTTAAAATACACAGTACGTTAAAATTCATGAATGTGTTATGCCGCCGCAGCTTTGAGGAAGTCAGAGGCCGCACCTCGGAGCAAATTAGAGGGCGCAACTTGGAGGAAGTCAAAGCCTGGTGGGTCAGTGTAACTGATCTAAGTAATGGTTTCCCGGTGTGTAACCAAGTTTATGGTACCCAGGCTACACACCTGGGACCCAGTTAATGCGTCCCAAGTGTGTAGCCTAATAATGGATCCCATATGTGAAGCCCAGTTAATGGTTTCCAGGTGTGTAGACTAGGTAATGGCTGCCAGGTGTATAGCCTAGGTAATGGTTCCCAGGTGTAGGTGAATTCCCGTCATATTTCCCCAATGATACCTCTTTTTCCCCCCATTGTTACCTGTTATCTTACTGTTATGTCTACTGTTTATTTTAAGTAGCTGTTCTCTGTTATTGTCCCTACTATTTTCCCTGTTGTTGCCACTATTATTTTCCTTAATGTTGCCCCCTGCTATTCCCCCCTGCTGTTGATCCTACTATTTCCCCCTCCCCCCCCCTACTATTTCCAATATTATTTTCCTTGCTGCCCCTATTATTTTCCCTAAACGTTGCCGCCCCTACTATTTTTCCCTCCTGATTCCCGTACTATTTTTCCTCGTTATCTTTGTTATTGCCTGTGTTGGTGCCTATGTTATTACTACTGATAACACCCCAGTTGTGGCCCTTGGGGTTGTGCTTGTTGGTGCCCCCCCCCCCCTTGTTCTTACTACGGCTTGTGTTGTTATTGTTATCGTTCTTATTTCTGTTATCATCGCCGCCCTTGTGTGTTGCTATCTATCTTTGTACTCCCAGTGCGTCTAGTTCTCGTAAACACTATCACGGTGGCATTCTGTTGTAGCTTACAGTTATGTGGGCTACAATTCAGTACACTGTATTAAAATAATGTAGGCTACAATTCAGTAACTACAGTAATGTAGGCTATAATTCAGTAACTACAATAATGTAGACTACAATTCAGTAACTACAGTAATGTAGGCTATAATTCAGTAACTACAATAATGTAGGCTACAATTCAGTAACTACAGTAATGTAGGCTATAATTCAGTAACTACAATAATGTAGGCTATAATTCAGTAACTACAATAATGTAGGCTATAATTCAGTAACTACAGTAATGTAGGTTACAATTCAGTAGACTACAGTAATGTAGGCTACAATTCAGTAGAATACAATAATGTAGGCTACAATTTAGTAGAATACAATAATGTAGGCTATAATTCAGTAGACTACAGTAATGTAGGCTACAATTCAGTAGACTACAATAATGTAGGCTACAATTTAGTAGACTACAATAATGTAGGCTACAATTCCAGCTGCCATGCGACAGAACCAGGTTACCGTGCTGCTCCTTGGAGACAATGTATACCGGGTCCTGTAGCATAGTAGTCAGCGTCTTCGGTACACAGTCGAAGACCCCGGGCAGAACAGGAAAGCGTGTGGGTGCCCGTTTCCTTTCACCTGATGCCCGCTGTTCGCTTCGCAGTAAAACCTCGGGGTTAACACAACTGTTGTGGGTTGTATCCAGAGATATATAAAATTGGTATATAATCGGACACATTTCACATTGAGACGGTGGGAAGGTGATAGTGAGGAGTTGATTGGTCGCTCGCCAGATGTCAGGCCTCGTCAGGGGGGTGTTGCCGGCGTGGTCTGGCGGCAGTGATAACACTTCCCACCTCTGTTCTTCAACTCTTTCTGGCCCTATTATTCTCCAGCCAGTGTTAGACCTGTATACTTACCCAGTACCATTCACTGATTCCATCTCCTACGGTTGATTTTCTCACAGACTAACCCATACTCTTAGTGTTGACATCACTCGGATATTTCCGCAACCATTCCTTGATATGAGGTTATCCGAGACCGCCAATTTCACTTAGAAATTAATAATAACTAAGATGCTAGAGAAAAGGGCTACATGATTTCAGTAGTCTGCAAGTCAGTACCAATTTCATAAGATCGCGTGTCAATTACGAATTTCTCGCTGATTTTTTTGCAAGCTTCTGCTCCCTTGTTTTCGTAGCGCTCAAGCCAGTCTCCGGCCACCAGCATGAGAAATCTTTTCTGATGAAAAAGCAACTTGCTTATACCATCAATTACCGATATAAAAACTACAAAAAACAAGTCGTAACTACATGCATGATAGAATCAAATTAATAATACAAACTCAGTTATTTGCTGTGAAATTAAGTAAATTACGACCCACGCATTAGTCATAATGATAGGCTATTAACATACCTTTCTGACGAAGCGCAGCGCGCTCGACAAAGTGGGCAGAGATGGATATCTCAGCCGTGATCCTCACTTGTTGCAACCGAAAGGTACCAGGTTCGATCCTTATGCATGACGGACACGTTTGGGCACTGTTTCCTTTCACCTGATTCTTCTGCAAAAGGGTACCTGAGAGTTAGGCAACTGTTGTTAGTTGCAGCTTGAAATATAAATAAATATCTTTGTGCTATAACTCATATGTTTATAGACGTTTATGATTGCCATAGCATTCTGAATGAACTAAACTATTACACACAGAGATCACACTAACGTGATTAAGGCAGTGTCTGGGATGCTCCCGGACGCAGGTTCGAATCCTCGTCACGGCCCTTGTGGATTTGAACTAAACTATAAATCGAACACAATAAAATTATGGATAATAAGGCAAGATAATATACGCCAACCTATTTTTTGGGCGTTGCCTCACTTATGACTATTTTTTACCCTTCCTCCACTTGCCACTTCGTTGTTGTTTTATATTTAGCTACTCGGAACGAAATGTCCATGTAGCACGGGCTAATGGTGAGCCCGTACAGTCATTTCTGGGTTGTTGTTGTTACAGATTCAGCTACTGCGAACAAAAAGTTCCAAGTAGCACGGGCTATGGTGAGCCCGTAGTGGACTTACCTGACACAGGAGCGGGGCTGTGCATTTCTTGGTTGTGTTCTTGCTATAGATTCAGCTACTCGAAACAAGTTCCAAGTAGCACTGGCTATGGTGAGCCCGTAACTTACCTGGCACAGGAGCGGGGCAAGTAGCACAAGCTATGGTGAGCCCTGTAGTGGACTTACCTGGCACAAGAACGGACGCATTTCTTGGGGTGTAGGGTTTTTATATAGCATTATGGCACTCGTTCCCACCAACCACAGGGCATGGGAATAGGTGAGTGCCCCTTAAGCACACATTTCCCTACCAACACAAACTAAAATATATAATTGGTTAGTTGGCACACCTCACTCACAAGTTAAGATTTTACGTCTCCGTGGTGCAGTGGTAAAACACTCGCCTGGCGTTTCGCGAGCGCTTTGTCATGGGTTCGTATCCTGGCCGGGGAGGATTTACTGGGCGCAAATCCTTAACTGTAGCCTCTGTTTAACTCAACAGTAAAATGAGTACTTGGTTGTAAAAACGATTCTTCGCGGCGGGGATCGTATTCCAGGGACCTGCCCGAAACTCTACGCGTACTAGTGGCTGTACAAGAATGTAACAACTCTTGTATATATCTCAAAAAAAAATGATAATAATAATAATGGTTAGTACAATAGAAAAATCTTTTATATTTGTTTGTTCTTATATAAGACACAGCACACAAAGGGAGGGGAACACAGTATTTATATCATTAAAAAAGAACTAAAGCTGAGGGCAAAACGACAAACTGCCTAAGCGGCAGGTATGATAACTTTGACGACAACATATACATTGATTTGACTGACAGTTGAGAGCAAACATTTGACTGATTGACAGTTGAGAGGCGGACCGAAAGAGCCAGAGCTCAACCCCCGCAAGCACAACTAGGTGAATACACTAGGTGAGTACATAGAAAAATACTTCGAAGTGTAGGCTCCTCGCAAGGCCCCAGAGCGAGAGGGTTATTATGTATGTGCACTTCAATCCCCGACCATCCAAGTGGTTGGGCACCATTCCTTCCCGCCGTCCCATCCCAAATCCTTATCCTGACCCCTTCCCAGTACTATAAAGTCGTAATGGCTTGGCGCTTGCCCCCCTGATAATTAAAAAAAAAATTATCATGTGTGCACATGGGGGGTCTCTCTGGCCGTCCCTTAATAAGAGATCAAATAAAAGATAGGGTAGTTAGCCAACTGTATAACTCTTTACTTACCTTACATATTTTAGGTCCTTTATCCACCTAGTATCCACCTCTGGTTAATGTATCCCCCTTTAACCTTTGGTTAATGTGTACACCTGATTAATGTATCCACACTTAATGTATCCGCCTCTGGTTAATGTATCTACACTTAGTTAATGTATATACACTTAGTTAATGTATCCACCTCTAGTTAATGTATCCTTCCCCTTTAAAAATTGCCTGTCGGAGGGCAGGCAGCCAGTATATATACATACAGTACATGTTTGAAGCTTATATTGGGATTCCCCCAGGGTCGAAATACTGACCCTACCCAGGATGTGACGCCATAACAAGCTGACCTAACTCCTGGGTACCTATTCACTGCTCCGATAGGAAACGTGCCCAAACTCTCTGGGTGTGTAAACTCCAAGTGTAGAAAACTGGGTGGAAACTCTCTGGGTGTGACAGGATAGTATTTTGAGGCAATATATAACATTTGGAAGGAATGAGGATAAGGATTTGGGATGGGACGGAGGGAAGGAATGGTACTCAACCGCGTGGACGGTCGAGAATTGAACAGCAACCTGCACTGAAGAAAGACCGTCGCTCTACCGTTCAGCCCAAAGCGGTTGGATAGCGAGGGACGAAGAAACCAAATAGGAGATACTTTGCAACACGTTTCAACTTCAATGACCACATCTGAAGAGGCTGTAGGAGGCGGGGATTCCAACCCCTTTCGTCATTTCCCGAAACTTGGTAACCGGAAGCGGATCGAATCCTCCTGTGGGCGTCGCCCATAAGACAACAAAGATCTTCCTGCCTCCGTATCCCTTCAAAGGCTTGTCAGATCATTTATGTGGCTTAAATAATCAGTATTTAGTGTTAACAGCCCTCTACTTTTACTAATATCTAATTATGTAGTCAATTTAAGATTACCACAAGAATAAGGAGTTATTTGCTATTAAACTACACAAATGCTAACACCAGTGAAAATATTATAATTTTCTAAGTATTATTATTGAGATAAATGTGGATTATTCATAATTTAGTATTCATTTACCTACGATATAATTATTATAGTTATGGGTGAATCATTATTCATTTAATCCCTGATATGCAACCCGACGAACCTAATTTGTTTGTCTTAGAGCAATCTTTTCGTGCATGCATTCCCCTAATATTTCGATGAGGGTATAAACACATTTATGTATGATGTATAGGATATAAGTTGATACTTCCTCACGTCCAGAATAATGGCCAAATCATAGGGTTAGTATCTTAGTGGAGGATTTTTTTCATTTAATTTTGTATATCAGTGGGAATTTTTCACATTCACTATGGAAGACGTGCACAGCAATCCTTCAGCAAGTTAATTCAGGTCAACAACATAATGGATGACGTTGCGGAAAGCCTTATCCTTGGTCGAGTCCCCCCATAAACTGTTATAACAAAACCAAAGAATGATGGTTCAGAAGGGAATACTAATTTTGATAATTCCAACCCCCCTACTAATGATAGGCTGATGATTTTGAGTACAGTATTAAGGACAACAATACGTATGATCAATGTAATATAACTGGGAAGTCAGAAGAGCAGTTACTGACACTTAAAGGTCAGAAAGCATGAGTGTAGAGAGCTATGGACATGTTTAGAATCGATAATTGTATGTACGGGCAGCATAAAACATCCAGTGGGATATCAATATCTATGGCAGGGTGAGCTGAAGGCAATGAATCCCCCAATGTTGAACATTCCAATTGTAAACTATGTCTATGTGAACAAGAGCTAAAACAAGAACCCCAACACTATATCTGTGATTGCTTTGTTATTAGTGATTTCAGACCAAATTGTATGAGGTATTTTAGCTCTGTAATTACTTCATACACTCAGGAATATTGGAAGATATTCTTGTGATGTACTCAGATTTTGCTAGTAGAGGCTAATAGATCAGCCTTACATTTCATGTTCTCTCCTGATTCCATGTAGGACTGGCCATCCTGTGAGGTGGGGATGTTGGAGGAGCTTGTAGCTGTTTTTTTATCTATACTGTGTAATCTTTCATACAGAATAAGGTAGCAGCATATTATTTCTGTGTATACCCAAGCTTGTTAAAAAAGAAAAACATTATTTGAGAGGAATCTTGTGGAAATTTGTAAAAATGATTATAATATAATATGTCCATGATTCAGTGCTTAGCTCTTATAAAAATCATGAAGTTATTATTTAGTCAAATTTAATTTATTGTTTGTATTGAGGCAGGTATTTTCTCTTCAGATTCCATGTATGACTAACCATCCTGTGAGATGGAGATATTAGATAAATTTATAGCTAGTTTTTTTTATCTACATTGTGTAATCTTTCATATAGAATAGGGTAGCAGCACATTGCTGTTTATACCTAAGCTTGTTACTAAAAAAAATGCATATTTTATTTTTGCAAACAAAAAAGTTGTTCTTGTAAACTGGATTAAAAACACTATTGAAGCATTATGTGGATCAGACAGATTGGATTTAATGAACTTTTTATTGTTTAATATTAACATAAAATGCTGAAAATTTTAGAATACAATAATTATACTACTTCCTGATTACATTTCTTGTGTGTGTTTGTGGACTGGCAGGCAGGAGGGTTATTCAATCGACAAAATATTTAAGTTTTTAAAAGTCAGGATAAAGTATAACATTTGGAGTTTACAGTTCATGCTCTATGATGATGAGGTAAAAACTGTTTTGCTTAGAATTATATAAACTATTTGTAATGCAGTGTTTCCTTTATAAAATAATAAATATATGTATGACAATTGTACTTTATATAATATAATAAAGAAAAAATTCCAGTGGGGGTTAACACCTCTCTGAAACGTGAAAACTTATTAATAATTCAGATCACACTATAATAGCCTCGTTTTTTTAACAAATTAAGCCTTCGCGACCATAGATGTGTGATGTATACAATATTAATGCTTATGTAAGAAACCACTCCGCCAATAAGTGAATAAGTTAAGACACGATGACCACCTGCCCGCGTTTCTCCAACCCAAACTCCAAAAATGATACCAATAACTAGCATGGATGGAAGTACAATATATGACCAACAAATCTTCGCTTTGTATATTATTACAATTCTAGGCATAGTAAAACAAATAAAGTTAACGTAATCAGTTCTAATTAAGCAATTCCATGAGTAATGTAAGCGATTTTAGGCCTAGAAACAATATGCACAAACATTTTATTGTCTGCGAGACGCTCAAGCAAGGTTGGTTAGTTGCCTCAAAGCGGTCCGTCTAATTACCGCAAGCTACCACAAGCTTCACTAAGCTTCCTGGCAATACGTTAGTAATGAATAAATATGATATATTTACTCATTATAATGTTGGTGCTGAATGTACAACACGAAAAAACATAATTTTAATCTGAAAAAGTATCTTTTTATAAAGAAATTAGACGAAAATAAAGAGCAGGTGACTGGCACGGCCAATTTGGTGACGCCAAATCAAGTCGACGATCCAAGCGTCGATTAGGTTAGGTTAGGTCAACCTAACCTATCATATTTATTCATTACTAACAGTATTGTCAGGAAGCTTTGTGAAGCTTGTGTAGCTTTGTGGTAGCTTGTGGTAATTAGACGGACCCCTCAAAGAGCCCAGAGTCCACAGGCTCTTTACTTATTAATAACTAAATTGGTCAAGGCCAATGCAAGATTATTTTGCATCCTAGGCAAGGACCGACTACTTGCAAAAGAAATTCTCAACTTTGATTTCCAAAAATAAATGTTTCGTAGAAAAAAATCAAAGCACAAAACTTGAAACTGCTAAATTTAGTTTATATATGACAAGATTAGGTGATACTGAATTTGTATTCATTATTCAGCTTTCATATGCATACCAACTCATTCTCACACTCTTATTTCACTCTACACACTCACGTTACTCATAATTACCTGAGAAAATAAGAGAAAATGACAAAAATCACTGAAGGACAAGACGGCCTCAAGTCCCCACGTGTCGATCGATCAGCTGTGACGAATTTCTTGGTATGATCAATGAAATGTTTTTATTATATTTTTTAATTTATGTTCGCTTTTCATGTATTTTTTGTGACAAAAAGGTGTTAATTAATTAATGTGGTGTATTTTAATTAGTTTTTTTTTATTGGATTTGTCTTGAAGACTATATGTTTACCGATTTTCTAACATTGCAAAATGCATTTCTTAAAAGTTCGAGGTCGCATTTTAGTTATTTTATATTTTTCTTTTTGTGTTAAATAACTAAAATACTAAATTTGTATGAAATTTATGGCTCTCAAAGGTCAGTACTGTGCCCCTTCTGAGGTACACTGCGCCCTAGAACCCCATGATAAATGTTTAATGAATGTAAATATGGCCGCCATGATTGAGCCAAGATGTACAGGTTTCGCAAGTGGTTGCGTAAATGCCTGATGAATCTGGGCCCCACTGCTTAATGACAATGTTCAGTGTACCTTCGTGTCTATTTTGTAGGCTGTAGTCATCTTGTAATATACGGTGTGGTGATTGTAACTGTCATGTCTCCCAGTGGGGGTCACGTGTGTGGAGACTTACAGTCTGTGTCACAACCGTCCTCAGTGATGGTGGTAAAGTACCCACTGATTATGAGAATTTGGTTGACTTTTGATAACTTCGGGGTCGCATAATTCGCACATAAAACATGGTCTGTGGACTTTTCGTAGTTGTTAGTGGTGTGGCCATCATTCCTAAATATGACGTCAATGTCGAGAAAGTGGATATAATTATTAATTAACGCTCTTTTAAAATAGACTTTCACAACGGACTGTTTCATCTCGTGTACTGTTGAGTAATACGGCTGTTAGTGTCGTGTACTGTCAGAAAATATCATCAAACAACAAACAGTAGTACCAACGATGAGTTACAATAACGTGGCTGCAAGACTTGATAACGTCCCGTCTGCATTTTCAGGTGTGTGGGTTGGGTATCAAGAGTTATATAAGTATATCACGCTCTTGGTGTAATCTTCATTCACTATTGCCCATTTGATTATGTTCATTTATTATGCACTCATGCCGGCGGTAGTGGAAAATGTTAACAAGCACATAAAAAGAATCACGAACCAAACCAAAAAATTTCACACAATAAAATTGTCGAAGAAAATTTCCAGAATATGAGCCCTAAACTATACATAGCGATTCAATCTCCAGATTTGGATTAGATCAATTTATTTATTATGTACCCTATACCCATCCCGTGGGCGGTAGTGGAAAGGGGTACAGAGGAACATAATGGGTTCAGGAACTGAACCCCATAGTTTGTTTAGCTTAGAATCTTGTGAAGCTAGGTACACAATTGTTAATATTACATACACATGTACTTATATACACATACATGTACACGGGTGGAACACTAACAAGGGGACACAGGTGGAAACTGAGTACCCAAATGAGTCACAGAGACGTTAGAAAGAACTTTTTCAGTGTCAGAGTAGTTAACAGATGGAATGCATTAGGCAGTAATGTGGTGGAGGCTGACTCCATACACAGTTTCAAATGTAGATATGATAGAGCCCAGTAGGCTCAGGAATCAGTACACCAGTTGATTGACAGTTGAGAGGCGGGACCAAAGAGCCACAGCTCAACTAGGTGAGTACGTATACATATCAATAATCTTTTTATATCACAAGTGATTCCACAAGAGGCTCACAACGGTCACTATACAAGACACTTTACATCTATGGCGAGTCACAGTTACTAGTCTTGCTGCACACCCACCCAACTGTGCGGCAGCTTTTATCACGTGCAGGCTGCACCTACAGTAAGCAGATTTTAGATACTTCGCTAAGATTCCTGACAGTTTTGTATATACGCCTCCAACTATGTAACTTATACTGAAAACAAAATATGTGAGAATACATACATAGACATGATAGGACGCGAATCTCATATAAAACTGTTAAAATACATACTGAACAAAATGAAGGATATTAATCCAGACCACCTCTTTAAAAAGTTACACGAAATACATACAATGGACAATAGCTTCAAGCTCAATAAGTCACAATGTTGGACAGAAAATAAATGTTTTTTCACTCATAGTTATAAACGCGTGGAACCGCCTACCCGCTGAAGCAGTAAATGTCAGACAGACCATTTCAAAATTATCAGATTTTGAAAATGGGGGACATTTGACAAGCTACGGCCTTCCTGTCCCCGTCTTTGCCATTAAATAGATGTCAGGTAAATGCATACACACATTCTTATATACTGTATTGGCGGCCCAGACAAAGCTACCCCCTTGCCGAAGTTTTTCTTTTGCAAAATTGTTATAAATATACTGTATTGAAATGTTATCGAGTACCCAAAGTCGAATTTAACTCAAATTGTGTAATACTGAGGAACAATCGACTTACTTAGATCATATGATGTTGCCTAGTTGACCCAAAAATGCATATCTGAAAGTGTTATCTAAATGTATCTATTAATGTACAACACAATTTGTCGAAATCGTTATTAGAGGAATTCGACAACTTTCTGAAAAAACGTGAGAAATTTATTTTATTTATATACATATAAAATACAGAACATTCAGATAAAATATATTACCAATTGCTCTGAATTAGTTTGAGTTTTTTTACTACAATTTGTTTTTAATAATTGTTGGATTCCAATTTAAAGAATATTTAAATATATACATGAATGCAATTATCAAAAGATGGCACCAAGCCGGGAAAACTATGTAGCACCAGTTAAGGAAGGAATAATCAAAATGACTAGTTAGGCAAGATCTATGGTGTCTCACTCTTTGGTTAATATACCGGTAATTTATATCCTTTAATATACCAGTAATACAAAATGTGAACATAAAAGTTCACATTTTGTACATTCCATCCCATTTTGGTCTACCCATAGTAGCTATAGGTTTTATCTATCATTTTGATCGAACCATAGTATAAACGTTCTACGAATTTTGAAGGATGGGTTGAAACATTTAGCGAGACCCTTGCAAACCACACAGAGGAACTATTAAACATGTTGAAAGCAGAACTGGCTATTAGTGCAGCTGGTTGAACCCAGTGCGTGTGTACTGGGTTCGACAGACATATGGGCGTCTCACTTTACTATGCATCTTTTTTTTTTTTTAATGGCAAGGATAAACACAGTTTTTCGGCGATCCTCAGATTATGTTCACTGGACTATTTGGCCTAAGTAAGTAATGATCAAAAGAAGGCACCAAGCTGGGAAGGCTATGTAGCACCATCAAATTTGCAGGATATTCAAAAGGGGTTAAATATCACCAAGGATGCCATTACGAGAACAAAAGCGCATAAGGCGAACAATATCAACGGTATCAGATTCACCAAGGATTCTACCGAGGGACTAGTGACCGCGAGGGACGGTCGGGAAGCAACACACACGTCCTGAAAGTCAGGACATTGGTATATAGTGTAAATGTTTTACATAAATATATTTATAGTATAAACACTAAACGTTATTTTTTAAACAAATCCTAGCCTAATTATCCTTCCGTTATTTGTGAACCAATGAGATGTATAAAACCAGGAATAAAGGTGATAGAAGTATGAAGTGTATAACAACTTACAAGAGTTGCCCATGTTATTATATGTAAGGCCCCTATGCGAGCCACCTTGTTACATGCGAAATTCGCGTGATATTCCAAATTATAGTACTTGTAATTTATCCCAAGTAATTATGGGAGGACGGCCTAGGAATTACCCGGGTGATTATTTGCACGTGTGCTTTTCAGATATTCAGTACAAGCCATGGACGATCACTGCAAATTAAAATATAAATATATATAATGGTATTACGAAGTCACATGTCTCATTTCAGGATGTCGTCATCCTTTTGTATTGTTCAATGGGGTTTCATGTTCCCTTTCCAATTCTCGTTAACTTGCACACTAATTACAAACATCACTACTTCACCTGAGTCTTCGTAGCACCAAGCAAGGTAATGAAAGACCTATGTTTTACTCTTTTTATTTTCCTGGATTTTCTATCTTATTTCATACTTTTGAAACACGATACAGAAACTACATTGATTAGAATATTCTCTTTAATAAATAAATCATTCTAATAGTAACAAAATCAAAACATTTAACAAATGAAATTTACCAATTTCATTATCTTGAGTTACATAAGCAGTATGTAATTTCATCCTGGTAAAACAAATTTATTAATAAAAATATATATATTACTGTATAAAAAAAAACTGCATGCTAAACTGCCAAAATATTTTGTATTTCTTAGGCTAGGATTTCCAAGCATACATGGCAGCTCAGTACAGTAACTGGTCAGCATCATGTAATTAATTGCTATGGGTTAATTAAATAGGTTACAAGAGCTATTAGGTAGGAAGGTTGTAGGTCAAGTGCTATCTAGCAAATGTATATGCTTGTGGGATACTCTTAAGATACAAGTGACTGACAAATATCACTTTTAACACTTTGGTTATGTTATTCTAGGTTAAGAATTGTGGAGATCACCACCTATGTGTGTTACCAAATTAGGCTGGAGTTTCAAAGGTCGACTCGACACCATACAGTCCCAGGATTGCTTCCTTGGCCAAGAAGAACTTTGCTTTTTTCACATTAGGGTCCTGAAAAAAATTATTCAAATTTAATAATCGTAATATAATTACTGTTCTTACACTTTGTATAGCATGAATAAATAACCCTACAAACACTTCCATCATATACAGAATGCACAATTTCTTTGTCTAATGTCTCCCAAGTGTACTACACTAGCTTTATATTTTCAGCCTTTCTTTAACAACGTTGCCATACAACTTATTCAAATGAGCCCTACTCCATTTTTATGTCTACCCATGCCAACTCGCAGTACTTAAGCATATTTCTTTAACCTTTAAAATGCACATATCATTACAAGATTGACTCAAGTGTGCACATCTTCCTAAGACATGTTTAGGTACGGTGCAACATATGAAACTACTGCAGGAAGGGGGGGGGGGGTACATACGATGTGATGATGTAAATGAGAATTTACTGCTTCACCACACCTAAAATAATTACAGGATTTTCATGCCCATACCACCCTCTTGGGTGGCCTAATCTAAATCAATCTAAACCTAAATAAACTAAGGCTTATTTCGATTACCTAAAATATGCGATATGAGTAACTGGACATTTCCTATATATTGTTCTTGTGTGCAGAGATAATTTTGCCTTCAGAATCTAACACCTGGACTTGCTAAATGTTGCTATCTGTTGGTGGCAGAATCAAATGTCTCCCAAATTGGTAGCATCCTAAATTGGCAAGAATGCCTCCCTAAAATCCACCCATACACAAACCTACAAATATTTTTACGTGAGTATGGTGTATGTTATTTTATTTACACAATAACATAGCATACAAGATATATATGTCATACCTAATGGCCAGAATGCACTACTCGGCCTAGTATGCAAGGCCCAATTTACCTAATAGACAGTGATTTTTGTTATTTAAAAAAATTCCAATTGGTTTGAGTTAATATTATTTTATTATATTAAGAACATGAATAACTTACGTACTTAGTTATGTTAGTGTAAGTTAGGTTAGGTTTGGTCATATTTCGACGTTAGCTTTAAATTAACACAACACTTTCGCTCGGCGACGACTAACTTAAAAAACCTTTTAACTTAAAAAAAATTAAATAATATATTTAGATTTACTAGGAAAAAAATCCTAGTAAATCATAAGATTCACTAGGATTTTTTATTTAATGCATATTCTTTATGTTGTTGTTCATCATTAGGAGTCTCTATTGGTTATATTTATATAATATGCATTGAGTGCACATATGGCTTGGAATTAACTTACAAAATGCCTGACATCGCATTGTGTTTCTTGGGTCACCCAAGGTAAATACGTCTCGTGCTACAAGCCCTTATAGAAACTTTAAAGATTTAAGTTTTGCTGTTAAACCCTTATAATTACCAAGATTTGACATTTCTCTGGCTATTATTATCTAATCATACTTTATACAAAAAAATCATTAATTAGAAGGATTTGGGAGCACAGCTGACAAAAGTAGGTATTTTTCTTGAGACAAAACCCAAATATAGTTTATCCCACCACACAGAATTAGGAGTCAACTATATCTAAATCAGTAGTTTAAAAATATTTTTATTAACCTCACCTTCTCCAGTAAACTCCTTTCCATCAATTTCAGCCGAGACAGTAAAGAAAGGCTTGCTCTCGCGCATCGTCTGAGAAACAGAGTACTGCACTGCAGGTTTCATCTGATGCAGGACCATGACAGGATGCATTCCGGCAGCATTTTCAGGGACTTGCTTGGCTGGATTTGGCACTTTCACAGGTTCTGTCGACTGGAAAGACAAATTTGTGTCCGGCTGAAAAAAAAGAGAAAAATCTAGATCTTAAACAAATTAAAACATTCTCTCCAAATCTGGATGAGGAACATCTCAAATCCTAAAAACCTGGAGGTATATTATGCCACTGTCTAAAAACAATGGCTAACATTAATTTATTCAAATAATACATTTCAAAGAGGAGCATGTCTTACTTTTGCATCAGTTGCAGGAGTGTTTGGTGCACGGCCTCCTAGATGAGCACATATTGCTTCAGCAAATGCAGCAGCTTGTGGAGACTCCTCCTTCACGGCACTTCCTCCCACAGGCTGATTTAGGAATGCTTGAAATCCTGCAAGGTAAGAAGCAACTAGATCCTACAAAAATGGAGCAATTGGGCACATCATAAGGCTTTACTAATAAAGTACAGTACTGTAATGTGAATAACAGAAGTCACAATCAAACAAGATCTAATCCACTGAAGTGCATATGTGATGAAAAGATTAAAATTCTGAATGCTTAAGTGTTATTGCAACTTGTAACAATTCATATCTAAATTGTGAGATGCTTTCTTGCATTGCAAGTATAACATTTTCACAGATTATATAATCAAGAGTGGTAAAATAAAAATACGATCAAAACTGTATTATCAGTTTTGTATTCTGTATTATCAGCCCCATTTAGTTGCTACCAAAGGCAAGATCCTACTGACCCCCTTGTTAGGATCTTGTGCTGTTATGTCAGGTCAACAGCCTGTACCTGCACAGTGAAGACCTTTTTACATTGTCCTTGCCAGATCATATTGGTGTTGTGAAAAGATTAAGAGACTACTCAATTCAGCTAGAAATTGCACATATAAAATTCCTAAGTTTCCTAAAACTACTTGGCATCTGTCAAGCACAGTCCACCAAATAACCACCAAATAACAAAGTTCACAATCCCCAACTGTCACCAGGTGGAAGAACTGACACCACAACAAATCATCTACACCAACCAATAACTACTTCAGAGCACAATGAGGACTGTCTCCAAGGTACAACAAACACAAGCTATGGTCAACCCCCTTCCCCAGAGGGACACAACCTTCAAAAGTAATAAGTAGCCTAAGAACAATGTACACACACACACACACACACACACACACACACACACACACCTGATTTTACAAACAAACCAGGAACTCCAGGAGGGAATACAGGAACTAAGCATATTACTAAAACAATAAATAACAAAGTTCATGGTGATATAGGATGCAGTATTTGGAAGGGGCTATGAAGAGATTTGGAGTGAAAAATAACGAAGGGAGAGCGGTGCTTACTTTTTTGTGTCTATAGGGAGGGTGAACAAGATTTAGAGCCCCATTTAAAAGCTACTGTACCTGGAAAATTTATATCTCCCAACTTTCTAGCACATTACTGTATTTGTTTATTTTTAAACTGTGAATGGTGGTGGCTTCCATCATCACCGATTCAAGCTCATGCCACATATTTAACACTCACTAGATATAAATATTACATTATATTTCCCCTTTCTGTTTTCCTCATCTCGAAAAAGACGGTCTAGACCATGGGTTCTCAAACCCCAAATATTCAGCCAAGAAATTAGCAGGAACTTGTTAATGCAGAAGGATTCTTGTATTACAAAATTGTATTTGCTTGCCTGATTCATTTACTCAAATCCTATCTACTCTAATCCTATCTCAATGCATGAACACCATAACAAGTGGGATCTCATGACTGCAAGATGCCAGCACTGTGGTCTACACTCATCCGAGTAAATTAATAAACAACCTCCAATACAAATACAGTATAGTATTTCACTCGATTAACATTCACCAAATAAAAACCTATTTGATAATTGTCGACCAAACCACACTAGAAAGTGAAGGGACAATGAAGTTTCAGTCCGTCCTGGACCATTCTTAAGTCGATTGTCATGGTCCAGGACGGACCAAAACATCGTCGTCCTTTCACTTTCTAGAGTGGTTTGGTCAACATATTTCTGCCACGTTATTGTGACTCCTCGTCTGGCCATTTGATTATTATTTCAAATTATAACCTGTATATTTCAGTGGGTCACCTAATATGACCCATTTTGTAGATTATCCATAAACTGTTTTGATTTCTTCTGTTCCTGCAGCTAGGTTTTTTGGCCAAGCATCAATGATAACTGCCTTGTATGTATGTAAATACACCAAGTATAATAAAAAAATCCATTTTGTAATGGCAGTTACTATAAACAACAGGAAATTTGCAGTTTAACAAATGCTGGTTGTCCAGCATTATTAATAATACAATAATCATAAATTATTCTTGTTCAGAATACTATTTTCCACCACATGTCTCAAGGGACAGCAGGTGGTGGCATGCAGCTGACTTACTTCACCAGTAACTTCTCTTGCCTCCCTCCTTTCAGTACTTATATACACCACAATCAATCCGATTATACATTGTACATAAAGGAAAATAATAAATTTACAGTTTTGTAATGCCAAAAGTTATAAATAACAGCAAGTTGTATGTAACAAACAAGAGCTCAATTTTGGTAGACGCGAGTGTGTGGTGTTCACTTAACCTTTCAAGAATGAAAATGGCTGACCGTTGCCTCAATCCTTATATGCCTTCTAGCTGATCTCGTCCTCTTCATGTAAATATTTTTGAGGTACGTTAGCCATTTTACTGCTGCATTTTTTTTTTTTTTACCGCTATAGGACAAATATGACCGATACACATTTGTTTATGAAATTTATTGATGGGTGCATCAATAAATATTGCATTTCTCGCATCTATCACTTTACTTGGGACAAGATAGGCTTATTTGGTTATTCTGCAAAAGGTTTTTTACTTTTAAATTATGAGTACAATATGCTAGTTTGAACAACAAACCACTAGTTGCATTTCCCATAAATCCTGATGCTGATAGGATACATGAGAAACATATAGAGATCATATTCCTTCTGGCTAACTTCCAAACATGGGTAGGCAATTTAAAATACTCTTCAAATAAATCAAGTGGCTGTATGCAGATAAAATACTACATAAAAGTTAGATATTACTGAACAATAAAAACTATGATTCAAAGATGCAAAGAAAATGTCTCAATAGGACTGGTTCCAAATCTGCACACACAGATAACACATGAAATCAGAAGGCTCGGCAGGATGCACAAAATAGCCCCATTAAAAAGCAGAAGTGCAGTAAGTATGCTAAGATAAACCTCAATCAACATCAAAGACCCAAGACTTTTCAACACTCCCTGTACACGAGGCCGATCTTTCAGCATTCAAGAGAGACCATGATAAACACCAAGGGATACCTGATCAACCAGGCTCTTGACTCATATGTTAGACTATGCAGATAAAAGAGCTGCATTGAACAGCCTGATTGACCAGCCAGGAGACCTGGTCAGAGACCAAATCACAGTCGATGTTGATCCTCGAACTCCTCAACAGATACTGTATATAACAGGTATGCTGCAATGATTCAAATGTACTAACTTAAAAGTTCTTACCAGGTGGAACTGCAGTGCCGTAAGGCTGGGCAGGGGGAGGGCACATGCCAACTCTACCCTCACGCCAATCGTTGAACAGTTTATATATGGCAAATGATGCAAGCGTAGCCCAAGGGGTCTTATCTTCCTCTTGATTTTCTGTAGAATTTGCAGTGACGGGTGGTTTCACAAAGCTTATTAGTGCCGCTTCTGCTGCCGCTTGCTTTGCCAGTTGTTTAGATGACCCAAAGCCTCTATATTTTTGTGTTTCAGTCTACAAATGAAGGAGAGACATATTTATAGCCTATGATTTTTAAAAAGCCTGTTTTTAAATGCAAATTTAAAACATATACAGTACATAAAAACTTCTTAATCCTAACATACATTAATTTTACTTAATATAAATATACTGTATATCTCAATTATTTATGAAATACCACATTTATAAAATATACATTTTACTACCAATCTACATCATTTTACCTCCAAAGTACAATAAACATTAGGCCAAGAAAAATAAATGTTTCTGGTTTAGCTGATAAAACTTAAATTTTATGTAAGTTCTCCCCCACAAGTCAACAAAAAAATAAACATGGTACAGCATACTCCTACTTTTCCTAGTACTAACAATGTATATAGTGTAGTGTGAGTAAGGTAAGGTATTGTTAAAATTTCCAATCTAGGTTCAACACTAAAAACAGATGTTGACCAGACCACACACTAGAAAGTGAAGGGACGACGATGTTTCGGTCCGTCCTGGAACTTTCTCAAATCGATTGTTTCGAGCCCGTTCAATTTGTCACAATCGACTTGAGAATGTTCCAGGACGGACCGAAACGTCGTCGTCCCTTCACTTTCTAGTTTGTGGTCTGGTCAACATACTTCAGCCACGTTATTGTGACTCATCGCCTGCACTAATACTAGATGGTTTATTTATTCAGAGTATAAAAACACGAATAATCTGCAATATGATCAGATTTCTTTTGTTTTTATCTTGTACTGTATATTTACGCATCGTGTTGTCGAGATTATCGAGTTGTGTCTATGGCAAGCAGGAACCACCCCGTAGTGCCCTGTTTTATAGCAATTTTAACTATTTATTTCTCCCGACTTTTCAAGTACTGTATTGTACTTCATGCTTGCTTTGAAAATTGTCAATGATGGCTGCTACCACAACCTCTGGTTCAAGCCAATTCCACTCGTTACTACTGCTTACAAATCTCTCTATGCCCGCTTTGGCTCATCTGTTTATAACTTCATCTTTACCCCTTAATTCTATTATCCCCTAAACCCTTGAAGACTATTTTTATTCAATCTGTCCATCCCCACCCCCCCATCATTTACACTATGATCATATTGTCTCTTACCCTCCTCTTACAATGTCATTAGTTTTTGCTCACTGAATATATCCTCATAGCTCATTTATCTTACCTCTGATTACTCATCTGCCATCACTATTTAAGCATTACAGTATGACAATATTGTAATTCATTCCATCAATCTCCAAATACCAACAAAATGTATTTTGTTGGCATTTCTATATGTATTTTCATAAAAGCCTTTTTTTCCTTGTTGGTTTTTGTTTTTAAAAACATGGGGCCATGTGGTTGCACGGCTCTGAACTCTTTCCTGTAAGTCCTGAACAGTTTAAAGCATTTCTCCGTTCATGTACGTGTGACCTCGCTCAAACTACATGGGGCTGAAGTACATTTATTGCATGCAGAATATTATTTAATCCCAACAGGGCCATGGCAATCTTTTTTTTCATCTTTTTAGTGCCACTGTAATACACATACAAGTTTATAACTAATCTTACCAGAAGAGTTGAGTAGTGAAATAATGTCTTGACTCACAAACACAATAATACAATTACATATCTTAACCAACCTTTATCTAATGCAGACTTGACCAAACATTACAAAATAAATTTTTCACAAACTTCATCATTTTGTCTGTCAAAAACTTTATAAATATATATGACTATTATTTGTCATACACACACAATGATCAAAATCTGCACACCAAATGTCTACCAGTCTATATAAAAATTCAAATAAATTAATTTAGTGTGCATTTCTTTATTTTGACCCTTGCATACGATAAAATGATCACTGGCAAACAATGTTGCTGAACTTTTATATGCAAGATCACAATTGAGAAAATGTAAAATTATAAATAAAAAAGGTAAGTTACTCTTACCAATGTGCACTTTGGGGGAGTGTGCATATGTATGTGTACACCCTACCTCAGAATCAAATCTTCCTTGGCCTACTAAATACAAAAAATATAAATAGCCTATCATATACTTGATAATTGGCCAACATTGGACATACCCCATTAGAAACCTCTACAGATATACAGAATGGTTGACCGACTCCTCCCTCCTGCTCCGTTGTGTACGTCACTCCAGGCCGAAGTTCGTTGAGGCACATAACTGCATTCTTAGGCTGCACATACCTCCGGATCTTAAGATTCTTGGCTCCTGGCACCTTCTTTCTCTTGATCTTGATGCCTGCCACCACATATTAATTGAAAGGTCGCAACACACTTGCCATTGACATGAAAATCAACGTGTCTTAGCTTGCAAGTGAATACAACAAGATACCAAGTTGAGATCTTTAAGCAAAGTTAAGGCTATTGGGCATAAAACATCTCCCCACTCAATGTGTGTTCAGATTTGCATGCCAGATTGTAATATAATAAATTTAGGTGGAATGACTGGGTAGGATTCAGTACCTGGCGTACTTCCCACCTCAGTCAGACATCCATGACAAGTGTGGGCAACACGATTCAATTAAAGTCTCTGAAAATGTCTCTACGACTGTTACGTATGCACCCAGCCTCATGCATGGCAGCCAACGAGGGACCTCTTGCTCAATCCCATTCTGAACCCAAAGACAAACGTACACACAACTTTGCTAAAAGCAAAGTACCGTAACAACAGAATCCCCCGCTGGCTTTCTGGAGTGCTACAATTAACTAATGTCGTGAGGAGACATAACAGGTCATGGGACCAAAGATGACCTTGCGCGGCCATCAAACTAGCCCGCTGTCAAAACAAAGAAGAGTGCCAATAAATAACATGCCAATTAATTTACTTGAATAAAAATTATATCCTCTATTTAAGAAACCCTCTCCCTTTGGAAAAATACAGCTGTATAAACAGCTAATCCAGTACACTGAGAAGTTGCAAAAACTAAAATAAAGTGAAAAACAAAATTACTTTCTTAAATTGTACAAACTAAAATCTGTTTCTAAAACTAGACACCAACTTCTAACTCAAAACATCCTTCTGTTAAGTGTAAAATGAAACAGCTCGATGCAAAAAAATTACTCTGCCTAACAATAGCTCGAAAATCCAGGTTACAAGCCTTTGTTATTTATCAATGGAAAATGGTTAAAAGGTAAACAAAGCATTACTTAAGAAATATAATTTTTTTTAACAAACTTTGAGCTAATCTTACATAAATATTTTTTACCCTAAAATTTGAAGACTGAAAAATTAACATAATCCTAAACTCATTAGCGATTAGCAAGAGAAGTTCTCCCCCATTTCAAGAGATTCTGCCTGGGAAGCATTAAACTAAGGAGTTAATCAACATGCTTGAAACATCATATCTTCCCTACCTCCTGGCTTCTCCCAGGGACGTTTCCTGTTTTCTGGCTGCTGTTCTCCCTCTTGCATTGAGGTGTCACTATCAGACACGGGAACCTGAAAAAATGCACTCCATTAAACATGGACAAAGAGAGAAAGCAAATAACTGAAGGGATTGGAAAAGTGGGATGAAAGGTGTTATCAAAGTGTAAGGAGAAAGGGGGGGGGGGGTCAGAGACACTATGAGGAAAGGAAGAGGGAAGTAGAAGGAAAAGAGAGAGAGCATGTTTTGTCACTTGAGGCATAACTCACATCATACTGACCATGTAATTGGTATCCGATAATATTTACCCCACATTCTTTCACAACTTAGGGTTACCACCATCAGTTTCATAAACCTCTCCTCATCTTCACCTACTGATCACCTCATGCTGGTTACATTATCATAACCCTTGTGATACAGCTTTTGACCAGACATGGTTGGCAACACCATCAGCCAGGTTATTGAGTCCCAACTAGCAACAACTTATAGTCCCTATAATTTGCACATAGCCTTTATGGACAAAGTTAAGGCTCAAAATATGATTAGATTTCTAAATCAGCAGAGATCTTTCTATTAACCTCTTAGCTGTGACACCATTTTTGGCCTCACCTCAACCAAGGATAGAAAATTATTTTAAAATGTTATTACCTGTATATATATTTAGTAATAAACATGTTTTCCTAGCTGTGCAATCAAACAAAAATAAACAAGGTAAGCAGAGAAGAATGGAGAATAAGTGCAAAACTTAAATAAAGGAAAGGGAGAAATATAGGTGAACCAAATTACACGTAAAGAAATAGAACACGGCCACACAGCCAAGACAGATCACACTCGCTAAGAAGATTAGAGCATTTAACTGGATAGAGCAAGGCAAGTCAAAAGCAACAAAGCCAGGACTATTAGGCATGTTCGTGTTAGGCATGTATGGATGAGATCCAATTAAAACCAGGATGGGATCTCTGAAAAGTAGCACTTTTTAACAATTCTTTTGTTCTTTAAGCATGTCATTAAGAGTACAGTACAGCCAAGAGGAATAGAAAATTGAATAAACACCAGAAGCATTTTAAGCAGGACCAGTGTGTACTAGATTACTACAAAGTATGCTAGTTTGCCTGAAGGCACATTTGATATCATGAGGATGAACAAAATTCTAAGTTTTCAGGGAGATTGATAAGGCAGACAATTTGGCATGGGGTGTACTCAAAGGGACACGGGTGAAAATCGAGAACGCAAATGAGCACATTTTTTGTTGTCAGAATAGTAAACAAATCAAATATACTAAAAAGTAAGGTGGACAAGGCAGATTTTTCTTTTTTTTTTTTGTATACCAGTTGATTGAAAGTTAGGAAGAGGAGCCAAAGTTCAACCCCTTCAAGCACATTTAGGCAAGTAAAATTAGGGAAGTGCGCACGCACACATGCGTTTACAAGCGGAATGTGGAAAAGGAGAACATAGACCTTACACAACCTATAAATTATGTGAGAAATCATTAAAGAATTCGGATAAAGAAAGCGATCCAGGGATGGTTCTAGATAGAAAACTATCACTTGTAGACCATACAAAGAACATCATATAAGGAGCCTATGCTACACTTTCTAATTTCAGATTTGCTTATAAATACTGTACATGGATAGTGAAATACTTAAGAAATTGTTCACAACTTTTGTTAAATCAAAGCTACAAAATAAGTATATGGAGCACCACTTGGCAAATGGAATTTAATGTTAATAAATGCCATGTTATGGAATGTGGAATAGGAGAACATAGACCCCACACAACCTATATATTATGTGAGAAATCTTTAAAGAATTCTGATAAAGAAAGAGCTCTAGGGGTGGTTCTAGATAGAAAACTATCACCTGAGGACCACATAAAGAATATTGTGCAAGGAGCCTATGCTATGCTTTCTAACTTCAGAATTGCTTTTAAATACATGGATGGCGATATACTAAAGAAATTGTTCATGACTTTTGTTAGGCCAAAGCTAGAATATGCAGCTGTTGTGTGGTGCCCATATCTTAAGAAGCACATCAACAAACTGGAAAAGGTGCAAAGACATGTAACTAAATGGCTCCCGGAACTGAAGGACAAGAGCTACGAAGAGAGATTAGAGGCAATAAATATGCCAAAACTAGAAGATAGAAGAAAGAGGCGATATAATCACTATGTACAAAATAGTAACAAGAATCAATAAAATTGATTGGGAAGAATTCCAGAGACCTGGAACTTCAAGAACATGAGGTCATAGATTTAAACTAAACAAAGCTGCCGAAGAAATATAATAAAATTCATTTTTGCAAACAGAATGGTAGATGGTTGGAACAAGTTAGGTGAGGTGGTGGTGGAGGCCAAAACCATCAGTAATTTCAAAGCATTATGTGACAGAGTGCTGGGAAGACGGGACACCACAAGCGTAGCTCTTATCCTGTAACTACACTTAGGTAATTACATACACACACACACACACATACAAATACTGTATTTAATGTGGCACTAATGTGACTGTATTTAACAGGATATGTACATAAATTCATTGCAAAACTGAGGAAATTAATTAAGGGGAGGGGAAAAAAGAGGGAGATGTTCAATTATATTACAATGGAATGGACATTATATGCAGTAAAATATTCATGAAACCATTTGCATACATTTATACATATAAAAAATACTACAGTACTGCAAAACAAAGTCACATTTTTACTAAGAAAAAATTATAAAGCCCTTTTTTTCAAATTCAATGATAGGATTTGCTGTCTGTTTTCTTTATACAGCAATAAAGATCAATCATGTGCACATTTTCACACAAAAAACACATACAAAAATAAATGAGAATGATGAAATGTTTATAAACCTTTGTAGTCTCACCCATGTCACACAAACCAGTGCCTAAATACATTTATTTTGCATTCATACTCTTAAAACATGCAGTTGAACATTTTCATGAGGTTATAATGCTAAAATTACAACTCGACAAATCCAAAGAGTATAAATATTTCATTATC
The DNA here is from genome assembly GCF_040958095.1 of Procambarus clarkii. Taxonomy (NCBI): domain Eukaryota; kingdom Metazoa; phylum Arthropoda; class Malacostraca; order Decapoda; family Cambaridae; genus Procambarus; species Procambarus clarkii. The sequence continues at coordinate 34,924,338 of NC_091169.1, forward strand.
CTGGAAGCTGACCTTTGGTAAGTTCATGCGTACATTTCCCGTCGTTTGCCAAATTACCTGAGGAAACAGTATTCAAGTAATTTTTGCTTTCTTTGTTGACACAGATATATCATATGCAAATATTTTAATTATTAAATTTATACTGAAATGAGGAATGTTAAAATGTTTATAAAATCTGTATAATCAGCAACACCGAGCAATACTCATAATACATATACTGTACTGAGTAGTGCCAACTGTTTTTATATGCAGCAGAGCCTACAATAGTAATTTTCAAACAATAATCATAATTATTACCCTTCAAATAACTTTGCAAATATAAATTAATTACACACTTCCAACTCTTACTCATTGAGCCACTCAGTGGCGAGTGTGGAGGACGTGACATCAGTGAATGCTAATAACTTGCACCATATTATACACCTTCACAATCAAGAAATAACTCACCTCATTACCAACATCCATTTTAGAATCCATTGGAGCAGGCAGGTTATCCTGATAAAAGTCCATTGATGAAGGCTGTTGATTATTCACCGAACCTTCTTGCAAGTCACCAGATTGAGCTGGTGACCGCCAGTTGCCACGACCACGACCTGATAAAGTATAATGTCATTACACTTGAGACTTTTACAAATACTGGGTTTTCTTATACTATGTATTCTTTTTCAAAATATTTAACATGACTCCTTTCCTACATTATGGCAGCCAATAAATAAGATTGAATTATATATGAACAAGTTTCCAAGAATCTTCAAGAAGCAGAGCAAAATATTTTATATACAAGAACATCATAATAATGGGCACTGTATAAACCACCCAACTATTCTTTCCAAACAATGTCATGTCTACCCAGGTCTTTACCGAATATTAACTTTTGCCAAAATATATCCAGTTTCGACTTCTATTCAGTGTTGATACATTTAAAATAATATTTGTCACCTTTGTTATACCCATTCATCCATTCATATATTTTAATCATGTCACCTAATATGCTGGTTAGCATTTTATAAATGAATACAGTACTCATATCTATGATAGCAAAAAGTCTTGCTCTTCAACTTTCTACAGAATATAAATACTGTAAACCATTTTAATCACTTTCATAAGGAAAGTTTATAATTCCCGAGATTAACTACGTCATCTATGTTGTCTTGGAGTAGATTTTAAAAGAGCAATCTTGCAGGTGGGCAAAAATTAATTCACATTTAAAAGTGCTTGCTATAATAAAGTATTCGGGTAAGTAATTAAGTAATTATTAAAGAAGGCACCAAGTCGGGAAGGCTATGTAGCACCATAAAAGTAAAATACTGTACATAAAAGTATTCAAGATCTGATCATACTTAGATTGAGTATCAGATGGATCCCCCTTGTTTTTTCTTGTTAACAATAACACTTTGAACTAGCCTAACTTGCCAGACTGAGCGAGAATTGACAATCTAATTATCAGTTTGGAGTGTGGATACAAGGAGATGGGCAATTTTTACTACGAGTGCATACTTGGATATAGGGCAAAATCCTGGGGACAGCACGGTGTTTGTCCATTCTCCCTCTTCCCCCACTCCCCATAAAAACCCCATATCACAAAGGAGCCTAGAGGCAAGCCTATGAACTATAGTCTGGCAGGAAGGCGTCTAGTGGTGCCTGCACAAATAGAAGAGCAGCTTGGGGTTACCTGGTCTGCTCAGACTGGTTGAGCTAGAATTTGAAAATTGCATCCAAGGGTTTTTTGGCACCACGGAACTTCATTCATTGCTGCAGACTCAGAGGGTTATGATATATCCCGGTCAGCTGTCAGAAAACAACACTAACCAGCCTATTTATGACTCGGCATAACAAATAATAGTCAAAGTGGCAAAAATCACCTCCATGCAATTCAGAGGGAGGGAAGTAATTATCACGGAAAAGCACCAAGCCATTACGACTATATAGCACTTGACCCCAACGGAAGGAGTCGGGATAAGGATTTGTGATGGGATAGGGAGAAGGAATGGTGCCCAACAACTTGGACAGTCGGGGATTGAACACCAACCTGCATGAAGCGAGACCGTCGCTCTACCGTCCACCCCAAGTGGTTGTGCCATGCAATTCAGAACTATTGCAAAAACAATGTTGCAGTAATATAATTTAAGACCAAGTTTAACCAACTGCTTTAGCAGAGATCAACTAAGGAGCCTGATAATACTCCTGTATTTCCCTCTTATTGAAGGCAGTAAGAGTTAAGGCAGTATTGTGGATTTTTTGCTTTGAAGAGTTAAGCATAGGTGTCATTCTCAGGGAACTGACCGGGATTATTCTTTTTTCCCATAGCAGTCAAACCTGGCACTGTTTTGTACCCCTATCTAGTATGTAATATTTTATTTATAGAAGTGTGCATACATGATACATGAACAGAGAATGATACATAGGTGAGCAAATACAATTCATAAAGCCTCTAGTATGCAGAGTTTCGGGCATTGTATATATAATACCTATTGGCATGTTTATACATATCCTCGGGAAAAATGAAGGGCCTTGTCAAGCTACTGGCCTCCTGTCCCCATCGAACCCACTAGATAAACGCGTGGCCCTCAGGTAAACTCAGGCAAAATGTGTTGCGGAAGCCGGTCTTCCGGACCAGGGCTCAAGCCAGGTTAAACTTCCCTTCAACTCCTGCTACACACACACGTCAAGGCCTAATTAAGAGCTAGAGGGTGGTCGGCCTATATTAGAGAGTGGGCAGCTCACCAGGGCTCCACGGAGGAGAAACACGCTGCCACAATGGAGGCAAAGCGGGCCGGGTGCGGCGCAAATGGCGGCTTTCAGCAGACCATCGATCTTCTCCAAACTGGTTCCTCGCTACACATACTTCACCATTTACACATTACCCACACGCACCAAGGCATCAAGATGGCCGGCACGATAGTACCTCAGTAAATATAGTCTAAATGTGTGGCTTGGAGGGTAAAATGAGGGTGACTTACCTCTGCCTCTCATAATGATGCTGGGATGCTCGCTGCTCGACGGCTCTGGGGATGGAGTCAGGCTGCCACAACCTCGCCGCCAACCTCTACTAGTTCTCACTTACACTTCCTTACCCCACACTAAATTATCCACCTTCACCTATATATTAAAATATTAATATTTATCATGAAGAAAATTATGTAGAATAAGATATTGGTCTGGCAAACTTCTAGGAATTGTTATGAGAATAAGTTTGGTTGGTATGCTTGGTATGGACGAAAACGGGAACGGTATAAAAAAATAAATCAATCAATTTAAGGCAGACTGAAATAAAAGTCATAGGTTCATGAGCCTTTACGGCTCTACACACACACTTGACGGGAGACATCTCCCGTCACGCAGGATGCAGTCGCACCTCCACAGATCTCCAGTATCATCTACTGATACTGGTGATGGCTCAAAAGGGCCACCTCTTACGAGCTACTCATGCCCGTGCCACCTTTTGGGTGGCTTCATCTTCATCTTAATACATTTACAAGGGAGACATCTCCCGTCATGCAGGGTGCATTCGCACCTCCACTGATCTCCAGTATCAGCTCTTGATACTGGTAATGGCTCAAAAGGGGCCACCACATACGGGATATTCATGACCGTGTCACCTTTTGGGTGGCTTAATCTTCATCAATCAATCAATTACGGTTCTACGGAGTTCGTTGTACAGAATCCCGACCCTGAGTCTAGTCCCTGTGCCGCAGTGCTAAAGCACTCGCCCAGCACTTCGCAAGCACTTTAGCCGCGGAGGATTGACTGGGCGCCAATCCTTAACTGTACGCCTCTGTTCACGCAGCAGTGAAGGGGTATCGGTTGTTAAACGATTTGGTGGGTCGTATTCTAGGGAATATTAGGATTAAGGACCTGCCCGAAACGCTAAGCGTTCTAGTGGCTCTACAAGACTGTTGTTCTTGTTTTAGATTTAGCTATTCCGAGGGAAATGTCCATGTAGCATGGGCTATAGTGAGCCCGTAATTTAGTTTGGGTATTCGCGATAACTTTGTTACTGTGATATTTGAATCAGTCTTAATTAAATGGAGGTAGGGCTATCTCCTTTTCTCCCGTGTCTTTTCTGCTTTAGTTTTAGCTCACTGGTTTTAGTCTTGTTTTAATAACATTATTTTTGTGGCAGATATATTTTTTACAGTTCTTACAAGACTGTTAGAACTCTTGTATATATAAATATTGGCCATATGGAGTGCTTATCACATTCCCTCTTGAACACTGTGAGGGGTCTGCCACCACCCTCGTCTTTGATGAAAATGAGTACTTTATGGTGACCGACGACGAAGGGTACCGGTCACGGGAGAGTAAAGATGTTAATTACTCTAGGGGTGGTGGGCACCATACCCGGACAGTCACCTATTATATCTACACTGTCACAGAGTAGTGTGGAGGGTGGAGGGGGAGAATACGGTCGACTCCCACTATTCACTGGCATCCAAATAATTCTAAAGGACTTTTGATAATTGTAGGCGGGAAGAAGATAATTTATCATGTGACAGTCGTGACCACAACTTAGGGAGATGCCCACAGAGCCACAGAGACGTTAGAAATTTTTTTCAGTGTCAGAGTAGTTAATAATTGGAATGCACTAGGCAGTGATGTGGTGGAGGTTGACTCCATACACAGTTTCAAATGTAGATATGATAGAGCCCAGTAGGCTCAGGAATCTGTACACCGGTTGATTGACAGTTGAGAGGCGGGACCAAAGAGACAAAGCTCAACCTCCGCAAGCACAATTAGGTGAGTACGGAATACTTGGGCCTGGCAACTCTCTATGAATGAATAAGCAGGAACGAATGCACAGACCAGATGGACAGTTTATTAATATACATTTATTTAATTAGTTTCAATTTAAAAATCATAATTTATCTTCCTTATCAAGAATTATCAACACTTGTGATGTTGGAACATAATAGACCAGTACTCACTCAAGTTCACGTAAGTTTATTGAGAAAAGGAAGTACATCTCAAAAGGATTGAGTGGCTAAGGCTATTTCTACCCTCGTCTATATAAGGTCCCTCAAGGGGCACACAAACCCATACAGTACACAATTATTACTCATGTTCTATATTTAACATTCCAATGTTAATCACATGGTATACTTTGAGATCTCTTATTGATTATGCTACCCCCCGTCATGTCTTGTGTTGGTAAAGGCGGTACTAAACAAGTTGGAGAAGGTACAAAATGAAGAAATGCGAATAATACCAAGATTATTCTCATAGCCCAAAATAAACTACAGGTATTACTAGTACTCACTCAAGATACAGCAGTGATGAAGCTTCCGTCAGTCCTCCTCTCCCTGTGATGCCCAACACTAGAACTCCTGTCTGGACTATGGCACAGAACACACTGATTGATGAAGATTAAGCCACCCAAGAGGTAGCACGGGCATGAACAGCCCGTAATCTCTCTCTCTCTCTCTCTCTCTTGTAACCAGCTTTTTTCTTTTATATCCCTCAATCCATAACTTTCCGTTGAATTGATAACTAATCAATCTGATAACTTGAATCTGATAACTTCTTGGAACAAGGGATTAGCCCGCCAACCTTAGAAACTACCCAAGGTTCAAGTACGTTTATTGAGACAATAAAATACTTCTCAAAAGGAGAGAGTAGCTTGGGCTTTATCTACCCTCCCTTACTTCAAGTCCCTCAAAGGGCGCACAAATCTAGTGAGTACAAATCCACAAATCACAGGACAAGAATCACATTTTATATTGCAGGTTAATGTAGTAAACACAGCATATAAGTGTTACACTCTTGGGGTAAAGTGCTTGTATCTCCTAAGTAATCTGTCTATCATTCCATATCACACATCCAAACAATTTGATGTAGTACACTACTTATTGCCTTATTTCTATAGCTATTAATAAGTTGACACTCTAATGCAAAATGTTCTAAGGTCTGGGCGTGTAGCATACTAAATAATTTACACTCCTTATCTTTTTCACTGACATCAACACCGATATTGCCAAATATATTTGTATTCTACTCTTAATCTAATGTAAATTGAATCCTTCCAAGTAGACTTTCCTCTATCATAAGTGAAGGACGAATTTGTATTTATTATTGCATAATTCTTAAGTGTGTTACTACTGTCCACCATTGCCATTCTCTTAACATTTTCTTCATTCTCTTGGATCATCTTGATTGTTTTTATTTGTTTCAAAGTTGTCTGACATACATTATCAACAAGAATTATTTCCTGGCTCTCTTTGCTATCTCATTCAACAATATTCCCACATGTGAAGGGATCCACATGAATCTTACTTTATACCCATTTTTTTCTAATGTCTTAACATTCTCTCTCTACACTCAACCACAATATTCTGGTATACATCATAAATATAACATTAGAACGTAAGACACTCATATATGATTTCTTATTATACTTTAACATACATTGAACAAATCCACAAGGGACGTGATGAGGGTAGATTTGTTCATTAATAAACAGTATCACGCTATTGGGATTTGTGTATTTAAGTAAAGGCGATGAGGTAGAGCATTTGGTTAACAGCCCGAGTGCATGGGGAAACTGTGAAACCCCCGGTTGTGCATCGGGATCCTCGTGAGGGCAGTAGCAATCCAGGTTGCAATTTTTTTACCATGTCGTGGTACAGTTGACTAAGGCGCATCTGGGAATATTCCGTGCGTAGGTACGAACCCTCATCACGGCCCTTGTTATCTTGAGACTGATTTCGGGGCTTAGCATCCCCGCGGCCCGGTCCTCGACCAGGCCTCCTTTTTGTTACACACCCACAGGAAGCAGCCCGTAGCAGCTGTCTAACTCCCAGGTACCTATTTACTGCTAGGTAACAGGGGCATCAGGGTGAAAGAAACTTTTTGCCCATTTCCCTCCGCCTCCACCGGGGATCGAACCCGGAACCTCAGGACTGCGAATCCGAAGCGCTGTCCACTCAGCTGTCAGGCGCCCCTTGTGTATTTGTTCATTTGATATATCGTTATTGTGATTTCTGTGTGTATTTAACATACATTGTTTATTACTTTCCACCTTTTGAACTGAGAAGATTAATTCATTAGCTCCCCCACCTCTCATTAATCTAATGACAGTGGCTAAATTTCTCTCTGAAATTCTATCCCCAATACTCTTCAGATTCAATACTGTCTTCATTATCTCAATAATAGCATTTCTTGGGCATTCTAAGACTATTCTCATGGCTTCATTTTGTACATTCTCCAACTTGCTCAGTCTACCTTTACTAAAACAAGAAATGACAGGTGCAGCATAATCAATACTCAAGTATATCATTCGTAGCACAGACTCCCACTCCCTCCTCACAGCATGCCAAGGCCTTCAGAGGTTGTAATCTCTTCCGTCATTGACCAGTCTGTTCATTTCAGCTTCCAAACTCTCATGGGTATATCCAACATACGTGCCTAAATAGTTATATACAGTATATTAACTATATTTTTATAATTTATTTCCAATATAATAAGCCTCCGACTTCTACATTCAAACTTAGTTTTGTCTTCATTAACTACCAGTCCCATATGGTGACGCAGATTTCCAAAATTATTCAACACCGTTTGAACATTTGAAATATCTTTGCCTGAAACAAAATATCATCGGCATATATGATCGGAGTTAGCCCATTTGAGTATCTCTCAGATGCTATCCTATTCATTAGTATATTAAACAGCGTGGGACTCAACACTCCTCCCTGAGGTATGCCAGGTTCAAAAGATCTTACATCTGACATACAACCTTGATACCACAGTACCTGAGCCTTCCTTTCGTGAAGATAAGACCCGAGATGAGATTTCTGTGACCTTACCTCACCTCCCTGGGAAAGTCTCGTAAGTCAGGTACCCCACAAGTCTCCACTCAAGTAACCTCAACAACTGTTACACCACTACGGGCTCACCATATACCGTGCTACTTGGAAATAATGTTCAGAGTAGCTGAATCTGAAACAACAAACAATGCACTGCACATCTCCTGTGCCAGGTGAGTACGACGGGCTCACCATAACCTGTGCTGCTTGGAACTTTTTGTTCAGAGTAGCTGAATCAAAAACAACAACAATGAACAATGCACGTTTAAAGTATAATAGGACAGCGTATAAGAGATCCTTATGTTCTAATGTTACAAAGTATGCCTTTCAAGAATGTAGTACTGTACTTCCAAAGAAACAACTACCACCACCATGGGAGGAATGCAACGTAGATGTAGTAATTATTCCCTCTATTCTCTTCCATGACGAGTTTTCACACTTAGATTTGCCGCTGTCTGAGTATTCACCGAGACACAAATCCAACATTTTAATTAACACTGCTTCTTGCCCAACACTTGTGCACCCACTATATTTAAAGGTAATGCTATTATTGACCACCGTCTTCAACTCCCATTTTGTAACCATTTTACCTTAGCTTTTGTTCCAACATTTTCCACCATATTAGGTTGAACACAGCCATCTGCTATCATTTTATTCCAGGCATAGTTGATGCAGTCGATATTGGTAACTGTGATGTTGTGTACCTTGACTTCAGCAAAGCTTTTGATAGTGCCACATGAAAGACTAATTAAAATGATAAGTGGCTCATGGTCAATATCCCTGACTTGATGACTTCTTTTGATAATTATTTACTTACCAAAAGTGACCACTATAAGTTTAATAACAGGCTTAATTCATGTCCCTAATGGAGAAACCAGAGCAAGGATTCGTCAAGCATTTGCTTACCCTTTTACGAAACCTCTACATCCTTCTCCAACAACTTAGATGGGTCGATACAGCGCCGGCACTTGATGACTTCTTTGATAATTATTTACTTCTTGCAGGTCGGCGTTCAATTCAAGTATGTTTATTGAGACAAGAAAGAAATACATCTCAAAAGGATAGAGTAACTTAGGCTATTTCTACCCTCCTGCGTTCAATCTCTGATGGTCCGAGTGGCTAGACTCCATACATTCCCTCCGTCTTTTCCCAGCTCCTTGTCCTCATATCGATTAATTGACAAATATTAAGCCACCAAAAGGTGGCACGGCCATGAATAGCCTGTAATCCCCATCTTTCTTCCAAGTGCTATATTCAGTCGTATTGGCTTAGCCTAGGTTAGCCATATCTGAAGTCAAAATTCAGGACACCTCCACACAGTCACCACGACCCACCTTGCCCCGTCCCAACACACTTCGGCCCCTTGGTATTATACATTTAATGTTACAATATTTAAGATCATTTTAATTCTTCCCGGACGCAAATATTGACGTCTGAATCCAGGACATGCCCTAGAAAATACCGACGGATAACAACCCTAGGCCTTAGCCATTCTTCTGATAATTACCTTACCTTCCTGAATTATGGCCCTTTAATTTATTAAACAGCTTGCGAACTCCGAAACTCATATCTCCTAATCCATTTCTTCATTAATTTAACATGTTGCATGATTTGTATTGTTATAGGAGCTGCACATCTAAGATCTTGCATTTGTCAAGATCAAGAAGTATTTGCCATTAACATTTTGATGATCGCAGCTTAATTCGCGTTTGTGTTTCTAGTTAAGCAAAAACGGTTCCATTTTTAACAAAACAGAAATCAGCGTCAATTTTGCAAGACCTAAATATAGTTTTCTCATTTTTGTTGATATTCATTACAAACTAGTTGACCCTAAGATGGCATTTTAGACATTTCTAAACTGTGAGCGAATTTGTTAAGCCACTTATTTTTAACAAAATCAGAGTTGTTTTTACATTGTGTAGATATAGTGAATGATTATCTCCTGATTCTGTCCCTGAGCTTGTATGAGTGTGGTCTGCATTTTATATTGAACCTCTGACTTTCTTTGAAGAAATGGCCGTAGATTATATATTCCCAATTTAAGTTAACTTTTCTTTATCAGACTGCGGTTCTGACAAAAAGGTGCAGATATTCTTTTTTTTTTTTTTAATAAAGTGCCAGTTAATCGCGTGGCCAATACTTAACCTAGCGAGGGAGAACCTCTCTATTTCACGTTATGGTGGCAGGAAGGCCACAAGAACACGGCACATTTAATAGTACACAATGTATTTGCCAACGGTTAGATTTATTCATAAATGTATTCCTACCACGAGCTGCCGAATTGTAGCTGCAGCGGCATCCAGCAGGTCATTAGTCAACTATGCAGGTCATTAGTCAACTCAACTATATGGCTAAAACTCAACAAAATTGTCAAATCTGTTATGATGTACAGCAATATCGGATCTACACCAGGTATGGGATTACTGCCTGCGTTGGCTGTAGGAGCTTCTGAAGAAAGTCTGAGGACAGGCTCCAGATATTTTAGGGTATTTACTACGTACATTAATAAACAGTCGACGGATAAACACCAGCGATCTCTTTTTGCATTATAGTAACCTGGGTCTAGTTTTACCATATCAATGGCGCCCATGGCCAGCTTAATTGGCTTCATAATTCCGCAGTTTGGTTTGAAGTTACCTATGCCACTACTCGCCATATAAGTGCTTTGTATCATTTTACATAACCACTGGTTTAAGGCGAATTACTTTTTGTCTTCAATATTCATCAACTTTTGTTATGAGTTTTATTGTTGATGCCTAAAAGTTCTGCACTTCATAGAAAGTACTGCTCGAACATCTGGCTTCATTCCTTTGCATACTGTAATTTAAAACCACCATGTACACGTATCAATCTTGCATAAGAACATAAGAACAAAGGTAACTGCAGAAGGCCTATTGGCCCATACGAGGCAGCTCCTATTCTATAACCACCCAATCCCACTCATATACTTGTCCAACCCGTGCTTGAAACAATCGAGGGACCTCACCTCCACAATGTTACGCGGCAATTGGTTCCACAAATCAACAACCCTGTTACTGAACCAGTATTTACCCAAGTCTTTCCTAAATCTAAACTTATCCAATTTATATCCATTGTTTCGTGTTCTGTCCTGTGTTGATACTTTTAATACCCTATTAATATCCCCCCGGTTATGTCCATTCATCCACTTGTAAACCTCTATCATGTCACCCCTAACTCTTCGCCTTTCCAGTGAATGCAACTTAAGCTTTGTTAATCTTTCTTCATATGAAAGATTTCTAATTTGGGGAATTAACTTAGTCATCCTACGCTGGACACGTTCAAGTGAATTTATATCCATTCTATAATATGGCGACCAAAACTGAACTGCATAATCTAAATGGGGCCTAACTAGGGCAAGATATAGCTTGAGAACCACACCAGGTGTCTTGTTACTAACGCTGCGATTAATAAATCCAAGTGTCCGATTTGCCTTATTACGAACATTTATGCATTGATCCTTTTGTTTTAAATTCTTACTAATCATAACTCCCAGACCCCTTTCGCAATCCGACTTCGCAATCACAACACCATCTAGCTCGTATCTTGTAACTCTATCATCATTACCTAACCTCAGAACTTTACATTTATCAGCATTAAACTGCATCTGCCAATCCTTTGACCATTTCATGTTCATTGAACAGACAGGCTGGCCAGTGTAGGCCTAAATTAAATGCTTTAAGATATACAGTATTAGCATTATAAATACCTTGTAACATTTTCAAGTCTTTTCATGGGGTATAGTGTAAGATATGTTGTATGATTAATGGAGTTTAATTTTTGGGAAGCTGGGAAAAGGGTGGATAAAGGTTGGGAGACGATGGCAGGTTGGCGAGAACAAAGCGAGACCAAGGGGATGGGAAGGTAAAGGTTATGGGGAAATAGGTGAATGTCACTGTTCGAATGTGGAAATGGAAGGGGGCACGAGAGGGGGAAGAGGTAAGACAGGGGGGTGAGGGTAGAAATGGAATGAGGGATCGGAAGAGACTATCCCGGGCACTGTGTGGGTATCTACTGCTCAGCCAACCCCTTATAATCAAGTTAATGACCTTCCAATGTATATTTAAAGAGCAGTCCTTTCCATATAGGATTCAACAATTTCTGGGTTCACTTCAACTTTCCACTACACAGATACTTAGAAGTGAGTTCATGGACATGATAAAAGTAGGTCTTCAATTTCAATAACGTAAGTCTTCAATTTTACTATTTTTTATTTCCTAAATTTTTCTATTTCATACTTTTCAAACATAGAAAATACATTCATTAGAATATTCACTTCTATTTGGTAAGAGACATTCTTTAGAGTAAGAAAATGAACATTGATATTTAAATAAAACAAAAATGAAATTGACCAATTCCATTATCTTGTGATGTACATAAGCACAGCAAGTTTTATCAGGATCAAATTGCTTATAAAAAGCAAACCATGTGTTATGAACTGCCCAAATAACTATTTACCTCTTAGTTAATTTTTAAGTATTTATACAGTAACATAACTGATCAACTTGATTCACATGGGTTATTAAAATTCATTGCCAAACTTTAAAGGGTCTACAATAGCTATCAAGTGCCATCATTGTAGGTAACGGGCTACCTAGCAAATTTATACGCTTGTGGGATACTCTAATGATTAAAGTGTGACAAACATCACTGTACAACTTTGGTTACCTTATTCAAAATTAAGAATGGCAGAAAACACCATTCTTAAGTCATGTGTTGCCAAATTAGGCAGGTGTTTCAAAAGTTGACTCGACACCATACAGTCCTGATATTGCTTCTTTGGCCAAGAAGAACTTTGCTTTTTTCACATTTGGTCCTGAAAGAAAAAGATGGGAATTTATACCATTACTAATTTTACTTCCATCCCCTCCGACTGATAAATCAGACATTCTGCAGATCATTCCACAGTAAATTATGCAGTATATATTACTGGTATACTGTATTCATATCAACTTACCAGAAAAAAGTAAGAGCCCAAATTCACTACAACTCTTAATGAGGATATAACATTATAAACCAATTTTTATGACAAAAGAGTATAAAAACTAAATATTTATTGCACATTTTTATCTAGAAAATGGCCAGTTCTGTTCAGAGAAGTACCACAAGCATTTATCTTAAAATGTATATAAAGATCAAATGTTAACTCTCCCTGAATTGTTTTGATTCTAAACCATCTTTTCTGTCTAAATGCAACTTAAAATAATAAAGAAACAGCATGAAATGCCTACCTTCTCCAACAAACTCCTTCCCGTCAATGTCAACCGTAACACTAAAGAATGTCTTGCCCTCGCGCATTGTCTGAGAAACTGTGTACTGCAATCCAGGTTTCATCTGATGCAGGACCATGACAGGATGCATTCCGGCAGCATTTTCAGGGACTTGCTTGGCTGGATTTGGAACTTTCACAGGTTCTGTCGCCTGGAAAGCTGAATTTGTATCCGGCTAAAAAAAAAAGTAAAGAAATTAACCCATCTCATAGAAGCATAAACCAAGCAGAATAAATGTGAATAATAAAGCAATATTACACCAAAACATTTAGAAAGTAGAGCATTCATAAATGCTGATACACCATGCTATTGCCTAAAGAGCAGTGGCTATATTCATTTGCTCAAATTATACATGGCATGAAGAGCCCATCGTCTTACTTTCACATCAGTGCCAGTAGCACTAGGTGCACGACCTCCTAGATGAGCACATATTGCTTCAGCAAATGCAGCAGCTTGTGGAGACTCCTCCTTGACTGCACTTCCTCCTCCGACAGGCTGATTTAGGAATGCTTGAAATCCTGCAAGGTAAGAAGCAACTAGTTTCTACGAAAATGGAGCAATTGGGCACATCTTATGATTTCAATAATATACTAACTGGATTAGTGCTATATTTACCCCAACTATAAGTAGGAATGCATAATGGCGAGATATCTGGAGTGAATGCATGTAAGGGTGACTCATACGTCGGGCTGTGAGCAGCCGCGTTCAACAGCCTGGTTGACCAGTCCAGCAACGAGGAGGCTTGGTCGACGACCGAGCCCCAGAAACACCTCAAGGTAAGGGAGGGGTGTCAATGCATTTGAGTGGAGATGCACCTGGTGTCCCAGCAGCAAAATCCACCCCTCCCACCAGTCGGGATAAGCACTACCTGGCCAACTAAATCTGTTAGGCTTTACTAGTGTGTAGTTCAGTGATGAAGTAAAGTAATACCCTCTTACTGTCACTTTCATCACACATTTGCAATTTATTACTACACAGTATGTGCTATTATCAGCATACCAGTGAAATCCTCATTGGCAGTAATAAATGATGCTTTTCACAACATTTACAAATAATGGTACACTAAACACTTTTATAGTAACTCATTAACTCTTAAGAGTTACACGAGACACTAATTAGCAATTTCTCCTCATAATTACCTTGCCTTTTTACCTATTTTTGTATTATACCCCCCCCCATGCTCCCCTACAAAGCTCAACACTATGAAGCATTGAAAAACTGCTACAAACGCTACGGGAAATAAAACCAAATTTTAACTTTCATAAAATCGCACAAGTCACTATAGGACATAGTATTTCTTCAAGGGTGGCACAGAGTCTAACCCCGTCTGACCTAGGACACTTCCACACCCATATGTCACCCTTCAATGTTGGTCTAAGCTAGCCCCAACTGTCTGGCCATCTACTTTGGTCAGACACATACTTCCATACATTATGTAGGGAACACAAGAATTAAAGATACTCTTATGATTAACCACTGTGCTGCGCCAATCAAGAAATCTCTTTCTGAGAGTTGTACTATTTTATTTTTTAATTAGGCTATATATTAATGTTTTTTTTAATGTTTTCATCACTCTTTTGTGTTTTGAAATAAAAAATGGTCGAGTTTGGAAACATTTTGACATTTAACTTTACCTGAATATTGATAAAAACCAACAAAAATATGTCCTTAACAATTGCACTATGAAGTTTTTGTCAAAAACAGATGTGCAGTGCAGGGTATAAACTACAACTAATCTTAAACAATTGCAAAAAGCCTCTACACTGCAATACAATGTAATCTGAAATTCTTACCAGGTGGAACTGCAGTGCCGTAAGGCTGGGCAGGGGGAGGGCACATACCAACTCTACCCTCACGCCAATCGTTAAACAGTTTATATATGGCAAATGATGCAAGCGTAGCCCAAGGGGTTTTATCTTCCTCTTGATTTTCTGTAGAATTTGCAGTGACGGGTGGTTTCACAAAGCTTATTAGTGCCGCTTCTGCTGCTGCCTGCTTCGCTAGTTGCTTAGACGACCCAAAGCCTCTATATTTTTGAGTGTCCACCTACGAAGGAAGAAGAGTCACATGAAACTAATGAGTATTGAGATTCATTGCTAAACATTTAAAGATATACTGTAAAAATATTAAAGATGATCAAATGTCAACATTTATAAAGCCGAGAATTAATAACCAAAATAATATTTTAGCTAAATAATATTTTTAGCTTAGCATTAATAACTAAAATATTGAATTTGTTCAAGCAAAGTCACTTAATTTACTGTGCATTCTCCTCCATCCTATTGTGTTTTTGTCATGTTAGCATTAGAAATCTAAGCCCTTTAGCAATTATTTTAAGCTTATTGAACAATATTGGTTAATATTTGCATTTGAAATAAAATGCAGTGTTCAAAATATGAATACAATACATGTAATATGAAACATAATACATAACAGGTGCTAGTCATTCTATAAGAATCTGGAATGTATATAATCTTTATATCAGAAGCAATGAAAAACGTGAGATACACTACATGGTGAGAAAGTTCCTGACAAACACTGCATTAGTCATTAAATCTTCATTTATTTTTCATCCAAAATTTTTCTTTAGGAAACTAAATTGCCACAAAATGGGCAAATGATTGAACCCATGAAAAAGGGCCAACTTTACTATGTGCGACTCCGATCCAAGTGCCTTAAAAAAAAAAATACTAGTGCCAAAATTGCCAATTACAGATTAAAAAACCATGCACCTTACCCATTTCTATGAAAATTAAGGATTGTTCAATTACTGTACTGTTCTGAAAGTTTTAAATTAAAGCTATTTTCTTATTAAAGACAATTCACCAATTTGAGGCCCATAATTATTGATTGTAAATATAAGAGATAATTTTTTTTCATTTGGGAATTAAATCAACAGGGCAAAAAATCTGAGAAATTTTGTTTGTGCTGCATTTTGAAACCCAAACACACAATTCCTTGGCATGTTCTATAATTATATTTATGATGCTCTATACATTTGGAACACCACTAACAAATTTAATCTAAACTTACATAAAAATAAAATTGAAATGTTACAATAATTATTTTTAAATAACTTTACATTATGGAATTTGCCATAGGAACAAATACTGTATATGAAAGAAAAAAAATGTAAATGCAACATATGCTTTCAATATCAAATACCCAAGAACAGCACCAAGGAATTTCATGTACAGTATTTTAGAACAATAAATTTGGCCCTTATTCCATATCATTGTCCTTTTAAATTCTAAATCTAAATAAAAACTGTTGTTTATGGTTACCATTAATCATTATAACACCCATAATAATGACAGTCTGCAACAATGAAGGGTTAACAATCAACCAGATCTTTTCACCTTTCCCTCTATTGTTACCGAACATCTGCTTACCCGACTTAAACTTCTATCCCGATGGCCAGATGTCTGGACAAATGTCACAGGGTGGAAAAATTGATTTTAATACATTTGGGAAAACAAGCATTGCTACTTATATTCTCATAGTCAAAGGGGGTTAAACTAATAATCATTTCTCATTTCCCTACATGTTGTTTACAATACACGTACAGTATTGTGCAAGTTACTGGAACTGAACATAGCTCAAGCACCAGAATCGGATGAATAGCGGTATTCATCAGAGCAAGCAGACACGAGAAAACAATCAGCACATGACAAAAGCACCCATACCGTATTTATATTTATCTGGCATACAGTATTTGTGCATTACACTAGCAATTATTCAGTATAATGTATTTAAATATAAATGTGTGTATATACATGTATATGCTGCAACTGCATAAAATAAAGATGTTAAACTAAAGCAGGCTTATTCATACTTGGAAATGTGTACCCCTGGTGTTTAGTGTAAATGTTCAAAAGATTGCTCTACTGACTATTCTAGTTAATAGAGCAACCTTGGAACACTCATTTCACACACCAGGAGTTCTTCAAGCACCCAAGTTTGAGAACTCCGTGCTGCGAACAGTACATAAATGGACATACTTAATGTTAATAATAAATGTTATGCAGTTACAAGCACTAGGAGAAGCACTGTTTGTTATGGTTAGGCCATTTATTAAGGTTCATATGTTCTATAATCCATTGTTAATCCTTAATACCCTCAAGCACTTTGATATTGGCCAAGTACTGTTCGTGCAAAACAAAGTATATTAAAGAAGTTTTAAAATTAAATATTGAACAGGGTTTGTACAATAAAATTACTGTATTAGGAACTTTATATTCACACTATCAAAGTAAGACTCCAATTACTTTTAAATAGGTAGACAGGGAATATTTTAATAACTACCTATATTTTCTTTAGTCTTGTGAGTCTTAGTCTTCTTTCATGTGAGTCTTTTGCAAAATAGATTTTGCAAAAGACTCACATGATGGGTGGCTGGCAGTGATTAACAGCCATCTTTAGTAACTCATACCAACAAGTGCTTTTGGGCAGGTTCTATACCTTGCCTCAATTAAATCTTTGCCCTACTTAATTCTAAAAACAAAAATTAATTAGCCTATCATATCCTTGATAATTGGCCAATACTTGACATACCCCATTAGATACCTCTACAGATATACAGAATGGTTGACCGACTCCTCCCTCCTGCTCCGTTGTGTACGTCACTCCAGGCCGAAGTTCGTTGAGGCACATAACTGCATTCTTAGGCTGCACATACCTCCGGATCTTAAGATTCTTGGCTCCTGGCACCTTCTTTCTCTTGATCTTGATGCCTGCCACCACATATTAATTGAAAAGTCGCAACACACTTGCCATTGACATGAAAACCAGCCTGCCTTAGCTTGCAAGTGAAAACAATAAGATACAGTACTAAGTTAAGAGATTTAAGCAAAGTTAGGCCATTAGACATAAAATACCTCCTCACTCACTGTGTTCAGATTTGCATGCTAGATTATCACAATAAAATTTAGGTGGAATGACTGGGTAGGATTCAGTACCTGGCGTACTTCCCACCTCAGTCAGACATCCATGACAAGTGTGGGCAACACGCTTCAATTAAAAGTCTCTGAAAATGTCTCTACGACTGTTACGTATGCACCCAGCCTCATGCATGGCAGCCAGCGAGGGACCTCTTGCTCAATCCCATTCTGAATCTGAAGATAAACCTACACACATCTTTGCTAACAGCAAAGCTACAACAGAATCCCCCGCTGGCTTTCTGGAGTGCTACAATTAACTAATGTCGTGAGGAGACATAACAGGTCATGGGACCAAAGATGACCTTGCACAGCCATCAAACTAGCCCGCTGTCAAAACAAAGAAGAGTGAAAATAAATACCATGCCTATTATATTACATTAAAAATTATATCCTCTATTTAAGAAAACCTTTCCTCTTTGGAAAATACTGCTGTACAAACACTGCTAGGCCCGGTATACAGTGGTCAAAGGAAATATCTAAGTAAAAAAAAGTTAGTTATTAAACTGTACAAAATAAAAGCAGTATCTATAACTAGACACAAACTTTTAACTTTATTATGCTGGCATGTGTAAAATGAAGTCCTTGATACATTACACTACCTAATGCTGTTTGGAAATTCTTGGTGCAAGCCTTGCCAATTTGTTGAAAGAAAATTAGAAAGTTACAAAAGCAAAGCATCTCTTATGGCATTTAGAAATACAATTACTGTACTAATTTCTTGTGTTAAGATTTACATTCTACTAATACATACACTACACATACATTACATCAGTTCTCATTTTCAAAGAGTATGGGGGCCATCAGCTCAAAGATGGGACCAATATAGTGAAAGGATATAGATATTTTATACACATATGAACTTTCCAACTGATAACTTGCTACAATATACAGCATTGGAAAAAAAACTCCAACACTTACACTGTTCTCATTGCAAATTATGTACGACAAATACATTCATTCCCTTTTAAGAAAGCAATTCCACCAAGTCATGTCCCTTACTATATCTTTTACACAACTTCCCATCACACCCCAACATTCTCACACTATTGCCAATGTGAAACCCACATTCCTCTTGTACAGTTAAATTCACTTCATATAATCTATTCAATCATTATCCATCTATATATGTTGGCTCCAAATGCACGCATTGCGTCAGTGATGGCTGACTGGTGGGTGGATGGACGATGGAAGCTGAGGTGGGAGGCAGTATGAATGAGGGGGGGGGGGAGAATCAGTGAGAGAGGGGGGAGAGAGATGCTAGGAGGAGGGGGGAGGTATGGAGAGATGTTAGGAGGTAGGGAGAGATGCTAAGAGGGAGGGGAGGTAGGGAGAGATGCTAGGAGGTAGGCAGAAGGGATGGAGTAGTGAGAATTAGGGAGGGAAAGGCAGGCTGGCAGGCACAGGCAGGCAGGCAGGCACAGGCAGGCAGACAGGCAGAAGGCAGGCAGGCTAGCTTGCAGGCAGGGAGTGAGTGGTAGTCCACCGGTTGAAACCGCGTGACCTTGAGAGATGGATGTAGGGGGGGCGGGTGGTTTGTTGGTGGTGGGGTGAGACCGGCTCATTCCGAAGATTAAGCTAACACACACTTACCCGTTAGCATGATGGCAGGGGGGGAGGCAGGCTGGCTGGAAAGGAAGCAGGCTGGGCAGGCAGGCTGGCTGGCAGCTGGGAAGGAGGCAGGCTGGCAAGGAGGCAGGCTGGGAAGGAGGCAGGCTGGGAAGGAAGCAGGCTTGGCAGGAGGCTGGTGAAGGAGGCAGGCAGGCAGGCTGGGAAGGAAGCAGGCTGGCAGGCTGGGAAGGAGGCAGGCTGGCAGGCTGGGAAGGAGGCAGGCTGGGCAGGCTGGGAAGGAGGCAGGCTGGCAGGCTGGGAAGGAGGCAGGCTGGCAGGTCTGGGAAGGAGGCAGGCCTGCATTCTCTCCAAGGTGGGAAGGAGGCAGGCTGGGAGGGAGGCAGGCTGGAAGGAGGCAGGCTGCATTCTCTCCAAGGTGGGAAGGAGGGCAGGCTGGGAAGGAGGCAGGCTGGGAAGGAGGCAGGCTGGGAAGGAGGCAGGCTGGGAAGGAAGCAGGCTGGCAGGCTGGGAAGGAGGCAGGCTGGGAAGGAGGCAGGCTGGGAAGGAGGCAGGCTGGGAAGGAGGCAGGCTGGGAAGGAGGCAGGCTGGGAAGGAAGCAGGCTGGCAGGCTGGGAAGGAGGCAGGCTGGGAAGGAGGCAGGCTGGCAGGCTGGGAAGGAGGCAGACAGGCAGGCTGGGAAGGAGGCAGGCTGGGAAGGAGGCAGGCTGGGAAGGAGGCAGGCTGGGAAGGAGGCAGGCTGGGAAGGAAGCAGGCTGGCAGGCTGGGAAGGAGGCAGGCTGGCAGGCTGGCAGGCTGGGAAGGAGGCAGGCTGGGAAGGAGGCAGGCTGGGAAGGAGGCAGGCTGGGAAGGAGGCAGGCTGGCAGGCTGGCAGGCTGGGAAGGAGGCAGGCTGGGAAGGAGGCAGGCTGGGAAGGAGGCAGGCTGGCAGGCTGGGAAGGAGGCAGGCAGGCAGGAAGCGATATATGGGTGTTGAAGTGAACTGTGAACCACGTGACCTTTGAGAGTGTGTGTGTGTGTGTATGGGTTTGGGGTGGGGGGTGGGGGTGGTGTGTCGGTGGTGGGGGGAGAGGGGGAGGTGTGTCGGTGGTTGGGGGAGAGGGGGAGGTGTGTCGGTGGTGGGGGGAGAGGGGGAGGTGTGTCGGTGGTTGGGGGAGAGGGGGAGGTGTGTCGGTGGTGGGGGGAGAGGGGGAGGTGTGTCGGTGGTGGGGGGAGAGGGGGAGGTGTGTCGGTGGTGGGGGGAGAGGGGGAGGTGTGTTGGTGGTGGGGGAGGGACCGGCTGACTCCGTAAGCCTAGCCACACTCCACAGACCTGTGACCCAGATTTGTTTCTTAAATGTACAGTACATCATCGTATATTTTAGGCAGGATGTGCCTGCAGGCTGGCAGGAAACATCCAGAGGATGTTTGCCAGACGTCTTAATAATCAGTTAGGAACAATTAAGGACTTTTATAAAGCGGATCAGGACTTCACTTATTGATGAGTACAAACAAAACACGGTCGCATTTACGCCATGAACCTGACGATTTTTTCCCCTAGAGTTTTTTTCATAAATTTTTCGGATATATATATACTGTAACTATCTCATTATACAATTCAGTCCTTCTCTTTGTTGACTTTACATTTCATATTTGCATTCTATAATTGTTCATTTCTACTGCTAAAATTCTGTTTTTCACAAAGGTTCATTTTGCATGCTACTTCTCTATATTAACTTTATTAATTACATAATTATAAAAATTTAAATGAAAATTTTCAAATGAGCAAGTCAGTGAAAGTTTTCATTTTCAAGAGGGACACTCCAAACGACATCAAGTCAAGGAGAGAAATTATGGCAAGAGGACCGAAACAGACATTCTTCCCTACCTCCTGGCTTCTCCCAGGGACGTTTCCTGTTTTCTGGCTGCTGTTCTCCCTCCTGCATTGAGGTGTCACTATCAGACACGGGAACCTGAAATCAGCAATTTGTCAAACATAGAAGTGAAAAGAAATGACAACATGGGGCAAAGAGTTGGATAGAGGGAAGGAATGTGTAAGTGTGCAGTACGAATGATTCAGAAAATTGGGCATTGTTAAACCATTTATTTATTTGTGGCACTACTCATGATGCACCATCTACATATCTGAAAATATGTACTTTAGATCCTTTCACATATGACAAGTTGATTACTTCATGTTGAATTGAGAAATATTGTCCCTGTGACTGATTCTGAACAGACATCATTGACAGCATGACCAGCCAGGCTGCTCATACTTTTAGCTTTCTAGAACATACACAAGTCCCCAAATACACTTTTAAGAAACATGAACAGCTGTAGCTTGGGCACTACCCAATTCACATAGTGAACTGCTGACTTCCTAACCATGACATTTTCTACATTAACTTAGCATTTTGTTCATACTTAAGATAGTGTACCACCTCAACCTAACTGGTCTAGTCAGACTATTCCGTCAGGCATAATCCCTTACACAAATTAAGCAGTATCCAAATATAAAATGATTTACTATATAAAATTGTCGAATACAATTCAAAACGTGGTTAGAGAATTAATGCCTAGACAATCCGGTTTCTTCCATTTAATTTTTTTTAGAGTTTTGGTCATTCTTCCCAGTAGACAGACCAGAATTCTGGTATCTGCTAGACTACCCAATACCTGAATTTGTAAAGTTTCCAATATTTTGAGTTCCTACTGTACTGTAAAAACAACAAAAAACAGAAAATGGAGAGATTGGAAATTTTTCTTTAATCACTCACCTCATTAGCAACATCCATTTTAACGTCTAGAGGTGGAGCTGGATTATTTTGTTGATAGTAGTCCATTGATGGGGGTTGCCGATCGTTCACTGCTGGTGCAGGGAATGGGTCAACTTGGGGTGGAGAATCGTTTTGGGGAGCAGAAGAGCGCCAGTTACCACGACCACGACCTAATGTTAAAATTACATTGTTTTAAAAATACATTAGGTTTTATAATGTACCTATTTAGAACATTTACAAGCTATGTACATCTAAAGAAAAGCATTATGGCAGCCAATAATCAAGAATGATGAATGATAGATAAATTATTATAATTTTTCATCAGTGCGAGTGTGAAGCAAAATAAGTCAAGGCAAACAATTGGAAATGATTTAGAAGCATTGGAAATAGCATGAAGAAAAATAAATGTTTTCAGAGAACCTTTAGTAAGCCACAATTTACTCAAGGTAAGAGCTGCTGTGTTATGTCTAGATCATGGACATCCAAGGAGGAGATATCTTGGACATAAGTCACAGTAGATTTTTTGAAGGGAAGCTTTCATTGTCAATATTACTATGGAGGTCATTAGATACAATCAATGTATGACTACATGATCACACATGACTGTCAAACAAGAACACCAAACCGCAAACTACACAATGAAATTGCCCTTTAACAGTGAAAATTGTATACAGTATATATAATTTTGGTCTGCCTGCCTGCCTGCACACCACATATCGTATATATATACATTTTAACGTAGTGCGTAAGATTTTAAAGTTCTGCGGCTACATGGGGGTTCACATCAGGTTCCTCAGGGCTCTAGTAAACAGATGCTATTTAAAAAAAATCGTGGCTAACATTCCCAGGTGTGAGAGCCTCAGTACTGAGTGAGCAACAAAGGCTGGCGTACGCAGTATGAGCTAACAGCACTGCTGTTCAGCCTAAATCGCCTAAATCACAGCATCGCCAAAAAAATCCAATATATATGCAAATGCTATCATTTAGTGATGACAGTATTACACAAGATCTTGACTGTAATAAAGACTGTGTACAATGTTCAGATATCAGTGAACACAATGCTGTTGAAGATTTTCACAGCACTAGCCACAGCACAATGCTATTGTTTGGTCCATCTAAGAATCTTGAAACGACTTATGTTCCTTTACAAAATAGGCTTGTGGAAACTTATTCATTTACAGGATTTAGTGACCAGAACTCTGATAATAGCAGCATTGTGGTGATAATTAGTTATGGGCATAGTATGGTGGGAGTAGGAATTTTGGTGAGGAAGGAGGCAGCATTAGCTGGCTGGTGTGTGGCAGCCACTGTTATACCATACCAGTTTAATGATTTGTTATGGTGAACACAATTGTAGATACTAGTACTGTACTTGTGTATAACGTGTGTATATACAGTAATGTAATAACAGCAAAAAGAGTATGCTGGGAGTAGCCATTTTGGTGAGGGAGATGATGTCGTCTGCTGGCTAGTGTGTGACTTGTCATGCAGTGTATGGTGACCACTATGATGTATGGACACCATACTAGCTTAGTTATATAGTTATGGTGAACAAAACATGTAGATACCTATACAGTATATAACATGTGCATATTGTGTAATAACACAAACAGTGTAGTGGGAGGAGGAATGTGGGCGAGTGAGATAGCGTCATCTGCTGGCTGGTGTGTTGGTGGCCACTATGCTGTTTCGATACACCATACCAGCTTAGTAGTTCGTTATGGTGAACAAAACATGCAGATACTGTACTTACAATGTGTATGTAGTATAATAACAGCAAAAATATTTTTCGTTGTTTTACGAATCACTAATATACACAACATATCACACTACACACTATTGAATAATATCACTAAAAAAAATTAAGACATTGAAATAATTAGGTAATAATATCTTTGTGGCAACTCTCGCCTGACAGCTCGGGTGAAGGAGACCGACCTCGAATGCCTACTCTATCAGCATCTGAATCTTGCCAGACTTCCTCGTCCTATTGCAGCCAAAATATGTCACCCATGATCTTTTTATTATTTTTCCTGTGATCAGAGGAAAACATTTTAACAATCTTTGAACAACAAAAATTTAATTTTTTTCTTGTGCATAGCAGTGTTGTCAGCTATAATTAGCAGCACTGCCCAGGGGGTTAAAGATTACTTTACAGATCTGTACTGCAGACGTTCAAGTCAACAGAAACATACATATACTGTATAAATATTCCTTTGTGCCAGCAGCATTTAATGAAACTAAACCCAAAAATTGCTAGAACATCTTTAAATATGCAACAATTAAGCATGTAAATAGACAACTTCTTAATATACACATCTATAATACAGTACACATTTGGAACAATACTTTTTAATGTAAAATTACACAATTATAGTATTGTACTAGGAAAATCTCATGGAAATTAACTTTCTTTAAACAGAACTATACAATATTGCATTTATTTGTCTATTTTGGGCAGATAAAGATGATGACAAAGGTGAAAAACAGAAGACCCCAAGAAAGGTGAAATATTGAGTGAGTATGATGTAGCAGAACACTGGTCCCACAAGAAACCAACAAATTATGCTACAGTATTTTCAGATGAAAATAAAAATTTAGCAAGCTTGGGTTGCCAAGATGCAAGCTACAGGCACGCAGGGTACCCTAATGTTATTATGGCCATCAGCCTGTGTCTTTATCAATGACCTTTTATTTAGAGTAAAATAGGTTGGATACTCAAGGTTAAAATAATAATTGAATGGGTACAATTGACATAGCCAAATCCAATTATTTTAAATTTTACCTGAAGTACATTTAGAAAACACACTAAGACTTATTTTGGGTGATGAGCCAGGGTGAATTAAATTTAAAGTTATAGACAACAGTACAAGGCCTTTAACAACCTAGATTTAATTTTGAAATATGCCGTGCAATATAAGTAAACCTACATTTAAATAAACTGGTGAATAAATACAATACAGTACAGTATATCCATTCAGAGCCTCGCTACGATATATTGAAGGGACAAGATAAAGGGGCAAAGGAATGGCTTCTTTATGACCATCTTAATCCAGGGGAAGCACTGGAGAAGGCTCAAGACTAAGCAGCCCAAGATCACAAGGTAACATTCACTCTTCAGAGCCAGAAAACAAATGACCCATCAAGGAAATATTACTTGTATAAGATCAGCTTATTATTCAACTAATGGCAAGAACACTTAAGTGATCTCCAAAGCTTTTGTTACTACAACTGGCACATATAAAATAGTTTATGAAAAGAATGGCAAATTACTGTACAGTAACTTTAGGTACAGTGAACCAATCCACAAGGGCTGTGATGAGAGTTCGAGCCTATGTCCGAGAGGATCCCAGACGCTGCCTTAACCGACAATGTTTTGGTACAGTTCTTTTATAATAAGTGTAGTTATAAACAATACTGTTCACTATTTTCCCACCTAGGGTCATATTTCCCCCCCCCCCCCCCAATGAGATTTTACAGCATAAACTAACAGCTGGATCATAGCCAGAGGTTCAGGAACTCTGGCTATATGATAACCTTGCAATTACCTTCCAATGATTTCGGGGCTTAGCGTCCCGAACCTCAACTAGGCCTACTACAATCAAGCCTACAATGCACATGATGTCACAATAACATGACTGAAGAAATGTTGACCAAACCACACATTTGAATATGATGAGATGATGACTTGATTATTTATTATTTATTTATATACAGTATATACAAGAAGGTACATTGTGGGTTATAATTGTCCAAGACAGACTGAAACATCGTCTCCTCTTCATCTTCTAGTGTGTGGTTTAGTCAACAGTCCTACAATGATAACTAAAGTGCAAGTTCCTTTTCAACAATTCACGATGGATGACAAATACTATTGTGTTACCACCAAAATTTTTATGCAATCTGCTATTTTCCCCCCGCATTAGCACATAAGAATAGACAACCAAGCTTAGTGTCCGATGCAAGGCTGCTGTTGCACACATACAACCATCCCACTAATGTGTGCCGTACATATGCTTTAACCCAGCAACACTACGTGTCAGGTTGCCCAGTATTGTAGCTTGTTCCATAACATCTATGACCCTCTTTCCAAACAAATGTTTACTTAATAATCTATTTAAATCCAAGCGCTCCCAATTTGTATCATTTATGCTTTGATTTTTTGTCCTTGTATTTGGTGTGTTGTAAAATAAATATTCCAGTGGACTGGCATTAAAATTTATGTATTGCAATAAACATTTACATATACAGTACTGTACATACATACCAAAACTATAAAGGAAATAAAGGAAACAGGGCCAAACACCTAGCATCTGCATAGCAGTCAGCCAGACAGTGGAGATTAGCTAGAAACAAAATGTTTAATGTTAGGTAATTATGATTACTACAAAAATCTTTTAATTTATACCTTAGGTTAAAAAAACCTGCAATCTTTCAATTTTGAATTCCACATTTGAATGCCAATACTTGCATGTTCAACAAACAGCAATTTTATCCTAATTAGATAGTACAGCACAATAGTGTATTGTATATTGTTATTACATATTTTACTGTAATTTCAGTGTGCTTCATAACTGTACAGTACTATAAATTATAATGCATGATATCTCGGTTCTACAAATTGTATCTAGTAATCGCCATGGTTTTTAGTCCTGACCCATGCAGTTTTGGGAGACTTATCTGAATAGCCAACTGTGTAATCAACCAAACCCCTCAAACTACTGTATATAATATATTGTACTAAAATATAGCCACTTTAAAAGCTAGGCAAAATTTAAAACTACATTTCAGTGCTTATATAAACCGGTTATGCTAATGGAACCATACGCTATTGCAGCGCTGAACTATGTTGATCTCCGATTCCTTGACTCTTCGGCAGCTCTCGATGGAAGACTCCAAATACCTGGAGACATGGAGCTAGTGTAACAACTTCCTTCTACAATTAATTTTTAGACTAAAATTTCCAGTGACTAGTAATTTTTTTTACTAATGATTTTCCCAACCTAGGCTTTAATTTTAAATAAAATTATTTACATAAATAGAGCACAGTGAATGTAACAAATACGAAGTAATTTTTGTTTTTGTTAAGTGTTACTTCCATCTTAACCATACAGCATTCAAGTTAACAATACGGTTTATGTGCTTGATAAACAACAGTACACAATCAGTCCTTAAACCAGGTTTTAAATATACAATACTGTGAAGTTCATAAGAGCTAAGTGCAAAACTATAGTAAAAATAAGACAATTGAATTAAAGGGAGGTTTTATAGATAGAATAGCAGTCAAAGCAGAAGCATCCAAAGCCTGCACTGGCATTAAAACTATGGTTTTAGTTTTGTTGATCTTAGATCACATACCTAGGTAAAACAATTTTAAAAATGTTTCATTAGGTTCGGTTAGGTTTCTTTAGTGGCAATGCCTTTACCAGGTTCAACTTTCTGCAGGTCTTAGACCCTACTTAGTAAAGGCTATAACAATCTTTCTAATTACTGTACTTCTTACCTGTAGCTGCTTTTAAGAGTTCTCCACTCACACCTCAACCAGTGGTAAGGCTTTTTTTGGGGGGAGGTGATACAGTAATGCAACTTAATCAGTAAGGTTGTTGCTGGCACCAGGACAGCCCCACAAAGCCATCAAAACCTGACCGATCAGACAACAATTGCATTAACAATCTGTCTTTTAACGCTTCAACCTTTATTTTGGCAATATTTAAATTACTATACTGGCTGGTAGGTTGAAAAGGCGAAGGTCTCACGAGTGCTTATGGCACCTCCACTAAATCACTGGGTCTACTCTACAGGGTGAGTACTACTCTACTCTTACAAGGTGAGTACTGGGTCTACTCTACACTTCCACCCATATCTCACTCCAGAATAAAACCATGGTTAAAACAAAAAGGGTCATCCTAAATGGACATGAATAATTGGGAAACAAATTTGAGTTTAACTACAAGGCTCCATCTTGGGCCCAGCTCTAAGTTATATAGAGTATCTAGATTAGAACATTACAAATCACATTAAATTTGGAAGTGACAAAGTTCCATGGTAAAGTGGAAAATGTAAACAATATTGAGGTCTTACAAGTGACCTATATAAACAAATAGTCAAGAGACTGGCAAACACTATGATACGAGTATTTAAAAATTAGATGTTTTGCATTTAGGGTATATTACAAACATCTATGCACAATCATACCATAGGTTTATGAAAAATCAAGTTACATTTTTTTTAAGTCAAAAGTTCGTTACGTGACATTTAAGCTGTACAATTCTTTGGTGCAAAGCTATCTGGCAAATTGAAGCCAAGGAAAACAAATCACATAATACACACTTCACCAGCAGATTTGAAAACATATGTATTACAGAGATCCTACAAGTCTTCTGGGCTTGGTACCTTCCAACATTTACCCGACCTTACCTAACCGAACCCAAAGAAACTGAACCGATACCAGCATTAATAGCCCCCCCCCCCCAAAAAAAAAATTAAACCCCCAAGATATCCTAACAATAATAATTTGTGTTAGAGGGACAAGCAGCCAGTGTACTTATATATGTTAGGCTTATATTGAGGTCCTCTCCAAGGTCGAATGACTGACCCTCTGCAGGATGCAACCCTACAGCAAGCTGACTGCTTGTTGGGTACTCCTGGGTACCTATTTACTGCTAGAACAGATGCATTAGGTGATAGAAAACATGCCAAACCATTTCTGTCCCGCCTGGGTTTTGAACCCAAATTCCTGAATGCAAATCGTGCACAAACCTGCCTGGGTGCAATATAACCATGCCCCACATAAACGTGGAGACCACCTTCAAACATGCATCTCGGCATCTTAGTTCAATGCGGCAACAAAGATCACCCCAGGAGCAAGTTCTTATTAGGAATGGTCAAGGATCTCTTTACTACCATTACAAAGCGGCAATGACAGGATCAGCCAGACTTATAATGCAGACCAAATTAAGACAATTCGAACCACTTCTTTAAAACTTACAATGTAACAATTAGGCATATTACACACGGAGTAACAGCTTCAACCACAACAAGATAATATAGTACACATTTGTGTTTTTTCACCCATGAGGAATTATCTACTTGCCAAAGAAATAAAAGGTAGAGAAAAAATCATCAGGGATAAAAGAGGAGGTGGGAGAGGGGTATTATTGAGCCAAGCCGCCGGCTTCCTGTCCACGAGACGTCGTCCCATAGCTAAATTCCGGACACGCCCCTGCCCGACACTGTGCCCTTCACACACCACTCTTCCCGCTCTTCTCTACGGCTCTTCTCGTAGTGTACAAGACGGCCGGAGACAATTCTCGTCCCGCCGCATGCGACCAAACTTTACCGCGTCTTAGTGTTGCGGAAGCCGGTCTTCCGGACCAGGGCTCAAGCCAGGTTAAACTTCCCTTCAACTCCTGCTACACACGCGCGTCAAGGCCTAATTAAGAGTTAGAAGGTCCCCGGCCTATATTAAAGAGTGGGCAGCTCACCAGGGCTCCACGGAGGAGAAACACGCTGCCACAATGGAGGCAAAGCGGGCCGGGTGCGGCGCAAATGGCGGCTTTCAGCAGACCATCGATCTTCTCCAAACTGGTTCCTCGCTACACATACTTTACCATTTACACATTACCCTCACGCACTAAGGCATCAAGATGGCCGGCATGATAATACCTCAGTAAATATAGTCTAAATGTGTGGCTTGGATGGTAAAATGAGGGTGACTTACCTCTGCCTCTCATAATGATGCTGGGATGCTCGCTGCTCGACGGCTCTGGGGATGGAGTCAGGCTGCCACAACCTCGCCGCCAACCTCAACTAGTTCTCACTTACACTTCCTTACCCCACACTAAATTATCTACCTTTACCTATATATTAAAATATTAATATTTATCATGAAGAAAATTGTATTTAATTGGATAAGGATTTGTATATTTAACAAAAATATTTGTTTGTGGATATAAATGTGTGGGTTGCTTGACATGTAAGAAAACGGAAACGTTAGACAACAAAAATCAATTAAATTTTGGATAGACTAATATAAAAAGGTCGTGTGTTTTGTTTTGTCGATCAATAATTTTCTTTCTCCCATTTACATATTCTCTGATTGATAATAATGAATAAAATAATAAACCCACTCAAAAAATGAAATTTAAATTCTAGCAAAATCAAGTCAAGAATACCTCTGAATCCTCCACAGTGCCTAGTATTTACCTGAATTTACCTGAGAGCCACTAACACTAGTGGCTACGACGAGAACAAGAAGCCGGCAATTTGTCAAAGATCCCTCCGTTTCCCCTGATTTTTTCCAGTTGTATTTTAAAACCTAAAAGAGTTTTTGCATTTACGGCTTCGGTGGGTAGGCAGTTCCATTGGTTAATAACCCTCTGGATGAAAAAGCATCTCCTATTCTCAGTCCTACATTGTTGAGCTTCAAACCGTTGCTTCGTGTTCGTGTTACATCTGACCTTTAAAAAATTGTTCAGATCAACATCCTCCAAATTGTTCAGTATTTTAAAAGTTTCTATGAGATCCGCCCTCTTATGCCTGGTTTGCAGTGTTGTTAGCCCAGTTGCCTGAACCGTTCCAGATACGAGAGAGACTTAGCACTGGAATACTTTTTGTTGCCGGTGTTGCACCTTCTCCAGTAGTAATGTGAACAATGAGTGATGATGAAACTCCATGGGAGAACACGCATCACGTTCAGTACAACCTGTTCATACATCTATAGACACACATCACAAACAATAAACATATTACCGAACATTCTGAGAGATAAACATATACATTTCTTATCCTCATAGTTTCTTACCTGGTGCTTCAAACTCATACTGTATCTTGTACTACCCACTTCTCCAATGTTAGTACCTCGTCGAGACCACTAGAGAGATACCCGAATTTGCCCGAGGGCCACCCTCGAGTAAATTCAGGGATACCATGGTACCACCTACCCGACGAAGCCGTAAATGATAAAACATTGCTCGATAAAATCACCAGGGTAAAAAGGAGACATTTGACAAGCCACCGGCTTCCTATCCTCACTGAGAGTGACCCTCTGGTAAATTCAGGTAAATCTTAGCTAATTAAATAATCCTGAAACGTTTGCTTATTGAAGACAGGGCTGTGTTAGCAGCATTATACTCTCCGAGCAAAGCAATGCACTGCCCACTGGGTGGGCACCCAGTGCCCACCCAGATGGTGGGCACTGGGGCCCATATGCCTGTAGGCCTATACTTACAACCACGTTCTCGTCTGTGGACCTTCCCTACTATGGTAGGGCTCTCGGTGTGCTTAGTAGAGTTAGGGGGTGTTTATCTGGTTAGGTGGGGTGTTTGCTAGGCCTGTGGGTACACAACTGGTCGGACCCTGGTTACACAATTGGTCGGGAAATGGTCCTTTCGGACATGAGACGATTCGGCTAAATTCATTTTCTGTTTTAAATCCGGATGTATTGTTTTGCTAGGCTGTATTAGGTTCGGTTATTAAGGCTAGGCTGCATTGGGCTCGGTTGGATTAGATTGGTTTGATTTGGGTTACGTTTGGTTGGGTTGAGCTAGGTTAGGTTTCAAAATTCAAAATTCCACTACACCACGGAGCAGTCTCTGTGGCGCAGTGGTAAAACTCTTCGCCAGCGTTTTGACCTGCTGGCCGGGAAGGATTTACCGGTCGACAATCCTTAACTGTTCACTCGGCAGAGAATAGGTTGTTAAACGATTTGGCGGGTCGTATTCCGGGGAAAAAATTAGGATTAAGGGTCTGCCCGAAACACTATGCATGCTAGTGGCTTTACAATAATTTAAGAACTCTTTTTTATATATAAATAAAAAAAATACAAAAATCCGCTGACGAATCTTCTTGTGTGCGATGATACTTGTATCTGGCGTAATTAAAATATTAACTTCAATAATTCGTTTGTGAGACAATATATGACATTCAGATCTATAAATTACTTTAGAAAGGCCTATAATGCATATATAAATATTAATTTACACACTCCTGGCGCTATACGATAGAAATTTCAATATGGCGTTGAAATAATTTTAGGCAGAGGGTCTCTGGATCGGTTGGACGCTTACGGTTCATTGACTACGACCCCGTCAGTTGTCAGGAAGCAGCGGCGGTGTGAGCATCGTCGTTCCCGTGTAGGTATGGCTGATAAATTTTTTTTTTTTTTTTTGCTATCTGAGCAGTTGGGAGGTACGCATGAAAATATTTATTTATTTATATATATGGTCAACCTCCACTTAATGCATTATACATTTGTTCGCTATTCCGTATTTTTTTATCATCCAGGTTCTGTAGTATTCAAATGTTTGTATTCCACTAATGCTAAATAGTCTGTCCTCTCTCAGATTTTGAGGATCATGATTTGCCAACATTATATGGGGTAGGATATTATGTAGAATAAACTTTCCCAGTGTTAAACCACCCCTTCGTCAGGCTAAGCTCGTTAATGCGGCGGTCGTCCCCTCCCCCCCAACTCTTCTTGAGTTATCTTGAGATGATTTCGGGGCTTTAGTGTCCCCGTGGCCCGGTCCTCGACCAGGCCTCCACCCCCAGGAAGCAGCCCGTGACAGCTGACTAACACCCAGGTACCTATTTTACTGCTAGGTAACAGGGGTATAGGGTGAAAGAAACTCTGCCCATTGTTTCTCGCCGGCGCCTTTGATCAAACCCAGGACGACAGGATCACAAGCCCAGCGTGCTGTCCGCTCGGCCGACCGGCTCTCTCAAGACACATTTATTATCGACTTTCATGTACTGTGTATTAAAATAGTTTTTATCGTGAATAAATTAGTTTTATATTCTATGTTTAATTAGGTGTATAGTAGGTTCGGTATTTAGGTTCTATTGGCAATTATTTGCACTTGAAGTATGTGGAATTTTTTTTTTTTTTAACCACAGACGTGGTTAAAAATCATCATCTCAAGATAACCTCAAGATAGGGGTTTATTGAACAATCAACCACAGAAGGTGATTCGGTGCTTTTAAAATGCTAAGCTAACCTACATACGTAAATAAATAGATACACAGATTTACGTATGCCCGACATAAAGTGTTCGATGTATCTTTTACATGGTGTCATTAATGTGCATTTACAAAGGTGAAATGTAATTCTGATCAGCTTCCATATATACTTTATACACATACATATACATACACAAATACACATGTGGAAGGTGAAGCATTTACAGTTGCCTGTCCTCAGGCCAGGCTCGCCTACGCGGCCGCCCGACCCAAAGCCACATTCGTCACTTTTATCCCACTGCATATTCAGAATTATTCTCGCGTATAAGGTAATATTATTTCATCAAGTTAATAGTTTTAAAAACTAAGTTTAGTGACAAGCGACAGTCCAGTGTACAAATACTGGAATAGATGAACAACTTCCCAACAGGGTGGAGCGTGGACACCCCTCCAGCTAGGAACTGAATTTACCTGAGGGCCACTAACACTAGTGGCCTCGATGAGGACAGTAAGCCTGCGGCTTGTCAAAGGTTCCCCCATTTGCCCTGATGACGTCTACGGCTCATTTTAAAACCAGCTGTATTTTTTTCCAGCTGTTTTTTAATATTTTACTAGCTGTATTTTAAAACCCAGAAGAGTTTCGGCGTTTACGGCTTCGGCGGGTAGGCGGTTCCACGGGTTTACAACCCTATGGGTGAAAAATCCTCTCCTGTTTCCTGTCCAACATTCTGACTTGTTGAGTTTGAACCCGTTGCTCCTTGTTCGTGTAACATCTGACCTTTTGAAGACATTGTCCCGATCAACATCCTCCAAATTGTTTAGTATTTTATAGGTTTCTATGAAGTCGGCCCTGTCATGCCTGGCCTGCAGTGTTGTTAGCCCTGTGGCCCTCAACCGTTCCTGATACAACAGATGACTAAGCTCTGGTATGATTTTTGTCGTAAGACATAGCTCCATAGCTCTGGTAAGACATGGCTCCAGAGCAGCTTTGTCTTTCTGAAGATGAGGTCTCCATGCCTGGATGCAATATAATTCATGTGGGGGCGCATTAGAAACTTATACAATTGAAGGTCTACTTTCTTTTCCTTGAAGGTAAAGGTATGCATGATTATTCCCAGGGTTTGGTTTGCTTTTTTACTGCCACTCCAACTTGTTGTGCATGGTCGGGCTTCGGTTCGTGCATGGTTGTGATCCAGAGATTGTTTGGTTTGTTCATGCTAGGCTTGCGGTTACACAACTGGTCGGGGTCCGGTTACACAACTGGCATGGGCTTTGGTTACACAACTGGTCGGGCTCCGGTTAAATAACTGGTCGGGCTCCGGTTAAATAACTGGTCGGGCTCCGGTTAACTAACTGGTCGGGCTCTGGTTAAATAACTGGTCGGGCTCCGGGGGTGTCACTTGGGCTTCCGGTTGTTCATGGTCGGGCTTCGGTTCGTGCATGGTTGTGCTCCAGGGGTTTTGTGCTATTGCCTCATGTTTCATTGCTAGATCATCATCATAGTTTCTTTGCTTTGGCTGAGTACGTTTATTTTCTAGGGCTTCATTGTTGTAGTTTTGCAAGAGTTCCAGGTTTCTTTTTTTATAGGGCTCAATTGTTTGTTTGCTTTGGCTCCAAAGTAAGTTGTTAAGGCAAGGGGGGGGGGGGCGGTTGTTAGGTTGGGCTAATGAAGGGTTTGTTGGTAGAGCTAGGGATGGAGTTTAGTTGGGCTCTGAAGCTGTGTTTGTTTAGCAGAGCTAGGGAGGGAATTTGGTTGGGCTTGGTTTGTGCTTGGTGTGGCTTGGATGAGACATTTGCTTGCTAGGCTTGCAGCTACACAACTGGTTGGGGTCTGTTATATATATATATATATATATATATATATATATATATATATATATATATATATATATATATATATATATATATATATATATATATGTCGTACCTAGTAGCCAGAACGCACTTCTCAGCCTACTATGCAAGGCCCGATTTGTCTAATAAGCAAAGTTTTTCTGAATTAATATATTTTCTCTAATTTTTTTCTTATGAAATGATAAAGCTACCCATTTCATTATGTATGAGGTCAATTTTTTTTTATTGGAGTTAAAATTAACGTAGATATATGACAGAACCTAACCAACCCTACCTAACCTAACCTAACCTATCTTTACAGGTTAGGTTAGGTTAGGTTAGGTAGCCGAAAAAGTTAGGTTAGGTTAGGTAGGTTAGGTAGTCGAAAAACAACTAATTCATGAAAACATGGCTTATTAGGCAAATCGGGCCTTGCATAGTAGGCTGAGAAGTGTGTTCTGGCTACTAGGTACGACATATATATATATATATACATATATATATATATGTCGTACCTAATAGCCAGAACGCACTTATCGGCCTACTATGCAAGGCCCGATTTGCCTAATAAGCCAAGTTTTCCTGAATTAATATATTTTCTCTAATTTTTTTCTTATGAAATGATAAATCTAACCATTTCATTATGTATGAGGTCAATTTTTTTTTATTGGAGTTTAAATTAACGTAGATATATGACCGAACCTAACCAACCCTACCTAACCTAACCTAACCTATCTTTATAGGTTAGGTTAGGTTAGGTGGCAGAAAAAGTTAGGTTAGGTTAGGTTAGGTAGGTTAGGTAGTCGAAAAACAATTAATTCATGAAAACTTGGCTTATTAGGCAAATTGGGCCTTGCATAGTAGGCTGAGAAGTGAGTTCTGGCTACTAGGTACGACATATATATATATATATATATATATATATATGTCGTACCTAGTAGCCAGAACGCACTTGTCAGCCTACTATGCAAGGCCAAATTTGCCTAATAAGCCAAGTTTTCCTAAATTAATATATTTTCCCAAATTTTTTTCTTATGAAAAGATAAATCTACCTATTTCATTATGTATGAGGGCAATTTTTTTTTATTGTAGTTAAAATTAACGTAGATATATGACCGAACCTAACCAACCCTACCTAACCTAACCTAACCTATCTTTATAGGTTAGGTTAGGTTAGGTAGCCAAAAAAGTTAGGTTAGGTTAGGTTAGGTAGGTTAGGTCGTCGAAAAACAATTAATTCATGAAAACTTGGCTTATTAGGCAAATCGGGCCTTGCATAGTAGGCTGAGAAGTGCGTTCTGGCTACTAGGTACGACATATATATATATATATATATATATATATATATATATTATATATATATTGATATAATAAATATATATATGTGTGTGTGTGCAGAAATAATATTAATAAAACAATTAACATCGTGTAGTGTACTCTATATATCAAAATATACTACAGTACTTTGAAACCCGTATCAGTCACTAAAAAAAAAAAAAAAAATTGGGCTACAAATTCGCTACTTTTAGTTCGTCAGCTCGCTACTTTCCGCAATTTGGATCTGGCAACCCTGCACCACCAGGGTGCAGGGTTAAGGTTAGACGTTGCAGCTGTCTAATCCCCAGGCACCTGTTTCCTGCTAGGTGAACAGGGGCATCAGGGTGAAAGAAACTGCCAATTTGTTTCCGCCTCCGCCGGGGATCGAACCCGGAACCTTACATCAGCCCCGTCATGTCCGGTTTACAGTGTCGTTAGCCCTGTGACGTTGTCATTCCTAGTATGATCGACTTTGTTCAGGAATGATTTTAGTCGCCCGGCGTTAACTTTCTCATAAACAGACGAGTCTTTCTTAAGATGAGGTCTCGACCGTGATTGGATACAGTAGGTCAAGTGGAGGTACGCCAGATTTATAAAGTTGTACAACTATACCTTCTTTTCCTTTAAGTCAATATTTCGTTTGACATTTATTTCACTCGGCTCCCCTTGATGCAATTCTGTGATTGGTAGATTCTGACTCAAAAGGTAATTTTTCATGTGTATTTCTTCCATGCCGATGCCATTTGCACAACTTCTAAAAGTTATGGTTGACATTTCCTCAAGGTTAGTTATTTTATTAGGATAAAACAAATTTCAAGATGGTCTTATGAACTTTGCATGGTTGTTTTACGGTGCACCACGGTACACACGTCTTCCCTGGTGCCAAAACGAGAGCAGGCAAAAAACTTGGGATGTAGAGGAAACAATTTACTTTAGATTTTATTCATAGACTAAAGTGGGAAATCAGAAGTACTCTAAATAAAAAATACTGTACTTAATAGTAACTATGTATTAAAATTTATATGACGGTAAAATACATATGGATAACGCATTTATGTTGGAAACACATTGCTTGATACGAGCTACTTTCACCTTGTATAAATCTTTTTAATTTAAATTACTTGTGAAATCAGGTACTTTATGATTTTGAATAGGGAATAAGAATAGGGAATAAGATAATTTTTAAATTCGTTACTTACGAGGACTGGGCACTCTTACTTGCATGGCGTTTGCAGATTTAGACTTGAGGGATAACAAATTTTAAACCCCCATAAATATTACAGAAAACTAAATTCTACTAAAATTGTCCAACCTTTTGCTATTTCACTTAAACAATTTTCATTATTTCCTTTCAATACACACCTTTCCAATATCATTAAATTTTACCGGCCATGTAAGTTTGTAACTCATGACCGCCATGAGTTACAACTATATATTATGTTTTTCTATATTTACAACTATATACATGTATCACTCTTTTTCAAACAGCCCCGCACAAAATGTTATAATAATGGTTCATAAAGTGTACAAAACCTCAGAATATAGCACATGAAACCATTCCGAGAGAACCTATATTAAACTGCACAAGTTCCCATGCATAATTTTATCAATGTACCTTTTATTACAAAGCACCTCCCAGCAGCATCAGAACATTTAATTCGGCACATTTTGCATTAATAATAATCTGCAAATTCTCAACTTATGTAGAACCCTAGTCAATCATCCACCATTCCTCTTAATTCAATGCTAACGTAAATTTCAATGCTCGTATGTCCTATCATGCAATCGTGACAATTGACAAAATAATCTGGCATAAAACCTAAACAAAGGTACCCAATAAATCATACAAAAATTGGACAAGAAGAGGAAATTTTACACCGATCTTTTATTTACGGGAAAACTTTAATACAGTTTTGTTTCCTGGCGCTGTTCAGAGCTTATCTTGTGATATTTTGCCAGGTAATCGGTGAATTCTTGGTAAGGAGATTTTGTAAATACAGTCTCCTTCCACAAATCTGGAGTGAGGTATGCGTAGGTCTTGGCAATAGCAGCATACGTGGCCTTGGCAAAGTTACCCAAGGTAGCAGTTTGTCCTCGGGCACTGGTATAG
This sequence comes from Procambarus clarkii, assembly GCF_040958095.1. NCBI lineage: Eukaryota > Metazoa > Arthropoda > Malacostraca > Decapoda > Cambaridae > Procambarus > Procambarus clarkii. Next base: position 34,962,905 of record NC_091169.1, read on the forward strand.
CAATCTTCAATACCAGCCATCTGCAGAAGCTTCTTGGGAACAGAGGCTGCAACAATGCTAGTACCACGTGGAGCAGGGATGAGTCTCACCAAAACTGAACCACATTTGCCAGTCACCTGAAAAATAAATTGTTAAAAGTTGGAAAAGCATACATTGGGAAAACTTATTACAAAAATACTTTACTGTAAAATATATGCATTTTGATTATAGTAAATTCAATAAAACGTATCTCCAGGCTGGCACATTTCAGGATGAGAACCTGTAATGAATACAAGGGAGGTGACAGAGGGAAGGGTGGTTGAGAGAGTGGGGAAGCACATGCAGTGATGGCGGCAATTGTTGGAGGTATTGGAAGTTATTTTAATTAATTAATGACAAAATTTAGTAACGTCAGATGGGGTCATAGGTTGACAAGGATGGTAGTGTACAAAAAAAAAAAAAAAAAAAAAAAAAAAAAAAAAAAAAAAGTTTAATAATGGTCTTGGTAGTATTCCAAGGCCAATAAGGAAGGCTTAGTAATTAATGTTACTTAAAATTTGTCACTATGGGCGAGTTTGAATTTTGAAGCAACTATTGCCTTTATCACCAGACGATATTACTGTGTCAAATTTCCTTATGCAGTCAATGCTATTCTGTTCATGCGAGCTTCCAGTACCTGGATAATGTTTTGGAAGTTGAACTTCCCAAGCCTGGCCTGGGGCCAGGCCCAACTTGTCAAGAGTTTGGTCCAACAGGATGTTTGGGGGAGCCAGCAGATCCACATATCCACTACAGCCAAGTCAGTTCGGCTCTTGTTTAGGGAAGATACTGAACAACCTCTGATGTTCATAGTGTTCTCTGATTGTGCCTATGGCACCTCTACTCTTCACTGGCGCCATTCTACATTTCCTATCCCATTGTTCACTAGTGTTGTGCCACGGTAACATCCACTCTCAGGTTCTTTACTACTATTCCTGTAATTAACATCCCCATTAGGGCTTATTCCTTCTGGTCTTATCCCATTACCCTGCACTTGTTGGAGTCTGTGTATGCCCAATACTATTTGTTTTCTTTTTACTTTCCTTACTAAATAAGCATCATCTATAATGAGGACGTGTACAAATGCTCTCACTCAGGTAGGTTATTAATCCTCAACTTACTGCTTGATGGGTCCAGAGATGTTCTACTACCCGGCCCAAAGCCAGGGTACTGGTCATTAATTTGTTCAGTAATTTGTACCACATTAAGTGGTACAATCGTTATAGGGGAAAAATAGGAGAAGTGGATATAACAGTATCGTTGGATGCAATGACAAGGAAAAATCTTACAGCATTTTTTTGAAAGTCCTGGTGGTATCCTCTGGAATTGGGGTACTTTAAGTAAGTTCTATGAACTACCACTACCTCTCTTCCACACCTTCACTTTTTTTTTTGTTAATTGACAATTCTAGGGCACTTGGCTCTGTTCAACTTTTCAAGCATGCACACCAGCTTTCAGATTTCACTTTTAATGAACAAAATGCCCAATTGCAGTCACAAAATATTTAGGACTATGCACTACTGGATCATGATATACTCTTACCCTTACTGGAGAGGGGGGGGGGGGGGGGAGAGAAGAGAAGGAAAAAAAAAAGGGGGGGGGGGGGGGGGAAGGTTGGCAAAGCAAAAACATTAAATCAAGAAAACCAGACAGTGCTTACCTTACAAGGTACAGTGTGGGGCTTGCCGATCTTGTTACCCCAGTAACCTCGCCTAACAGGGACAATAGATAGCTTTGCCAAGATAATGGCACCACGAATAGCAGTGGCAACTTCCTTGCTACATTTCACACCAAGACCAATATGTCCGTCGAAGTCTCCAATGGCAACAAATGCCTGAAATTCAATACAATTTTAGGATACATGTAAAAAATGTTTTTAAATTATTAAAAGGAGGGATCAAGTACATGGTTAATACATTGATTAGATAACTTGTGGTTTGCAGGAAAAAGCTAAGATTCAAACTTTTCTACTTGCCTTTACTTATTTATCGTTTTGGGGCGAGGTAGCGTACGTACACTACATATGTGGAGGGAGAATATGCATGCATGTATACAGGAGGGAAGAGGATAGGGGGAAACATGCACACGCACACTGTCTAGTATATAAAAAACAAGAAGGGCTATTACCCATTTTTTCCAACCTCAAAATTTTTTTATTACAATAAAATCCTATTTCTTTAGCCATATTTTATAGCTTTACTTTACCAATATCAGGCAGCTAGTCAGTTTTTTCTTAAATTTCAAAAAAGTTACCAATGACCGTACAAAAAAAAAGAGCTATTAATTATTAAAAGATGAAGTGACAACTAGCATTTGGTTTTGTTTTCTTCTCTCCCAACCACTTGGGTCTGGATGGGACCAGACAGACTGACACATTTCATGCAGGTCAGCATTCAATCCCAGTGTCCCAAGTGGTTGGGCAACACTCCCTTCCCCCGTCCTATCGTAAATCCTCACCCCCCCACCTTATACTTTCCAAGTGCTATACAGTCGTAATGGCTTAGTGCTTTCTCCCGATTACTTTCATTGTTTTATGGTATGAAAAACAAGTCAAAGGAAAATATATACAAATAGTTATATAAATAAAAGATAGTTTAGGATTTATTAAGCATTTTTCATGGGGAAATTCTTATCTCTAATAAAATTTCATAGCTTTAACTCGGCAATCTGTTACCTCTTATCACTTTTTTTTTAAATTTTCACAATACAGAATACTGACAGGCTTTACTTTTGCTGGAGAAAACATTAAACTCAAAATTCAACAAAATAAATTAAAACTATGTACAGAAATAGAATTCCCAATCAAGTTTACAAAGACACCAAACAATTATCAATAATATTTAGTTCACCAACGCATCCAAAATATCAGTACAGTATCGCCATATAAAAAAACCTATTCTGATAAATTTCATCATCATCACCAGTGTTCTCTGACGAGACATTCACTAGGACTGGATGGTAGATTAATTTAAAGTGATTCCTTAGCACCTTCATGACCCTGAAGAGATACTAAAGTTTGAAAATTGTCACACAGACGTATCTTAATTTAGGGTGCAGCATAACAAGATACAGTAGTGGGTAATGAATGCTTACCTTGAAGCGAGTACGCTGTCCAGCACGTGTTTGTTTCTGGACAGGCATGATCTTTAGTACCTCATCCTTCAACTTAGGTCCAAGGAAAAAGTCAATGATCTCAAACTCCTGCAATAAAAAGAACACGTTCAATATATTTTTCAAGGAATATCACTGCAATTACAGTTTTGATTGAGGACAATCAAGAAAAGTACTAATGTACCAAACCTGTCACACCTCAAGACAATATAAAAAATGCAAGGCAGCAGGAAGAAATATATACAGGTATACTGTCCTAGCTCTTTCTTCCTCACATCTTAGCTTTTTTTGTACCTAGAAAAGGAAGTTTTTACTTGCTATTAGCTTCTTAACCCTTTCGCGTTCCGCGGCTGCCACCCCTCATTTTTCTCCCGATTCTGAGCGAGTGAGTATGGCTTGCGTTATGTATTAAAATATTTGTAAAAAATTCAATAAATTCAATCTGATCAACTTCTGGGTGGTTTCAAAATGAGCACCTTTAAATTGCACACAGTTCGATAACAAAATGAAAGACAACATGAAAATTGATGTCAGAACACACTGAAGATATTAATAATTTTGTGGTGACGAGCGTAGTGTCCAAAAGTTAAAATATGTGTTAAAATTCCATTTATTGTTCTATTATTATGGGACTAGTTTTAAAATACGCGCCTTTATTTTGTGAACAATTTGATACCAAAATGAAACATTTAACACATTCAGTTTGATAACAAATTTTCGAGTATATACATTGGCAGGTGTGTCGATAGGTGCTCATTCATGGGTAACTTGGCTGAATTTAGACTTTGCTGTGGGGAGTCACGCCAGGCTTTTAGACCTTATATGCATATACCCCTATAGAGAATTCTATTGTGAACACACTGATACCAAAACGAAAGATGTAGCACAAGAAATAAGATGAGAAAACTAAAACGAGTACACACATTTTACCGATTTTGCGCGCTCACGGGTAACTTTGCCGAATTTAAACTTTGCTGAGGGGAGTCACGGTGAGCTTTTGGACCTTATATGCACATACCCCTATAGCGAATTCTATTGCAAACACAACGATACCAAAATGAGCAACGTAGCACGAGAATTAAGGCGAGAAAACTAAAACAAGTACACACTTTTTGGTGTTGCCGCGCACTCTCCCGAAATGTCGGGACCATGACATCACAGTCATGCGGCGCACCCACCTGGAGTGCGATAGTGTTAACACTTTCACTGCCCCAGCGAGTCGACTGCCATGCACCTCAAGATAGGCCGAGCAGTGCGCGCTAACTCGCCACCATCCACAAATGTTTATACCCTTTAGTTTTCTGACCTCAATTTTCGTGCTACGTTGTTCAATTTGGTATGAAATTGTTCACAATAGACTGCTCTAAAGGAATATGTACATATAAGAACACACAAGTCTCACTTTCCTATACTTTAGACCCACCGCACACTGCAAGGTAGGCCCAGAACTCGCCACCACTCCAACATTTATTCTCTTTTTAAGCTTTCTCATTTCAATTTTTCTTGCTAAGTTATTCAATTTGGTATCAAATTGTTGACAATAGAATGCTGTAAAGGGATATGTTCATACAAGAACACACAGGTCTCACTTTTCTATACTTTTGAAGAAAACCCAATAACTCTTCCCCTCATACACATTTCTTTCAGTGCTTGCACCATGGATTGGCTCTGTTCTTTATCAGTATCCGTCTGGAAGTCAATTTGCAGTGTTTATAAAGCCAGTAACAACAAATACCCAAGATAAAATAACCAGAAAGGGAAACTTTTTGACTCAATGGGAGGACGCTGCTGTCACAAGCAAGGTCACGAAAACTGAGCATCCAGCATGGGTGGGCGCCCACATGGCAGTCAGGATGTCACGTGGGGTATACAGAGAATGGGCAGAGGTTGGGACGCATTTTAAAACAAGTGCCATAGTATTCAGACAAATTAATTTCTACAAATTTTTAGAAATCATTGACCCCGTTTGCATCGGCCATACTCCGTATTTTGGATTTATGCCGCATTTTGTGGCATCAGGCAGCAAGTGTTAAGCTATGAATTGAGGTAGCACCTACTACTAATTTCTAAGCATGCCACTAGTAGAGTTCTCACTTCATTTAAGTATTTTGTACTCTTGTCTTGTTCATTTGTATTCTCAACTTCCACCTGCAGTTTTTTGTCCTATTTTCCTTATACAGTACTGTAATTTGAAAAAGCTGGTTAAGAGCAAATTAAGTGTTTATTTGGTTTTAAAACAAAGTTGAAAATAAACACATTTTTATAATAAAAAGCATCAATGCTAAAATGGAGCATGGACGTAATCACTGACCCAATGATTCAGTGTATAGTACATGTTCTCTAAATTCCCTCTAAATATTTCCAGTTTTGAAAGACAAAGCAAGTATCAAGCAGTACCAAAGGCAGGAAAGCACGCTTTTCATAATCCACCTTGTCATTTCCCTGGCTGATGTTATGCTCGGTGAACATTAGGTCGACAAACTATTCGCAGATCTTTTACATAGGTTTCGTTGAAGGAAAGCTACAATAGGCTAATTCTGTATTTTTGTCTTGACCATGCTCTTATGGAGTCACTTTAATATAATCACTCATGTCCTTCGGGTTATCCTATCTTCCACAGTACAAACAAATCTTTTTCGCTAACTTACTGCAGGGAACTTCATTAAAAGCTTCTTTTACTCTAGCCCTCATAAGCACCTAGACAACTTTATAGCAACGTTGCCAAACAGATCTTATCCTTTCCAGATTATCAGGCACCAAATGCTTACTGATAATTTTCTACAGTAATGTACAGTATTTTATTTGCATGTATATTAGCAATAGCAATCTAGTTAAAGCTTCCTGCCTATCCCAATTATTTTAAGGTCTGTTCACTAGTGTGAACAGACATTTGAATTTTGAAATTTTGAATAGAATTTGACTACCCACATTTCCAAATGAACATAACACTTTTGATGATCCTACTTGCCCGACTAGAAAGTACCCAACATTTTTTTTTTTTTAACAACCATGAGATCTGGTCTGGTCTGGAGGGAGCCGGCAGCTGAGCGGACAGAACACTTGACGCGTGATCCTGTGGTCCCGGGTTTGATCCCGGGTGCCGGCAAGAAACAATGGGCAGTTTCTTCCACCCAGATGCCCCTGTTACCTAGCAGTAAATAGGTACTGTACCTGGGAGTTAGTCAGCTGTCACAGGCTGCTTCCTGAGGGTGGAGGCCTGATCGAGGACCGGGTCGCGGGGACACTAAAGCCCCGAAATCATCTCAAGATGTCCTATGGTCCCTCTACCCTTGTTCATTACTTCTCGTTCCATTAAAAGGTAGTTACTACTTCCTCAACTACTGCTATGTTACCCAGTATTTATTGTCAGGAGATACTCCACTATCTGCACTCATTTTATTTTGAAGAATTCCTAAAATCTCTAGTTGCAGGCAGCAACATGGTTACCTTTGTACAATACAATATATTAAAGTTTACACTACATAATTTAGACATGTTTGACCTCTGCATAGCCAAATAATACCAGTGTCACTACAAATCTACATAAAAAAAAAGAACTGGCACCTGCCAACAATGGTTATTACAGAAAGCATATGTACTGTATATGTATGCTTTGAAAATGAAGTAAAAGTTCTGAATACTACAATTATGTTTCAGGTTCATTACTAACCTTGTTCCTTGTAAATTATTTTCAACCATTGGCTAATTAAAAGAAATGGAAAGCACTTAAAGCTATTGAATTGCATAAACAAATTTGTACGAGGGTAACGGGGCAAATGTACAAGACCAGTACACCAGCACGAAGCCCACCCTTACTCTCCCTGCTTGCATCATAGAACTGTCCCATTGGTCGAGACAGCACTAAAGTGTCACAGGTTATAACAGCTACAACTAAGGTAAATCAATCAATAACAGTATTGAAATACTATTGATTGTTGATATCCAATGAACATGGATCTTATTTACAGTGGAAACCTTTCATTGCATCTCTACTTTTGTTGGACTGGGCTTCACTGAAAAGTATGCGTTTCTTACCTTGATGGGAAGGGAGAAAAGATAAATCTCCTCCAAACTTCTAATCTTTGCATCCTTTACTAATCTTCCAAGCTTGGTAATGGGCACCCATTCTTTCTCATTCTCCTTGCCACGTCCACGGCCACGTCCGCGACCACGGCCACGACCACGCCCTCGTCCACGGGTGCCAAAGCCACCTCTGAAGCCTCCACGGCCAGATCCGGAGTCTGCCATTCTATAAAAATATAAAAAGCAAAATATGTCACTACCTGAATGATTACAGAATATTGCACTGTAATGAGATGAAGTGGAGATAATAACAATGATGGCAGTAAGAGCAATTCTAGTAATAAGTGTTGGTAGAATTAGTGCTACAATTTCTACCAACACCTAATATTTCAATTTCAAATTATGGCATAAAATACAATACATATGTACGAGGGTAACGGGGCAAATGTACAAGACCAGTACACCAGCACGAAGCCCACCCTTTCTCTCCCTGCTTGCATCATAGAACTGTCCCATTGGTCGAGACAGCACTAAAGTGTCACAGGTTATAAAACTACAACTAAGACATATAGCATTAAACAGTAAAACATTAAATTATGAGGTTGTTACACCTATATTTCCAATATAACTATTTTCATTTTTTCACAGAAAAAGTGTTCCAATGAAGTTATACAACCAACCAGCCATATTATAAATGCCAATTCTATTTTATTTCATGCATAAAGAATTTATTCTAATAATTAGGTAGTCAATTGTTCCTACCAGTGCAATTTTTGTTTTTACTTTCAATGAAAAAAAATAATTTCTACATCAATTTGTTTTTATTGTTTATTATTACAAGTTTTAAACAAAAACCAAGGCCCTTTACACATTTTATCATCAATCATTATCATCAATCATTATAACACTTAAGTGATAACCAGCCTGCATATGTCAACTTTTATTGTAACCAAATTGATGTAAGCATAGGACCCAAATTCACATACTGAAGGAAAGAAAAACAAATTGCACCCCCTCCCACACTGTAGATCAAAATAGGTTAGAAATACATTTATCATGACACCATTGCAACTGAATAAAAAAATCTACTAGTATGTATTTGTGAATTTTATGTAAAGATTTACACTACGTCTTTCGCACTTTCCTGTGTGCTTTGTCAAGGTCTCGAGTGAATAGTTAGGACAAGATTTGCATCTCAACGACTAATGCATTAGCCATTGGGACAAAAATCTCGTCCTAACCACATACAGCACTCAGACGACAAAGCACACAGGAATGTGACTAAATCTTTGCTTTAAAATAAAATTCAAATACAGTACACAAGTATGGATTTTATTCTAATGTTACAATGTCTGTGAGAAGATGATTACCATTACAATTGTTATCATGATTAATAATAAAAAGTATAAGCTTTTTTTTAACACATTTACAGTACTGTACTGGATATATTTTAAAAGGGAAGAATTATTCAGGAAAAAGCACCAAGCCATTATTATTATATAGGATTTGGAAGAGATCAGGATAAAGATTTGGAATGGGACATGGAAAAGCAATGGTACCCAACCACTTTGAAGGTCAAGGATTGAACCCCGACCTGCATGAACTTAAGTCACTCTACTGTCGAGCACAAGTGGTTGGACAAAAGACAAGTCAAAACTGGGAAATGGATCGTACTTTATGACAGGACCGATTTATTTTGTATTTGTTTTATTACAGTTGTTAACTACTTTAAAATTAAAAGATTTCTAATTACAATATGAAGTGCACTTTCTTTACAAATTTTAATACAAACTTGAAATACCAGTTAAAAATTGCTGACTAGTTATATTTATAGTGTCTCAATTTTAAAACATTTTATAACAAAAAAATAAATTATGATTATACCGCTGTAGAGATCATGTTTAAAATTATCTGCCTGGAACATTACTTACATTATGGGACTGCTATTTTACAAAAATTAAACCCAATCTATAACTGAAATGTTTAATCCATAAAACGAAACATTCATAGCAACGAAAACAAAGGTACCACCTTTACACCTGGGACTATTAAATGTTAAAATTACAACACTGTATCTATGCTTCTAATTATAAAATAAGAGATCCTAGCCCAAGACAGCAGAGACGGTAATCCTAAAGCCAAATAATTTAGTAATCCCAATTTTGATAATTCATTTTCACCCTGCAGAGTATAGAAAAAAAGCAATATAAAATCAGCCTAACAGAGCATTGAAAGATCTTGTACCGTCCCTCCAAATCAAATGAAAATGGTCCAAGACACTTTAAAGACAGTAAGTCAGAGGAACCCAAAAAATTAGCTACAAAACATAGGGGGGAAAATCAGATTCTCTCAAGATGCAAGGAAAAAGGTCAAACATTTTTTTTAAACGAAACTAACTTGCTATGTAGGGGGAAGGGAACTATCAGGGGGAAAATGCCAACCCATTACAACTATATAGCACTTGGAAGGGGTTAGGATAAGGATCTGGGATGGGATGGAGGAAAGGAATGGTGCCCAACCACTTTGGAAGGTCAGGAATTGAACACCAACCTGCATGAAGCGAGACCGTCCTCCTACCGTCCAGCCCAAGTAGTTGGACGGCAGAGGTAATAAAAATATTTGTTATGCTATGTAGCGTAATAAAAGATTTATTCATTGATTTATACCAAGGGTTACCCAACATTGGAGGTACCTGGTGCTGGTGTCCAGAGCCCTTGTGGGGCTATTCAAACGGCAACATATCGTACGTGATTCAACTAAAAAAATTTTTTAGTCTCGCATTCTGAATACTGGCAACATCAGGTCACGACAATATGTGCAGAACACACGTATATAGCCTACTAAATTTTCCCAAGATGCATACCATTTGTTTCCATCAAGGTAAATATTTCAATTTTAAGCATCCGGATATTAGCAACTTTCTCTTGGTCTATGTTTGATGTACTGTTGGTGAGCTCTAACAAACCTCATTACACAAGATATACAGCATACTGTATATCGTTGGATTAGGCCGTTATCTTAGGTCTGGTAGGTTTTAAAATTTAACGAAATCTTGGGTACGACGTGACAATTAACATACTTGAACCATACCGTATCTTCAAATAGGAAATCTGAAGGCCATTCCAACTTCAGCCTGCCCTTAATAACCTAATAAGATTTTACCATTGAAAGCAATTTAAAGCCAGAACAAATAAATGTTTGAGGTTTAGTTAGTGTCCAGCAGTTATAGGAGGCAAAAATTATCTGGTTCCTACGTCATTGAAACTTTATACACGCCTATTAAGATGCTAATTATATAAAAATACATATAAATACAGGGACCAAGGAGCCAAAGCTCGACCCCAGTCAGCACAACTAGGCGAGTACAGTAGTGTGTGCAGCGTGTGACGCCACTGACGTCATCACCTCTGCTCGGCTACCTTGGTGGTACCTTCATACTACTTTCACTATTATAAATGAACATTTCGTTCTTCATTGTTATATAGTTATGCCAGAACACAATACCTATATAGAACACAGCCCTAATTATACCTATACACTAGAACACTTCGACATATTACGTACGCTATGTTTTACTGTTTATACCAAACAATCACCTAGTATGTGGCACAACAAAGGGCGCAGTGCACAATTAAGGCCTAAACTACTGCAGGGATTCATTAAATGACCAAGTATTAGTGTATAAATTATAGATAAACTGTGAACAGAGGAAAGTGTACCACAGCGAAGCCCAGCACCCAGAACCGCATGGTAAACACATCACAATTTTATGTATTATCGGCCGCAAGGAGACAAATTATGCTTTAGTAACACATTAAAATCTTTCTCAAGCTGTTTGGTAGAATAACCAACCACATTTCAAACATCTTACATGGCCGATAACACCCGATGAAAGAAGATACAATATTTCACTACTTACGTAGAGGACTTGTCACGAATGAAAGAATGTCCGAGAGCGGACCCTGAATTCACCTACCATGTTTACCAGTAAAATCTTTTAAAAAGTTATACTTTCAAGAACATTAAAGGTTTTGTTGTGTTAAATACAAAAAAATAATTTTGTAGATTTAAGCAATTATTTTAAAATTATATATTTTTGTTATGGTAGATGCTGTTGTGAACAATGTTAACATTACTGGAACACGTCTGCAGCTTGAGACAGAAAACGAGAAATGTATGAGGATAGACTTTATTATTACAAACTCAAACACCCGAATTTACCTGAGGGCCACTATCACTCTAGTGGCCACGATGAGGACAGGAAGCCGGCGGCTTCTCAACGGTCCCCACATTTGTCCTGATGATTTTTTCAGGCTGGATTTTTATAGTTCAGCAGAATTTTGGTATTTATGGCTTTTTCTGTAATTTGCGAACTGCAGTACAAAAATTAAGCAAACCAAATCCTAAAAGTCAAACGAAATATTGACTTCAAAGAACAGAAAGTATAGTTGTACAGCTGTATAAATCTGGCGTACCTCGTCTTGGCTTATTGTATCCAAGCATGGTCGAGACCTCATCATCAGAAAGACTCATCTTCTTAGGAGAAAGTTAACGCCGGGCGACTAAAATAATTTATGAACTAAGTCGATCATACTAGGAACGACTGAAGGCCACAGGTCTAACGACACTACAAACCGGACATGACAGAGCTGATCTGCTATCGCGGCCCCCTACATCATCAACAACAACAGGGCTAATCTCATTGAAACTTTAACAAAAAATGAACAGTATTTGGAAGATATTGCTTGATCCAGACAACTTCAAAGGGTGAGATGTAACACAAACAAGAAGCAACGGTTTCAAGTTCAACAAGCCACAGTGCAGGACTGAAAACAGGAACTGCTTTCACACCCATAGAGTTATAAATTATAAAATCTATTATAAACCCATGGAACCGCCTACCCGTCAAATCCGTAAATGCCAAAACGCTGCTGGATTTCAAAATCTAGCTGGACAAAATCACCAGGACAAATGTGGGGATCTTTGAAAAGCAGTCGACTCCTGTCCTCGTCGAGGCCACTAGAGAGATAGTGGCACTCAGGTAAATTGTGGTAAATATGTTGTTGCTGCGCTGCATTTGTTGTGATTGTGGTGGTGATGTTTTTCTGTTTTGCTCTTGTTGTTGTTGTAGTGTTGTAAGTGTTATTCCTGTTGTTGCTGTGTTGCTCTGGTAGTTGTTACTGTGTTACTCTTGTTGTTGTCGTGGTAGTGTTGTTAATGTGTTGCTCTTGTTGTTGTGATGGTGTTGTTGTTGCTGTGTTCCTCATGTTGTTAGAATTTATAATAAACTGTGTCGGGGGACAGCAAGCCAGAGTGTATTCATACACGTTTGGCTTTTATCGAGTTCAGGTTTGTTATTGTCCATAGTGACTTACAGTTTTGTTAATGTCCATAGTGACTTACAGTTTTGTTAATGTCCATAGTGACTTACAGTTTTGTTAATGTCCATAGTGACTTACAGTTTTGTTATTGTCCATAGTGACTTACAGTTTTGTTAATGTACATAATGACTTACAGTTTTGTTAATGTACATAATGACTTACAGTTTTGTTAATGTACATAATGACTTACAGTTTTGTTAATGTACATAATGACTTACAGTTTTGTTAATGTCCATAGTGACTTACAGTTTTGTTAATGTACATAATGACTTACAGTTTTGTTAATGTACATAATGACTTACAGTTTTGTTAATGTACATAATGACTTACAGTTTTGTTAATGTACATAATGACTTACAGTTTTGTTAATGTACATAATGACTTACAGTTTTGTCAATGGCCAGACTGACTTAAAGTTGTTGATGTTCAAAGAGGGTCTGAAGTGCCTCTAGATGTGGTTTAGGGCACAGGTGTTAATTTAAGTATTTGTAACCTGTAAATCTTGTAAATAGTAATTCTTATTTTTGTATATAATGACTTTTGCCCCTGTTATGTAAGAAAGTAAACAGATAGTGATGTTTACTTACCGTTGTCCCTTACCCTAGACAAACTAAATGAGGCAAAGTGCAGTTTATTACTGTAACTAAGTAAGAGAGGAAGTCAAGATCGATGAACCTTACTTGTGTCGCAAGAAGTTCGTTCTTGAGCTTTAATAAATTTGTTGTTAAATGCGTTATAATTTTTAATGTACATTTAGTGTCATGTCATGTCATGTAGATTAATTTTTAATTTAGTATCATGCCACTCACCGCTGGCCTCACGTCACGTTCAAAAGACTACTCACCTATCATGTTCAGGAACATCCACTCTACCTTCCTCAAGAAACTCATAAATCCCTCATAATTTCACACACACAGAGATCACAATAACGTGATGCATCAAATGAACAAATCCTCGTCACGGCCCTTGTGGATTTGTTCCCTCATAATTTCCTGTACATAAATCTAGTACCCTGTTGTTGGTGCATGTGTTTCTCTCTGAAAACATTGTCTTTCAAAGCCTTCTTACCCCTATTGCCCTCGTCAACCACTCACGACTGACACCAACCTTGACATAATTCTACATACGATCACCAGGACATCTGGTGATAAATCTATACTCCCTTGAGCGCAGGCGGGAGAGATACATAATAATTTACATGTGGAAAATAGTAGAGGGGCTGGTCCCAAACCTGCACACAGAAATAACATCACATGAGACCAGAAGACATGGCAGGATGTGCAGAATACCCCAGTTGAAAAGCAGAGGTGCAACAGGTACTCTGAGAGAGAACTCTATCAACATCAGAGGCCCGAGACTGTTCAACACGCTTCCACTACACATAAGGCGCATAACTGGCAAACCCCTCACAGTGTTCAAGAGAGAACTGGATAAGCACCTCCAAAGGATACCTGATCAACCAGGCTGTGACTCATACGTCAGGCTGCGAGCAGCCGCGTCCAACAGTCTGGTTGATCAGTCCGGCAACCAGGAGGCCTGGTCGACGACCGGGCCGCGGGGACACTAAGCCCCGGAAGCACCTCAAGGTAACCTCAAGATAAGGTAACGATAGGCACCCCCCCCCCTTCCCTTTTCCATAATCATATCTAGTATTAACTTGAACCTATTTTTAAGTTCTTGGAGCCGGTCGGCCGAGCGGACAGCACGCTGGACTTGTGATCCTGTGGTCCTGGGTTCGATCCCAGGCGCCGGCGAGAAACAATGGGCAGAGTTTCTTTCACCCTATGCCCCTGTTACCTAGCAGTAAAATAGGTACCTGGGTGTTAGTCAGCTGTCACGGGCTGCTTCCTGGGGGTGGAGGCCTGGTCGAGGACTGGGCCGCGTGGACACTAAAGCCCCGAAATCATCTCAAGATAACCTCAAGATAACCTCCTCTCTTTGACTGCTGCCGAAATCGTTCCATCTAACCGAGAGGTAACAAAAAGGTTGGGTCCAATTTCTGGGCCAAATTGTACCCATCTTGTTCATTGTATTACCTATACCAGTGCAAGAAAACATATTCACATCCAATTACGTGGATCTCTTGAACACAAAATCCTGCCTCCATATCTTATTTGAGAATCTCCAACACCCAAGATTTTCTTGTGTTCCTTATTGAGATGCCTCGTCGCCCTACTTGCTGGATCCCTGCTTAAACTCTACTTCTGAAGCACAGGAACAGGGTTTCGCTCAAGTTCTCTTCTTTGCTCTCGCTCAAGTTCTCCTCTGGGCTCTCGCTCAAGTTCTCCTCTGGGCTCTCGCTCAAGTTCTCCTCTGGGCTCTCGCTCAAGTTCTCCTCTGGGCTCTCGCTCAAGTTCTCCCCGGGTTCCTGTGTAAGTTTTCCTGTACAACGGAGAAATGGTTCGTCTTCTCAATCACTGCCTTCTTCGAGGGAGTCTTAAGGACTCGTGAGGGTACTTCTCCGTTAGTAAGACAGGAAGGGGGGGGGGGTTCTTTGGGACTCGGGAGTGTACTTCACAACTAAGCCAGGGGTCTTAGGGCTTGTGAGAAGCCAGACAGATTACCTTACAATGAAGCCACGCATGAAGTCAGAATCCGGATATGGGATCAGATTTCCACAGTTGGATCTAAGTCTATCGAGTGTCCATGTAATCTGTTCTCAGGTGCGGATTAAATGTTTCTGGTGTTCCATTGTGCACAGACGAAGGCAGCTTATATTATTTCACAAATAAATTAAATCATATATATATATTTATATATTTATATATAGTTAGGCTGCAAATCCTACAAACAATTTGTATTGCACTCTAGCTTAGATTAACAATATCACACAACACCCGCAACACATACACGCACATAAAAAATACACACACACACACACACACACACACACACACACACACACACACACACACACACACACACACACACACACACACACACACACACACACACACACACACACACACACACAGAACCAGGAACGAGTACGTCAGGGTGAGAAGAGAAGCAGAGAAAAATTTTGAAAATGATATAGCAAACAAAGCCAAGACCGAACCAAAGCTACTCCACAGTCACATCAGAAGGAAAACAACAGTGAAAGAACAGGTATTGAAACTTAGAACAGGCGAGGACAGGTATACAGAGAATGACAGAGAGGTGTGTGAGGAACTCAACAAGAGGTTCCAGGAGGTCTTCACAATAGAACAGGGTGAGGTCACTGTGCTAGGAGAAAGGGAGGTAAACCAGGCGGCCTTGGAGGAGTTCGAAATTACGAGAGAGGAGGTCAAGAGACACCTGCTGGATCTGGATGTTAGAAAGGCGGTTGGTCCAGATGGGATCTCACCATGGGTACTGAAAGAGTGTGCAGAGGCACTTTGCTTGCCACTCTCCATAGTGTATAGTAAATCACTAGAGACGGGAGACCTACCAGAAATATGGAAGACGGCGAATGTGGTCCCAATATACAAAAAGGGCGACAGACAAGAGGCACTGAACTACAGGCCAGTGTCCTTGACTTGTATACCATGCAAGGTGATGGAGAAGATCGTGAGAAAAAACCTGGTAACACATCTGGAGAGAAGGGACTTCGTGACAAATCGCCAACATGGATTCAGGGAGGGTAAATCTTGCTTACGGGCTTGATAGAATTCTACGATCAGGTGACACAGATTAAGCAAGAAAGAGAGGGCTGGGCGGACTGCATTTTCTTGGATTGTCGGAAAGCCTTTGACACAGTACCGCATAAGAGGCTGGTACATAAGCTGGAGAGACAGGCAGGTGTAGCTGGTAAGGTGCTCCAGTGGATAAGGGAGTATCTAAGCAATAGGAAGCAGAGAGTTACGGTGAGGGGTGAGACCTCCGATTGGCGTGAAGTCACCAGTGGAGTCCCACAGGGCTCTGTACTCGGTCCTATCTTGTTTCTGATATATGTAAATGATCTCCCGGAGGGTATCGATTCATTTCTCTCAATGTTTGCGGACGATGCTAAAATTATGAGAAGGATTAAAACAGAAGAGGACTGTTTGAGGCTTCAAGAAGACCTAGACAAGCTGAAGGAATGGTCGAACAAATGGTTGTTAGAGTTTAACCCAACCAAATGTAATGTAATGAAGATAGGTGTAGGGAGCAGGAGGCCAGATACAAGGTATCATCTGGGAGAGGAAATTCTTCAGGAGTCAGAGAAGGAAAAAGACTTGGGGGTTGATATCACGCCAGACCTGTCTCCTGCAGCACATATCAAGCGGATAACATCAGCGGCATATGCCAGGCTGGCCAACATACGAACGGCATTCAGAAACTTGTGTAAAGAATCATTCAGAACTTTGTATACCACATATGTCAGGCCAATCCTGGAGTATGCAGCCCCAGCATGGAGTCCATATCTAGTCAAGGATAAGACTAAACTGGAAAAGGTTCAAAGGTTTGCCACCAGACTAGTACCCGAGCTGAGAGGTATGAGCTACGAGGAGAGACTACGGGAATTAAACCTCACTTCGCTGGAAGACAGAAGAGTTAGGGGGGACATGATCACCACATTCAAGATTCTGAAGGGGATTGATAGGGTAGATAAAGACAGTCTATTTAACACAAGGGGAACACGCACAAGGGGACACAGGTGGAAACTGAGTGCCCAAATGAGCCACAGAGATATTAGAAAGAACTTTTTTAGTGTCAGAGTGGTTGACAAATGGAATGCATTAGGGGGTGATGTGGTGGAGGCTCACTCCATACACAGTTTCAAGTGTAGATATGACAGAGCCCGATAGGCTCAGGAATCTGTACACCTGTTGATTGACGGTTGAGAGGCGGGACCAAAGAGCCAGAGCTCAACCCCCGCAAACACAACTAGGTGAGTACAACTAGGTGAGTACACACACACACACACACACACACACACACACACACACACACACAGCCCTGAATAACCAAACCGGTTCCAGTACATGATCCTAAGACTAAATACCAACATAACAATATCATACTCGAACAATGGGGGTATTTTCAGGCTTTCTGAATTAAACAGAATTTCGGGCACTCCATTGCGAGCAAACCTGAAGCAAAATTACCGCCTAAAAGTGTAATCCGGATTTAGATATCGATCCTGGGATTAGTGCTGTTGTCAGACTTCCGGAGGGTCGCCCCCAACGCTGCCAACCTTTGCTAACAAAGCTACTCATTCTACTGCCGTTATTATCATCTTCAACTAAGGCAGTCTGTAAATAAACAATAGTTTTAAACTGTTCAGTCGCTCGTTACAAAATATGCAAATAAAAAATCTTGAATATGAGAGAGAGAGAGAGAGAGAGAGAGAGAGAGAGAGAGAGAGAGAGAGAGAGAGAGAGAGAGAGAGAGATAAAGAGAGAGAGATAAAGAGAGAGAGAGAGAGAGAGAGAGATAAAGAGAGAGAGATATAAAGAGAAAGAGAGAGAGAGAGAGAGAGAGAGAGAGAGAGAGAGAGAGAGAGAGAGAGAGAGAGAGAGAGAGAGAGAGAGAGAGAGAGAGAGAGAGAGAGAGAGATATAAAGAGAGAGAGAGAGAGATAAAGAGAGAGAGAGAGAGAGAGAGAGAGAGAGAGAGAGAGAGAGAGAGAGAGAGAGAGAGAGAGAGAGAGAGAGAGAGAGAGAGAGAGAGAGAGAGATGCAACAGACTACCTTTTTGTTCGTTCCAGGAATAAATATCCCCGCGGCCCGGTCTCTGAAAGATATTGCAAATACAGTATAAGAAACACTGAAATCTGAAATAAACACACACACACAGAGTAGGGCACCGCTCCAGTGTCAGGTAAGTCCACTACGGGCTCACCATAGCCCGTGCTACTTGCCCCGCTCCTGTGCCGGGTAAGTTACGGGCTCACCATAGCCCGTGCTACTTGGAACTTGTTCCGAGTAGATGAATCTATAACACCATGAAATAAAGAACTAGACCTCATGCAGTATAACAAACACTCGTGAAGTAGTACCAGAGCAAGCATGCAGTAGCCACGGTTTTCTCTACGGTATTATGGGTGTTCAACTGGACTAATTAATAGGCTTTAAACGGCCCATCCTCCTGTTTAGGTGGTACTTGTAGTAACGATGAGGACCATCGTAAAAGGTCCTTCTTTGAGGGGGGGGGGGGGCTTTTACTTCGGAGGTGTTTTTTCTAGACGTAAAAGGCAATTAGAGAGTAGATATTGGTATTACTGAATTAGGACAAACCGGGAAAGTTTTTGTGTTGATGTTGCAAAGAAAAATTAACCTAACCTTCCTAGGCCTAATTCACGCTATATGAGGCCTAATATAGTACATATATCTGCTATACTAGGCCTAGGGATATTTAAGTTTGGTTTTTAGCTTTATTTTTGTCGGACTCTATATAGTACAAAGTTCTACTATGTAATTGTCCATTACGTCCATATATGTACGATGGTCCAGTTACAAAAAAGTACGATCTAAATAGGAGGATTGAAATTGAAATAAGTTTATTGAGGTAAAATACACACAAAGGGCTGAGGTAGCTCAAGCTATTCTCACCCCGTTCAGTACAACGTGTTCATACATCTATATACACACATCACAAACAATAAATATATTGCCGAACATTCTGAGAGATAAACATACAATTCTTCCTTTACACAAGTAGTATGGTATCAGAGTACACACAAATACATTTATGACTTAAGTAGAACTGGATAAGCACCTCCAAAGGATACCTGATCAACCAGGCTGTGACTCAGGTATCAGGCTGCGAGCAGCCGCGTCCAACAGCCTGGTTGATCAGTCCAGCAACCAGGAGGCCTGGTCGACGACCGGGCCGCGGGGACGCTAAGCCCCGGAAGCACCTCAAGGTAACCAAGGTAGGTATACTGTATAGACAATTTGCAAGAGACATGCAGATAATTTAACAAAAGATGAGTCTTGGTGCATCAACCTTCCCGCTGAACAGGAGGATGGGTTGCTTTAAATCTAATCTTAAGACAAAGGGAATTAGAACTGAAAGAAAATAAAGTGTCATATCGAATAGCCATTAATCAACGCTGATTTATTAAAACATCAACATTGATGTTCATTAATAAATGTCATAATTAAGGTGGTAGCCTATGATGAAATAATAGCATATTCATTAGAAACAAAGCTTATAAATATTAGAAATGGGCCAAAATGCGCAACACGATCAATACTTTTTCATTAATTTTCAGTGAATGAAAAGTTAGTGCTACTGAATGCTTCGTCGAGGGAAAATGAGAGGTCCTGCATCTGGCCGGCCGGTGTCTGGCAACTCTCCCCCTACAGATGCCAGGGTCTGCTACCACCATAACTTTAAATATAACTATAAGACTAATGAACTGTTGTTTTAGAAATTACAGTTCTTACATTTGTATATTATGAATGATCACACTAATATTTATATCTACTTATTGCCTACATCACTAAAACTTACAGTACATTAGGAATAACCTTTAAAGCGGTATCGATAGTCATATAAAATAACTTGAACTCTAAACTTACTTAAAACAGCACACACAATTTTGTTTTAAAAAAAATAGCCATGCTTAGTAAATGCTAAATTATTTTTAATAATTGTACATAAAATTACAAAAGTGAGTGAGCAACATGTAAGACTTTATATTATTGGAACTGTTGTTGTTGGCAGCGTTGTAGGAGGCAGTTGAAGCTCAGCTGTTGTGAGGGGGAGGTCGTGCCAGACGCTCTCCCGTGCTCTTGTCTCTGTCAAGGGTGTTTCTAACCGCATTTGGATGTATTTCTAAAGTTTATTATTTGGCCTGTAAGTGGCGATTGCCTTTGATAACATAGCCCTTTTAGGTACGGTAGAAAAAAAATTACTCGGAAATCTGTGGCTGTATCGTGACAAATCACAGCTATATGGTGTGTAATATTTATTGTAGGCCAGTTGTCTAAACTCCCAGTGACCGAAATAACGTCTCCCAAAATTTGGAAGTACTTCAGGCAACGTGATATATATATTTTCTAGCGATTACTAAGGTGGGCGAAGCCCCACAAGACGGAATACTGCAGCGGGCGACCCCGGCGGACACAGCCTTCCCCTTACATTATGAAGAGGTAAGCCAAGCTACCTTTTATCTCCAGGTTACAGCTTTTTGTATTTCGTAGCTTTGTAGTGTGAGCGGTTTTTGTAGCTGACGTGATACATAATCGTCATGTCTCACTTGGGCTATGAGGTTAAACTGACCGCTGTTACCAAGGCAACAAGGCTGGCTTTGGTGGGCTCCCAACACCAGTTACTGAGTGAGGCTCTGGCGTCACACACCGTGGGGGAGCTCTGGCGTCACACACACCCCTAGGGGAAAGCTCTGGCGTCACACACACCTAGGGGGGAGCTCTGGCGTCACACACACCCCTAGGGGAAAGCTCTGGCGTCACACACACCTAGGGGGGAGCTCTGGCGTCACACACACCGTGGGGGAGCTCTGGCGTCACACACCTAGGGGGGAGCTCTGGCGTCACACACCTAGGGGGGAGCTCTGGCGTCACACACCTAGGGGGGGGGGAGCTCTGGCGTCACACACCTAGGGGGGGAGCTCTGGCGTCACATACACCTAGGGGGGAGCTCTGGCGTCACATACACCTAGGGGGGGAGCTCTGGCGTCACATACACCCCTAGGGGGAAGCTCTGGCGTCACACACACCTAGGGGGGAGCTCTGGCGTCACACACCGTGGGGGAGCTCTGGCGTCACACACCTAGGGGGGAGCTCTGGCGTCACACACCTAGGGGGGAGCTCTGGCGTCACATACACCTAGGGGGGAGCTCTGGCGTCACACACCTAGGGGGGAGCTCTGGCGTCACATACACCTAGGGGGGAGCTCTGGCGTCACATACACCTAGGGGGGAGCTCTGGCGTCACATACACCTAGGGGGGAGCTCTGGCGTCACACACACCTAGGGGGGAGCTCTGGCGTCACACACACCTAGGGGGAGCTCTGGCGTCACATACACCTAGGGGGGAGCTCTGGCGTCACACACACCTAGGGGGAGCTCTGGCGTCACACCTAAGGGAGTTCCGACGTCACACATTTTGAGGGATGACGTAACACTTGGGGGGGACGTAACACTAGGGGGGGTAACACACCTGCCAGTAGCATGACATTTGTGTGTGTGTTTATGTATGTAGGTTAGATTAGCATTTTATAAGCACTACAATCACCTGTGGTTGATTGTTCAATAAATCGCTGAGCTATATGTTTAACAGATCTCTAACCCTGTCTATGAAGGACAAGAAAATGTATATATATGCTGATTAGCATTGTAAATGTGTGGCCACGTTAGTGGTAGAAAAACAATAAATAAAACAAATTGCACCAACCCTCCTAGTACACTGGCTTTCATTCCATATTTACTTGGGCTGGACTGTAGAGCGACGGTCTCGCCTCCTGCAGGTCGGCGTTCAATCCCCAACCGTCCAAGTGATTGGGCAGCATTCCTTTTCACCCATCTCATCCCAAATTCTTATCCTGATCCCTTCTAAGTGCTATATAGTCGTAATAACTTTCCGCTTTCTCCCGATAGTTCCCTTCCATTTTTGTTTTAAATTTTAAAGTAGTGTACTGTATATGTTTGCCGATGGGTTCGCTTTTGAAGCATGGTACTGCGCACGCGTGCATGTATAGCATAAACTATCTATTAATCTATTGCCAACTTCATAGACATAATTGAATCTTTGTATGCATTCTTCATTGCTGAATTCATCCTTCGTGAATTGCATAGACTCTTAATGTATTGGGGTGACAAAATCTGCAATCGAAATTTGTTCGGCGCTGAACAGCCTACTTAAAAGAACTACTAAACCACGGAACACGGGACTCCCGATAGACTATTTTTCTTTTCTGTGTAACATATGTACATTATGTTTGTTTGGATACCATAGACTACATGAAGAGGGACATAGTTTGTGTCAAGAGCTTTCTACAATACAATTGCTACAAAATCTCTATCACGCAGGATGGTTAGTCATAACCATCCAGTCATGTGTTCAGTATCCAGAAGATGGGTAAATAAAAAACTGGATTGTTCTCTCATATATTCACTGGGTTTTGTAATTACTGAATACATCCTGTATTTCAGGTTGGAGCTTTGTCGAAGGCTTGCAATATTTATCATGACATACTGGCGTGCCAGTTCAAAAAGGCAGTCCTGTAGCGAAAAGTATTATTTGCATATTCCATTGTTTTCTGTAATGGCTTCTGTTTTTTTAGGAATATGTGAAAATATATATAATTACAAAAAATACAGCATGCAAAACTGCTTACGCATTTTTGTTTAATTGTTATGAGTTTTTTTTAATAAGTGCGGGGTGATAGAGACTTGGTGGTGGGTGGGGTCTTAGGGGTGTGGTAGGTGGGGTCTTAGGGGTGGTGGTGGTGGTGGTAGTGTCCGGGGACCACAAGGGGCTCCTTGTCTCCTCTCTCCGCTTACCTTGGCAGAATAAGGCACGTCTTCTCGGTAAGACTGCTGTGTTTGATAATAGACACCTAATGTATGTGTATATAAGAGCGCCAGTTTGCACAAGTGTGTAAGCTTACCAGTACAGTGTATTGTTGTGTACATAGCTCAGTCTAGTGTCTACTCATGTTCTGCCATAAACTTGCTGGGGCATGCAAAGAACTTGTATGCGTAACTTTTGGTTACCTTTTGATGATTCCGGTGTGATCAACGTCCCCGCGGCCCGGTCTCTGACCAGGCCTCTTGGGAGGTGGTCTGGTCAACCAGACTGTTCGACCCGGCTGCTCGCTCGCAGCCTGACGTACGAGCCAGTTTTATTATTGTCGTAAAATAATTGAAGGGCCGCCCGGATGAGGTTTTTGTCGAAAATCACCGTAAAACAAAGTTGCCCAGATATTAGGGAAGAGTTGAAGGTCATGCGCAGTAACTAAGGAAGTCTTATTTCATTTTAACGGCCTCAAAGAAAGACTTCGTAATTAACTTTGGTGAGAGGTGAATAATTCTGATATTTATTGAGGTGCGGAGGTTTTTATAATTATTGTTATCTGCCAAGCCTAGAGGCTGTGGTTTTTGTTGTCATTCAGGTTTAGAATAATATTATCTTAATGTAAATGCTAAGTGTTATTTCTTATGGTAATATTGTTATAGTAATTGCCTAAGTAATTTCCTATTTGTAGATACAGGATGAGAGCCACGCACGTGTTGTCTTGTTAGTACAGCAGTGCTATAATTTATTAAAATTATTACATTTTTTCCATAATATTATCATGCTAAGTATATTAGGGTTGTATTTTTGGAGTGAGTGTTGGTCATCATTCTATGGAATGGACATCAATCCACTTGAACGCGTTCAGAAAACGATGCCAGTTAAACCCGGCTGAGGTGTAGAAACTTTTCATGTGAAAAGAAATGTAAAAGAGCTTGATTTACATTCACTAAAAAGGCAGAGATTGGGGTGACATGGTTGAAGTGTACAATGGGGGTGTTAATAAGGTATTAAAGTTATCACACAAAATAGAACACGAACCAACGGATATAAATTGGATAAGTTTAGATTTAGGAAAAACCTGAGTAAATACTAGATTGAAAATAGGGTTGTTGATTTATAGAACAGATTGCTGGGTAACATAATAGACGTGGGATCACTGTATTGTTTCAATCGTAGGTTAAACATGTGTGAATGAGCTAGGTGGATATAAGTAGGAGCTCCCTCATAGGAGTAGGAGGCCTACAGTCCCCCCCCCCCCACCTACCCCTGTTTTTGTACGTTCTTCTCTGAAAATGTCACCTAAACTCGGGAAGGTTGACAATCAGGTTCTTTATTAAAATATTATATTCATGTTGTTAATAGGCTAATAGTAACAAGAAAAATAATATAATTTATTTATGAATGATACATTTATATTATTTACATGTACTTAAAGTATTAAAATTTTCTTTTGT
Source organism: Procambarus clarkii (assembly GCF_040958095.1). Classification (NCBI taxonomy): domain Eukaryota; kingdom Metazoa; phylum Arthropoda; class Malacostraca; order Decapoda; family Cambaridae; genus Procambarus; species Procambarus clarkii. Next base: position 34,987,342 of record NC_091169.1, read on the forward strand.
TCCAGAATTTATTTCACATAGAACCCAATAAAATATTTTATTAAAACAGCCCAACACGCTCACGTGAGAACAATAACCTGCAGTAAGCTCTATAAATTAATCATAGATTTCCAACACTATGTTGGAAATATTTGCAAAAGTATGAAAAGTGAAGCATGTTGACCGATTTTTTTTATAAGACTAAGCCTTAGGGAAGCAACACTGAAATGTCATTACACTGCCGCTTGTCTGGGAAGTCCCCAGCCGTCACTTGGAAGCACAGAAGGAAACACGTAGGAATATCTGGATGGGAAAGAGAGAGAACAGGGCATGAAATGAATGGTGGAACCGGGACTCGAAGATAATTTTGTTTTAAAGTGGATGAAGGGGGGAGACAGGGATGGAGTGAAGACAAAGAGACTGAAGGATAGGGGCAGGGCATGAAATAAGATTACATCAATGGTGAGGGGATGAATAAGGAAAATAAATTGATAGAGATATGGGATGGGGGTAAGATTTAAAACAAGGGGTTGAAAGCGGGGGCCAGACAACACATTGTAAACAAAGACTGCCACCGGCTCCAGCCACGGTTACCAGGCGTTGCAAATGCCATGCCTTCATATCACGCCTCACCACACCATCTGCCAGCCACACTCACCACGTCTCATCCAGGCCACACTCACCACGTCTCATCCAGGCCACACTCACCACGTCTCATCCAGGCCACACTCACCACGTCTCATCCAGGCCACACTCACCACGTCTCATCCAGGCCACACTCACCACGTCTCATCCAGGCCACACTCACCACGTCTCATCCAGGCCACACGTCCGCCCAAAAACCTATTCGCATCAACAAAGGCCAAGTTCTCGTTCATCCACCCGCCAAACCCCATGTTTATAAATGAAAAACACTTGACATACGACTCGCAATTGATGTATGTAGTTTTATCGTTCCCAGGAGAGGGTTCTGGCCGCCGCTTTAACGAGCCAAGCCTGAGGGCAGGATGAAATATGATAATTGCCAACAGAACCAAACCACTAAACTTAAGTTACGCCCAGCTATTCGGCACATTTTAGTACGTAATAATATTAACGTCAAGAAAGTACAAATTTTGAATACAGAGTGCGTTAAAATTGACGAATGTGACTTTGGGGGTTGACCGCCGGATGAACGAGCCTAGCCTGAGGATCCAGAGACATGCGCCTCACATTAAGTAACACTTCTCGTCCGCGTGTTTTACACCTTGGCACAGTGAAGCTGGCAGGTGCAGACAAAGCCCAGTATTCAACACTAATATTACTAACTCCCATGAATTAAATTAACTAATCTAATCGAGAATCATGTAAATGTTACACTCACTGAATCCACAGGAAGTGGATTCTACTGAATCCATAGGAAGTGGATTCTACTGAATCCACAGGAAGTGGATTCTACTGAATCCACAGGAAGTGGATTTTACTGAATCCACAGGAAGTGGATTTTACTGAATCCACAGGAAGTGGATTTTACTGAATCCACAGGAAGTGGATTTTACTGAATCCACAGGAAGTGGATTTTACTGAATCCACAGGAAGTGGATTTTACTGAATCCACAGGAAGTGGATTTTACTGAATCCAGGCTTCTTCCTGAAACTAGTCTTAAATTTTACATATAACCTCCATGTACAAATAAATCACACTAACCTACCTACATCCGAGGGTTATATATAAAACTTAAGACTGGATTCACTGGACTCCCAGTTTGTATAACTTATACCATATCGTGATACAGGGGGGGGGGGCAAGATGCGCAGCTGGGAGTGTACCCTTGTCGCTGGTTCGAGTCGATTTCCGTGCTCCACTTGATTTTCTCACTGATGTATATATCACGTTAGGGTGATTTGTGTGTGTGTAAATGTTGCCGTTCCCTATGTATGAAGTTGAGAACCTCAAAACTGTCACACCACGACCACATCCTACGCGCTTGCCCTCCACCGTCACACCGTGACCACATCCTACGCTCAGCCCTACTGTGTATGACTCGTTTTCTCCAGTCCCTTTTATATCAAGTTCCCGCCATTGTAGCAGAATTTTTTCCACTGCATCACTCGCGCCACTGTACGCCCCGTCCCCCCCCCCCCTGCTCCATACTCTCCACCATTGTATCCTCCCCTCCCCTTTCTGGTATCCATACACACCCTCCAAGCCCATACATTCAGCCTATACCTGCTTGATGGGATTCTGGGAGTTCTGCTACTCCCAGAGCCCGGCCCGAGGCCAGGCTTGACTTGTGAGAGCTTGGTCCAACATGTTCTTGTTTGTAGCGGCCCGCAGGCCCACATATCCTCCACAGCCTGGTTAGTCCGGCGCTCCTTGGAGAAAATTATCTATTGTATCATAGGTCTAACAGACTTAAGAATATTAAACAACACATTGAAATCACAATAATATGAACCCTCTGTGAGATAACCTGTGGAGCAGGAGGGTTCGAATCCACCGTCCTGCTCCGAAAGAATTTCTCGAATTTCAACTATGTTAGCCAGACCTTCGTTGCAACAGATACTTGAATTAAGCAAAACTCTCACAAGACTGCGAAAAAAACTCTCACAAGAACTGTGTATTAGGGCATTCAGCCCTAATACACCACTGTCTTTAAACGGGCTAACTAGCTCCAATTTGCCATAACTGCAACACTAATCTTATCCAATTAGTTTTGTTTTTTTGTGGCACAGACGTGGTCATTCATTTTCAATGCAAACCAGCATGTACAGTACTGTATATACAAGGAGACCTCAGTGGCCGGTTTTGGGCGACCGCTAACTTCCTCTCCCACCCTTCCCACGTCACATACTCCCTCCCCTCACAGGTCACATGCTTCCTCTCCCTCCCTTCTCACGTCCCTCCCTCCCTCCCTTCCCACGTCACGTCCTCCCCTCCCACGTCCCTCCCTTCCCACGTCACATACTCCCTCTCCTCTCCCCTCTATTCTTTACGTGGCTACAGAAATAGAAGACTTCTGACTCCTGTTAGCAGGTTTAGAACATTCCTTTTCCACAAAAGTTTCTCAGAAACACGTCCCAATAATTGATTTATAAACCGTTAACGCTTGTTGCCCAGTCAGTCTTCTCCGGGTTGACGCTGGGAGAGTTGTATGTGTTATATGTACAGTACAAGACCAACTACTGACCGATTGATTGATTGATGAAGGCATACATGGGCATGAATATCCCCCGTAAAACTACTGACCATTCCCAGGCTGCAGCCCACAACAGCTGTTCTAATTTTTATGGTACTACTAGGTGAATAGAGGAATTAGGTGAAAGGAAACGTTGCCCAAGCGCTTCCGTTCGCGTGAGCAAGAAATGTAATGCACAGAAAAAGTAGACGCCATTGAAGGAGGCCTTGCCTCTCAGGGATAGGCTATTGGACCAACGCTCTAGGTGAGATGATTGATTGATGAAGATTAAGCCACCCAAAAGGTGGCACGGGCATGAATAGCCCGTAAGTGGAGGCCCTTTTGAGCCATTACCAGTATCAATAGATGATACTGGAGATATGTGGAGGTGCGTCTGCACCCTGCGTGACGGGAGATGTCTCCCGAGTCTAGGTGAGAGTCGACGCTGTCATATAAATGTCAACGCCGTCCATGGCGACAAAAGCTAGGCTAACCTTCGCCCACTTACAGCCTGAACCTTTAACACTGCCGCAGCGCCGCACCGCAACACAGCCTAGCATGAGAACCAGTAATGGTGCCTCACTGAAATGTTCCACTTGCCGAATAACCCGAATTCCCTTCATTAAGATTTGTTGTCGATACGTTAAGTTCAACACTGGACGAAATGCACTTTGTGTATTTTGAACCAGTAGTAGCTTAGCAACCTGGCCCCAACATAATATGCCGATTATTTACAATTGGAAAATATTAAAGAGTGACTTTAACTACGCTCCGAAATAAACTCTATGAGACGAGGAGCCGTGGCAGGAAGTGCAGTGACCACATAGAAAAGCACAGGTATAGTTCTAACGACATCAAGGAATCATGATTTCAACACTCCCCGTCTATACATAAGGGGTATAGCTAGCCGACCATTGACGGTCTTCTAAAGATAACTTGATAAACACCTTCAAAGGATACCTGGTCAACCAGGCTGTGATTCATGCGTCAGACTGCGAGCAGCGGCATCTAACAGCCTGGTTGAAAAGACCACCATCCAGGAGGCTGTTCAGGGACAGGGCCGCGGGGATATTGATTCCCAGAACCCATCACAAACTAAGGTGCTGATAACATACACACGTACACAGCGTTCAGGAGTCACCGTCCAAGGACCCGGGTTCGATTCCCGGCCAAGACAGAAATGAGGAGTTTCTTTCACCTTATGCCTCTGTTTACCTATCAGTAAATAGGTACATGGGTTATGTGAGTTAGCTCCTGCGGATTGCATTCTCTCTCTCTTCCTCTTTTCTCTCTATACATAAAACGATAATTTACTAATTTTCGTTTAATACGCTATTAGTAATTTGGACTGATTAATCATGACATGATGGAAGCTGATTTCGTATCAAGATGGAGACGTCATAGATGCTTTGACCCAGATAGTCAACAGTTGGTCTTATTAATATGATAATTGATACACAGAACATAGATTGAACCCAAAGATTATTAGACCATACTGTCAAGTGTTGATACTGAAGGAAATTCTACAGTAGGTATATATGTTTTCTACAAGTTTAAAATTGGACTGATTCAAATTATCATTTGATCAGACTCATTTCTTAATCCCAGTTTGGCCTCCTTGGTCTAACACTTGGTCTTGTTAGTGTCATATTGGTCTATTGGAGACATGTACAAGCCTAGGCAAACTCCTTTAAATATTTGGGTTATAATTGCATATAGTTTAGAACCTTCCCCATAGGGTTGTGGTGCAGGTGGGCGTCCAGGGTTGTGATTGTGAAGAACCTTCCCCATAGGAGGCCAGGAGGTCTCCCCTCCCACAGCAATCAGGAGGCCTGGTCGACGACCGGGCCGCGGGGACGCTAAGCCCCGGAAGCACCTCAAGGTAAGGTAGGGTTGTGGTGCAGGTGGGCGTCCAGGGTTGTGAACAACCCCTCCGAGCTCAGTGGCCACAATACTCGGCAGGAATGCCAGCTTATGCTGAATTAACGTCATGATTCCGTTGAACGTCGATTCAACGTGGAACTAACGCGACTCTGTTATTGTATCCACTGGGAGGGTTTTGCTGTAGTGTATAGTGGGTGGCGGGTCGTGCTGCTGTTGTTACACCTGCAGTACGACTTTTATAAATGTTGATATACACCTGGGTGCTTGGTCCACGGCAGTAATTAATTACCTGTGGTGTCGGTTATGCTAGATAGATTACAGCCAAGGCGCGTGTGCGCGCTCGCTTGCGTGTGCAAATAGTCGTTTACTCGTTTTACTTTGTCGAGATCCAATATGTGTAACGAAGGAAATCTGTCGTTAATTTATGTATAACAGAAAATTATAAAAGAGTTTGCCCAAATAATCTTTAAATTTGTTGCTCCGCACAGAGCATTTTCACTCCGCATCTCATTAAATAAGTTTGTCGTATGTTAAGGTAATCGAAACGTAGACAAAAACCCTATGGTAAAAATAAGTAATATTTTATTACTTATTTTTAAGGGGGGGGGAGAGGGAAGGGGGGGGGGGGTCAGCCTCCACCACACACTGGTGGAGGCTGACTCCATACACAGTTTCAAGTGTAGATATGATAGAGCCCAGTAGGCTCAGGAATCTGTACACCAGTTGATTGATAGTTGAGAGGCGGGACCAAAGAGCCAAAGCTCAACCCCCGCAAGCACAAATAGGTGAGTACACACACACACACACACACACACACACGTACGTGCGCTCTTCTCAGACAGAAAGAGCTACATACAAGCAGACAGACATACTCAATAAGCTAGAAAGAATATATACAAAACGAGACAGAAGAAGCACACGAGACAAACTTTAATACAGTTATTCATCTAGGCCTGTGCATACTCTGGTATACTGGTTGATCTGTGTAGCCAGACACAATGTTTATTGGGCCTGTAGGCTTCCTTTCACTTGGGAGAAAAACATAGCCTAACGCTGAGTTTAAACTTTAGTAATAATAAAAAACTCCATATTTCTTGAGATGCTAGAAAGGTTAGTGGAGAAGTGTCACGTGGTGCCCACTTTCTCCTGGACACCACGAGAAAGAATTCTTAAATTCTTGAAAATTCTATGAAATAGTTAGATGAAATTCTATGAAAATTCTATGAAATAGCTGTATAGTTAAAGCCTACTGCCGTAGCTGGTAATATTGTTAATTTTTTAAACGGGTGAGGGAGAATGTCTATGTGAGCATCTCCCTCTCATGCTGTGAGGGAGATTGTGGCTGCAAGCAACGTCAGTATGTGTAGGATCTTTAGTGCATTCTTATCCAGTATAGAGGTGACGTCAGGTCTCACCTACACCTGTGCAACGGCTTCCTCGCCTACACTTTTGTTCGTCTCAGGCTGCACTATGACTCGTGCCGTAATGTTTTAATGATGTGTGGCTCATATATATGATTTCAAGTCTCGGGTGTGTGTGACGTGATGTCACGTCTCCAGTAAGGTTTTTGTTTGTGTGACGGACTGACTCACCTGTGTGACGCCAAGCCTTATTCGTTGTTGTTATTGATGCCTTGCTCTGATTCATGACGTCACGTTTTATCTCGTGGTGTTTTGTTTACACTGGTGTTGGTGGTGCTTAGCTTAACGTTTGTGAGGTCACACGTGACCACTTTGTTTACACGCGTGCTGATGCCCGCTAGCTCATATGAATGGGTCCAGCCCGCGCTTTGCCACTGTTTGAAATGCTTTTCAAACAGTGTATTTGCTTTAAACTTCATAATATGTTTGCCTGGTGTTAATTATCTCTTTTGTGCCTGGTTATTCTCTAGGCGAGACATTTACGGGAGTAAGCACAGAACTGAACTACAGGTAATGACGCAATTTGTGTGTACACGACGAATTGCTGATACACCAGCATAGCGGGGGGGGGGGGGGGGTGACTGCGGAATACAGCAGCTGTATTGCACTCCGAGTTGCTCTCCAGCTCCCTTGCCAGTGTTCATATCTGCCCCCGAGGTAATGTTAACAGTTAGGCTCAGCATGTTAAGAGACATTAACTTTGGAGATATTTGTATCAACTTCGATATATATATATATATATATATTATATATATATATATATATATATATATATATATATATATATATATATATAATATATATATATATATATATATAATGTTACAGTTACAACCCCACACACACACTGTGTGTGTGGGGGGTTGGGGGATGCGGAGTGTATCAAGGTCTTTAAAAGAATGATGACTAAGAAATACCATGACTGGTGCTCATGTGTTATGTGGGAGGTGAAGGGGTTCAGGAAGGGGAACTGGGGTGGGTGAGGGAGCTGGAGGAGTTCAATAAACCAGGATGTGTAAGGGAGTCGGGTTTTAACCTCTTGTATTATTAACATGTCGGCTGGTTAATACGATTTCGTATTTGGAATTCAGCAACGAGCACTTAATATCGCAGTATTGTTTTAAATTGTGTTTGAAATTTCAATATCTAAAGCTCAAGTCGCTTGTGAATTATTAAGTACTTAGATTCTTTTAAATTGTAAGACCGGTATTATACTTTTGTTTGAATTAAAACCAATTGTAACTACAGTGAGAAAGTAGCTTATTTAGGAAGAACATACCTGACGTGCATCCGAGCTGATGTAGGCTATGTAAATTTGTGTTTATTTTGGCTGATTGTCGTTGATATGTTAAGGAGCATGCAGTGGGCGTGGCTTGCATGAAGTGGGCAGGTGTGGCGTGGGCAGGTGTGGGCTGTGACCGGTGTTCACAAGTGTAGGATTGGACACCGTGGACAGATGTTGGTGAACTCTACGCTACCTGGAGCGTGTTCTACCCTACTTGGAGCGCGTTCTGGCAGCTCTTTTTACTGATATTTCACATGTTTGCTGGGAAAATATTGAATAGGCGTGGACCTCTGATGGCCATATAGTGTTCTCTGTATCTATGTTACCTCTACTCTTCACGAGGCCTATTCTGGATTTCTTACCATATCGTTCTCTCCAGTATGTTGTTATTTTCCTGTGTAAATTTGAGACCTAGCTTTGTAGTATCTTACCTGCTTGGGGGACCATTCAAGCTTGTTCGCATTTGCGTTGCTCACGTGGCCCCATAAAGTGAGGTGATTTGATGAAAGAACTATGCCCAAGATTACCATCAAAGTGCCGTCGGGACGGTGGTTCAAATAGCCTCGGCTATCATCATCTTTTGTGCGGTCACTGGTGGTCGAGTGGTTTAAGGTACCATGTACACCAGCTGGATTGTGCTCCTGGCGGTCTGAGTTCGAGTCACTTCTGGGGTGTGGAGTTTTCATATATATATACTGTATATATATATATATATATATATATATATATATATATATATATATATATATATATATATATATATATATATATGTATAATATATATATAATATATATATATAATATAATATATATATATATATATAATATATATATTAACGTCGTGGTCATGTGTATATCTTCCTAGGAAGATGGGGTTACAACCCGCAGATTCGTCCAGGTCAGCCTCTATCTGTCGTAGCTCAGATGTAAATATTATCAGCATGATAATACCACTTCAAGTTGACACACTTGAATTAGTACAGAATGAGGCCATGAGGATAATTCTTGGTGCCCCAAGATGCACAAGAATCATCAACATGAGGGAAGAACTGAAGTTTCCAACCATACTAGAGAGAATAATGCAAGTTAACACTACCTTCTGTCTTAAAGTCATGAGAGATCCTACATCTCCTGCATTGCTCAGAGACAAATTATTTAGTGCTGTTAACACCCTTTTGACTGGTGCCGACATACCAACTCACTCCTTTTATGATAATTGGCTGAGAAACAATGCTTACAATCTCATTAAACTTAACATTCCTTTTAAGTGCAATCTACCAGTCTCTGATATTCCTCTTTATCTGTACCCCACCATTCAAGTATCATACACACCTGTCACCAAGAAAGATAATGAGAATCTTGCTCTACTCAAAGCTGTCACTCTTGAAACAATTGCCTCCTCCATCGAGAGTCTAAGATCTCACGAGCACTGTGTCTACACCGACGGCTCAGTCCAGTCTTCTACTGGACGGACTGCAGCGGCATGTAGGTTTTATAGAAATAATATCTGCACAAAGTCTGTCAGTGTCAGGTTAAACAACTGGCTGACCTCCACACAAGCAGAACTAGCAGCATTACATTTAGCAACCAGCACATTAAAAAATATTGGAGGAGGAATAATATTCTGCGATTCAAAGTCTGCTCTTCAAGCAATCGAAAACTTCTCTTGGAAGATCGACAGCAAGAACCTAATACTCCCAATTATAAATGACCTAATTGATGCACAGAGTAAAGGGTCTCGAATCTCCTTTGTATGGATACCTTCACACATAAATATAACCCATCATAATGAGACAGACATTGCAGCCAAATTAGCGTGTAACAAGTTTGAAGTTGAATTAGATCTAGGTATCCCCATCTCTGCTGTCAAAACTGTATTGGTCCAAACATTCAGATCTGATAGGAAAGAACTTACTGACTCCCAACGACCTGAAAGTACTAGTATAAAAAGCTATGATTTGTTCAGATCTGAAACCTACATCTATGGACAGCACAAAACGTCCACTAGACTGTGCGACACAGTGGTTGCAAGGATCAGGTTGGGTTACCGTTACCTGTGGCAGGTGGCTGCAGGTGACGGGTCTCCCAATCCTGAGCACTCCAGTTGCAAACTCTGTGAGCAGGAACTACGGCATGATCTCCCGCACTACATCACTGAATGCCCAGTTATTAGACCTTTCAGACCAGTTGGCATGAGGTACCTGGAGCTTTGCAATTACTTTATTCACTCTCGTATTCTTGAAGATATCCTCACAGTATACCCAAAATTTGCCAGTGCAGGCTATTAAACACATGGCCCTGTATGACTAACCATCCTGCGAGATGGGGACTTGTATTACCACTGCTACCTTATTCAATCTTGTGTTGTTGATATCCTCAAAATGCATCCGGAGTCTGCCAGTGCAGACCGCTTATCACATGTCTCTGTATGACTAACCATCCTGTGTGATGGGGATTTTATAGCATCACCTAGTTAGCTTTTTTTGACACACTGTACTCCACTTCATATAGTCTAGGGTAGCTGCACTAATGCAGATGTACCTCATAACTTAATAAAAAAAAAAAAGTCGTAGCTCAACTTATGGGCTCCCTGTGCCCCTTGCCTCCCCCCCCCCAGCTCCCCAAAAATGGCGTCGTCTGTAACCCTAATATGGGCCCCTTCCTGTACCCCCCGGGAGCCCAACACGCGTGCACTGTTCCCCCCTTTGCCTTTCCTGGTACTAACCATCTTGCAGCAGTAGGTCTTCACCGGTTCCCAGAGTGGAAGATAAACATTAGGCTATCCCCCCCCCCCTCGCCTTCCTATCCCCATCCCGCGTCCTTCATCGCCTACACTCACTCTCCCTCACCTGAGACCTTCACTGTCTAGCCTCTTCTCTATTCACAGGGTTCGCGCGTCTTAGATGCTAATCCATTCCTCTTCCTCTCACCTATGTACTACAAAGTAGTACATAGGTGAGTAGAACCACATGCAGTTGTGTGGATGTGTGATAATGGTATGATAGAATACTTAAGAGCTACAAGCACTTTGCCCCAAGAGTGTAACACTTATATGCTGTTTACTATATTAACCTGCAATGTTAAATGTGATTCTTGTCTTGTGATTCGTGGATTTGTAATCACTGGATTTGTGTGCCCCTTGAGGGACTGGCAGTAAGGGAGGATAGAAAGTCTATGCTACTCTATTCCTTTGAGATGTATTTTATTGTCTCAAGTGAACTTGCTTGAACTTGATACTCTGCTTCACTTTCCCATTTTCTCAGATTTTTCTTAACAACCGCTTCCGTTGTCCTTTAGTGACGCGTTCCCGTGTTCTTAGAATTTCTTTAACTGATTCTATTGTCGTTTAGTGACTGCTCAGGAAAACTAAAAACAAAAATGGCCTAGAGGAGTCTTAATAAAAATAACGACACAGACTAAACAGTACGAGTTAAATTGCTGCTAAAGTTAAAACTCAAATGGAAAGTAATTATTCTAGGTGTGGGAAAAAGGGATGCTGGGCAGAGGGTACCAAATGGTTAGTTTAGTTTATTATGCACCCCATACCTATCTTGTGGGCGGTAATGGAAAGGGTTACAGAGGCACATAATGGGCTCAGGGACTGAACCTCACAATTCATTTAGCTAAGCAAGTTACAGTTTTAATGAGCTAGTTAAATGGGAAATGAAAACTTTCAAGAATCGAACGGTGTGATGCCCATTCCTTGGGATGGACATCACACTAAACCATCAGAGGTCCCCGGTTGTTCAACACCCTCCCAGCAAGCATAAGAAATATTGCCGGAACAACCGTGGACATTTTCAAGAGGAAACTAGATTTATTCCTCCAAGGAGTGCCGGACCAACCGGGCTGTGGTGGGTATGTGGGCCTGCGGGCCGCTCCAAGCAACGGCCTAGTGGACCAAACTCTCACAAGTCAAGCCTGGCCTCGGGCCGGGCTTGGGGAGTAGAAGAACTCCCAGAACCCCATCAAGCAGTGGTGTTTGCTAAGTTGACTAGCTTAAGAACTGCCGTTAAGAATCTGAGTAAGGAATTATTCAGGACCTCTTATACCACGTACGTCAGACCAGTTCTGCAATATGCTGCTCCGGAATGGAGTCCTTATCTAGTCAAACAAAATTTAAAGTTACAGAAAGTTCAGAGATATTCCGCAGACTAATCTCAAAGCAAAGAAATGTCAGTTGTGGGAAATGGCGACATTGATTGATTGATGAAGATTAAGCCACCCAAAAGGTGGCACGGGCATGAATAGCCCGTAAGTGGTGGCCCTTTTGAGCCATTACCAGTATCAAGAGCTGATACTGGAGATCTGTGGAGGTGCGACTGCACCCTGCGTGACGGGAGATGTCTCCCGTGAATGCCGACAGGAATTAAACCATATCTCTGGAAGACAGAAAAGTTGGGGGAAGTCATGATTATCTTGTAAAAAAACATCAGAGAGGAATTGATAGGGTAGATAAGGTCCGACTATTTTGGCACGCTCGAACAAGGGGACGCAGGTGGAAACTCGTGTCTCAAACCACAGACATTAGAAAAAAATGTGCACAAATGAAATGCATTAAGTGAGGTGGTGGAGCATATACAGTTTACAGGCGATGAGTCACAATAACGTGGCTAAAGTATGTTGACCAGACCACACACTAGAAGGTGAAGGGACGACGACGTTTCGGTCCGTCCTGGACCATTCTCAAGTCGATTGAGAATGGTCCAATCTCCGTTGGTCCATTCTCATTCTCCAATGAGAATGGTCCGTCCCTTCACCTTCTAGTGTGTGGTCTGGTCAACATATACGGTTTATATCAAACTCCATACAGTTTGAAATGTAGATGTTTAAAAGCGAGAGAGCACCAACCCATTGACTCTTCAGCATGACTTGATGCCTGCGCCCTGATATCAGAGAACGAACGCTGTATAAACATCAGAGGTCCACGGTTGTTCAACGCCCTCCCGGCGAGTATAAGAAATATTGCCGGAACAACCGTGGACGTCTTTAAGAGAGAACTGGATAGTTTTCTTCAGAAAGTGCCTGACCAACCGGGCTGTGGTGGGTACGTGGGCCTGCTCCAAACAACAGCCTACTGGATCAAGCTCTCTTAAGTCAAGCTTGGGCTCGTGGTGTTTACGAACTCCCAGAACTCCCATCCAGGTACAATTCAGGTATGTGTGGAGATTAAGAGCTTGAACTTGGAGTATCCTGCCCTCCACAATTTTTAATATATTTTTTTTAATAGATTCAGCTACTGGGAACAAAATTCCAAGTAGCACGGGCTATGGTGAGCCCGTAGTGGACTTACCAAGCACAGGGGCGGAGCTTTTTGTGCTCCGTTGTTTGTGCTACGTTGTTGTTGTTTTAGATTTAGCTACTCGGAACGAAATGTCCATGTAGCACGGGCTATGGTGAGCCCGTGAGTTTGAGCTACCTCGCGTCCCCGTTATATAGAGTAACTGGGTCGCAGGCTGCCGCAGGTGTGCAGGGTAACTTCTCCCGTAACAAGGAGGGTAGAAATAGTCTAAGCTATTCTATCCCTTTGAGATGTATTTCTTTCCTGTCTCAATAAACATACTTGAACTCCCGTAACTGTCTTCAGCTAAGTCCTAAGCAAATGTAAAATACTTTATCCAGCCACTGGTTGAGGGGCTGGTCCCAAACCTGCACACAGAAATAACACCACATGAGACCAGAAGACATGGCAGGATGTGCAGAATACCCCCGTTGAAAAGCAGAGGTGCAACAGGTACTCTGAGAGAGAACTCTATCAACATCAGAGGCCCGAGACTGTTCAACACGCTTCCACTACACATAAGGGGCATAACTGGCAAACCCCTCACAGTGTTCAAGAGAGAACTGGATAAGCACCTCCAAAGGATACCTGATCAACCAGGCTGTGACTCATACGTCAGGCTGCGAGCAGCCGCGTCTAACAGCCTGGTTGATCAGTCCAGCAACCAGGAGGCCTGGTCGACGACCGGGCCGCGGGGACACTAAGCCCAGGAAGCACCTCAAGGTAGCCTCAAGGTAGGTAGGTAGCCACCGACACTAGGGGGGGGGATGCACTATGCCCTGGAATATTGCAAGTAACGTGATCACAAACTTGTGGCTCCCCCCACCCCCCCAATACATCTGCCAATGTTTTCAAGGGTTTCGGGCTCCTCCCAGCGTACTCGGGTGTTCGTGAGGCTTTAATTATAGTTTATGTATCGGTGAAAACCAGCTGTGTGCGTGTGTAGGCGCCATTAGGAGTGAAACAGTGTGTGTGTGTGTGTGTGTGTGTGTGTGTGTGTGTGTGTGTGTGTGTGTGTGTGTGTGTGTGTGTGTGTGTACTCGCCTAGTTGTGCTTGCGGGGGTTGAGCTCTGGCTCTTTGGTTCCCTCTCTAGACTGTCAATCAACTGATGTACAGGTTCCTGAGCCTACTGGGCTCTATCAGATCTACTCTTGAAACTGTGTATGGAGTCAGCCTCCACCACATCACTTTTTAAAGCATTCCATTTGTCAACTACTCTGACACAAACAAATCTTTCTAATGTCTCTATGGCTCATTTGGGCACTCAGTTTCCACCTGTGTCCCCTAGTGCGTGTGCCCCTTGTGTTAAATAGACTGTCTTTATCTACCCTATTAATTCCGTTGAGAATCTTATTTGTGATTATCATGGCCCCCCCCCCTAACTTTTCTGTCTTTTAGCGACGTGAGGTTTAATTACCGTAGTCTCTCCTCGTAGCTCATACCCCTCAGTTCGGGTACTAGTCTGGTGGCAAACCAGTATGTGTAGTCTATGTGTAGTAATGTGTAGTGTTTTCTGTGTGACGATAGTGTGTGTAATGACATTGGTGAAGTCTTGTTCCATTTTATCTTGGGTCATTCTGAATCTTGTAAGTGTTCTATTAATCTTCCGGTGGAGGGAAGGGGAGGGAGGGAATTATTATGGGAAAGCGCCAAGGCATTACTACTATATAGCACTTGGAAAGGAGTCAAACGAAGGATTTGGGATGGAACGGGGGGAAGGAATGGTGCCCAACTACTTGGACGGTCGGGGATTGAACGCCAACCTGCATCAAGCGAGACCGTCGCTCTACCGTGGAGTCCAAGTGGTTGCAGCTCGTGTTGAGCCTTACCTTACTAGGTTTCACTGAAATAAGATCCGCCATCAGATTTACAACGAAATCGTCATGTGCTTCCGTTGGGTGAAGGAAGGTGAACAGGTGTGTGGCTTGTGAGAGACCTGTGGCACACCCCTGGAACATTATCTAACACTGTGCGCAGTTACAACCCCAACAGACCACTGGAACATTATCTAACACAGTGCACAGTTACAACCACAACAGACCACTGGAACATTATCTAACACAGTGCACAGTTACAACCACAACAGACCCCTGGAACATTATCTAACACAGTGCAGTTAGAAACCCATTAAGATTTCAACTTAGATTCAACAGAGCAGAAGAAGTTGTTAAACACATGGGACAAAATCTTACAGAAGCGACCATACGAGTCATAAATACTCACACTCCGCCCAAGTAGAACAGAAACAAGCAACACTTAGTGGACCAGCCAGAGGCTTAGGGCCCGCGCAGGAATATCCCTGCAAAAAAAAAAAAAAATCCTATGGATTCATGTACACGTACTTCCTTGGCCAGGACTCGAACCCAGGCAAGAGTCATAAATCTAAGTTCCGGTTACTGAAGGCGTGAATAACAGGGCTTTCTTGCTAAAGCAGTTTGGAACATTAGTTAAGAAAGTTTAGTCTGTGACACACACACGGTGCTACATATATATATCCTTCTAGTCTTGGCACTTTCTTTTGGTAATTAAGAAAGTTAGTTTAATGTTAATGTTCGTACGCGGTGTTGCGCAGCCAAGATCAACTACACTGTGTTTGCTAGTGGCAGGAATGCAGGTCGTGAGCGCCAGGAACGCGGCGAAGGAAGACGGGCTGTACACATACCTGCAGAGGTCCTAACAGTATGTTGGATCACAAGGAGGCGAAGGAAGACGGGCTGTACACATACCTGCAGAGGTCCTAACAGTATGTTGGATCACAAGGAGGCGAAGGAAGACGGGCTGTACACATACCTGCAGAGGTCCTAACAGTATGTTGGATCACAAAGAGGCGAAGGAAGACGGGCTGTACACATACCTGCAGAGGTCCTAACAGTATGTTGGATCACAAGGAGGCGAAGGAAGACGGGCTGTACACATACCTGCAGAGGTCCTAACAGTATGTTGGATCACAAGGAGGCGAAGGAAGACGGGCTGTACACATACCTGCAGAGGTCCTAACAGTATGTTGGATCACAAGGAGGCGAAGGAAGACGGGCTGTACACATACCTGCAGAGGTCCTAACAGTATGTTGGATCACAAGGAGGCGAAGGAAGACGGGCTGTACACATACCTGCAGAGGTCCTAACAGTATGTTGGATCACAAGGAGGCGAAGGAAGACGGGCTGTACACATACCTGCAGAGGTCCTAACAGTATGTTGGATCACAAGGAGGCGAAGGAAGACGGGCTGTACACATACCTGCAGAGGTCCTAACAGTATGTTGGATCACAAGGAGGCGAAGGAAGACGGGCTGTACACATACCTGCAGAGGTCCTAACAGTATGTTGGATCACAAGGAGGCGAAGGAAGACGGGCTGTACACATACCTGCAGAGGTCCTAACAGTATGTTGGATCACAAGGAGGCGAAGGAAGACGGGCTGTACACATACCTGCAGAGGTCCTAACAGTATGTTGGATCACAAGGAGGCGAAGGAAGACGGGCTGTACACATACCTGCAGAGGTCCTAACAGTATGTTGGATCACAAGGAGGCGAAGGAAGACGGGCTGTACACATACCTGCAGAGGTCCTAACAGTATGTTGGATCACAAGGAGGCGAAGGAAGACGGGCTGTACACATACCTGCAGAGGTCCTAACAGTATGTTGGATCACAAGGAGGCGAAGGAAGACGGGCTGTACACATACCTGCAGAGGTCCTAACAGTATGTTGGATCACAAGGAGGCGAAGGAAGACGGGCTGTACACATACCTGCAGAGGTCCTAACAGTATGTTGGATCACAAGGAGGCGAAGGAAGACGGGCTGTACACATACCTGCAGAGGTCCTAACAGTATGTTGGATCACAAGGAGGCGAAGGAAGACGGGCTGTACACATACCTGCAGAGGTCCTAACAGTATGTTGGATCACAAGGAGGCGAAGGAAGACGGGCTGTACACATACCTGCAGAGGTCCTAACAGTATGTTGGATCACAAGGAGGCGAAGGAAGACGGGCTGTACACATACCTGCAGAGGTCCTAACAGTATGTTGGATCACAAGGAGGCGAAGGAAGACGGGCTGTACACATACCTGCAGAGGTCCTAACAGTATGTTGGATCACAAGGAGGCGAAGGAAGACGGGCTGTACACATACCTGCAGAGGTCCTAACAGTATGTTGGATCACAAGGAGGCGAAGGAAGACGGGCTGTACACATACCTGCAGAGGTCCTAACAGTATGTTGGATCACAAGGAGGCGAAGGAAGACGGGCTGTACACATACCTGCAGAGGTCCTAACAGTATGTTGGATCACAAGGAGGCGAAGGAAGACGGGCTGTACACATACCTGCAGAGGTCCTAACAGTATGTTGGATCACAAGGAGGCGAAGGAAGACGGGCTGTACACATACCTGCAGAGGTCCTAACAGTATGTTGGATCACAAGGAGGCGAAGGAAGACGGGCTGTACACATACCTGCAGAGGTCCTAACAGTATGTTGGATCACAAGGAGGCGAAGGAAGACGGGCTGTACACATACCTGCAGAGGTCCTAACAGTATGTTGGATCACAAGGAGGCGAAGGAAGACGGGCTGTACACATACCTGCAGAGGTCCTAACAGTATGTTGGATCACAAGGAGGCGAAGGAAGACGGGCTGTACACATACCTGCAGAGGTCCTAACAGTATGTTGGATCACAAGGAGGCGAAGGAAGACGGGCTGTACACATACCTGCAGAGGTCCTAACAGTATGTTGGATCACAAGGAGGCGAAGGAAGACGGGCTGTACACATACCTGCAGAGGTCCTAACAGTATGTTGGATCACAAGGAGGCGAAGGAAGACGGGCTGTACACATACCTGCAGAGGTCCTAACAGTATGTTGGATCACAAGGAGGCGAAGGAAGACGGGCTGTACACATACCTGCAGAGGTCCTAACAGTATGTTGGATCACAAGGAGGCGAAGGAAGACGGGCTGTACACATACCTGCAGAGGTCCTAACAGTATGTTGGATCACAAGGAGGCGAAGGAAGACGGGCTGTACACATACCTGCAGAGGTCCTAACAGTATGTTGGATCACAAGGAGGCGAAGGAAGACGGGCTGTACACATACCTGCAGAGGTCCTAACAGTATGTTGGATCACAAGGAGGCGAAGGAAGACGGGCTGTACACATACCTGCAGAGGTCCTAACAGTATGTTGGATCACAAGGAGGCGAAGGAAGACGGGCTGTACACATACCTGCAGAGGTCCTAACAGTATGTTGGATCACAAGGTATTTGCTTTCTCAATGTTTGACCAGCTTACCTTCTGTGGCAAGAAGATATGATGCGACCTGTTGCAATGCTTGAGTAGTAGTTTACAGCTTGAGGCAGTGGAGTTTACAGCTATGGGAACACGAGACAGTGGAGTTTACAGCAATGAGAACACGAGACAGTGGAGTTTACAGCTATGGGAACACGAGACAGTGGAGTTTACAGCTATGGGAACACGAGGCAGTGGAGTTTACAGCTATGGGAACACGAGACAGTGGAGTTTACAGCTATGGGAACACGAGGCAGTGGAGTTTACAGCTATGGGAACACGAGGCAGTGGAGTTTACAGCTATGGGAACACGAGGCAGTGGAGTTTACAGCTATGGGAACACGAGACAGTGGAGTTTACAGCTATGGGAACACGAGACAGTGGAGTTTACAGCTATGGGAACACGAGGCAGTGGAGTTTACAGCTATGGGAACACGAGGCAGTGGAGTTTACAGCTATGGGAACACGAGGCAGTGGAGTTTACAGCTATGGGAACACGAGACAGTGGAGTTTACAGCTATGGGAACACGAGGCAGTGGAGTTTACAGCTATGGGAACACGAGACAGTGGAGTTTACAGCTATGGGAACACGAGGCAGTGGAGTTTACAGCTATGGGAACACGAGACAGTGGAGTTTACAGCTATGGGAACACGAGGCAGTGGAGTTTACAGCTATGGGAACACGAGACAGTGGAGTTTACAGCTATGGGAACACGAGGCAGTGGAGTTTACAGCTATGGGAACACGAGACAGTGGAGTTTACAGCTATGGGAACACGAGGCAGTGGAGTTTACAGCTATGGGAACACGAGGCAGTGGAGTTTACAGCTATGGGAACACGAGACAGTGGAGTTTACAGCTATGGGAACACGAGGCAGTGGAGTTTACAGCTATGGGAACACGAGACAGTGGAGTTTACAGCTATGGGAACACGAGGCAGTGGAGTTTACAGCTATGGGAACACGAGGCAGTGGAGTTTACAGCTATGGGAACACGAGGCAGTGGAGTTTACAGCTATGGGAACACGAGGCAGTGGAGTTTACAGCTATGGGAACACGAGGCAGTGGAGTTTACAGCTATGGGAACACGAGGCAGTGGAGTTTACAGCTATGGGAACACGAGGCAGTGGAGTTTACAGCTATGGGAACACGAGGCAGTGGAGTTTACATAACAGTAAATTGACGCATTCGAGTACACATATTTATAGTTTTAAAACACTAAGGATTGGTATTTTGTATCTATAAACACAGAAATATATTTAGTCAACTAGGCAAAACCTATATATATAGCGTTGTTAAATATCCGCTCTCAAACCATATCAGACCGACAGTACTGTCTATTAACATTTTTCCCTTGTTTCGACAAATCATTAAAGAGCATAACTTGTCGACAAAATACCTTTGTCGACAAAGTGTTTGATATAATCTATACACACACAAATTACAATAGCGTGATGCATCAAGTGAACAAATCCACAAGGGGCCGTGATGAGGGTTCGAACCTACGTCCGAGAGGATCCCAGACGCGCCCTAAGCGACTGTGCCACGACATGGAAAAAGAATTGCAACCGGGAGTGCTACTGCTCTCACACGGGAGTGCAGGATCCGTGTGAGAGCAGTAGCACTCCTGGTTGCAATTCTTTTACCATGTCGTGGCACAGTCGATTAAGGCGCGTCTGGGATCCTCTCGGACGTAGGTTCGAACCCCTCATCACGGCCCACCAAGTAACACCGGTCTCGGGTCACACTGTGGCAATCAAATTCGTAATTGACCACCTTACCTTACCTTGAGGTTACCTTGAGGTGTTTCCGGGCCTTAGCGTCCCCGCGGCCCGGTCGTCGACCAGGCCTCCTCGTTGCTGGACTGGTTAACCAGGCTGTTGGACGCGGCTGCTCGCAGCCTGAAGTATGAATCACAGCCTGGTTGATCAGGTATCCTTTGGAGGTGTTTATCAAGTTCTCTCTTGAACACTGTGAGGGGTCGGCCAGTTATGTGTAGTGGAAGCGTGTTGAACAGTCTCGGGCCTCTGATGTTGATAGTTCTCTTTTGAACACTGTGAGGGGTCGGCCAGTTATGTCCCTTATGTGTAGTGGAAGCGTGTTGAACAGTCTCGGGCCTCTGATGTTGATAGTTCTCTCTTGAACACTGTGAGGGGTCGGCCAGTTATGTGTAGTGGAAGCTTGTTGAACAGTCTCGGGCCTCTGATGTTGATAGTTCTCTCTTGAACACTGTGAGGGGTCGGCCAGTCATGTGTAGTGGAAGCGTGTTGAACAGTCTCGGGCCTCTGATGTTGATAGTTCTCTCTTGAACACTGTGAGGGGTCGGCCAGTTATGTGTAGTGGAAGCGTGTTGAACAGTCTCGGGCCTCTGATGTTGATAGTTCTCTCTTGAACACTGTGAGGGGTCGGCCAGTTATGTGTAGTGGAAGCGTGTTGAACAGTCTCGGGCCTCTGATGTTGATAGTTCTCTCTTGAACACTGTGAGGGGTCGGCCAGTTATGTGTAGTGGAAGCGTGTTGAACAGTCTCGGGCCTCTGATGTTGATAGTTCTCTCTTGAACACTGTGAGGGGTCGGCCAGTTATGTGTAGTGGAAGCGTGTTGAACAGTCTCGGGCCTCTGATGTTGATAGTTCTCTCTTGAACACTGTGAGGGGTCGGCCAGTTATGTGTAGTGGAAGCGTGTTGAACAGTCTCGGGCCTCTGATGTTGATAGTTCTCTCTCAGAACTCATTCGTATGACCACGAATAAAACCCAATGCTAGTTTTATTTTTTTATTTTTTAATAGAATTATTTAATTGCGTTATGGGTGACGATAATTGCTGGTGTTGTGATTGTGGTGGTGATTGTGGTGGTGATAGTGGTTGTGTTAGAGATTGTTGCTGTCAGTGGTGGTACTTGGGACGGGGTGATGAAGGCGATGGTAGTGGTGTTGGTGACTGTAGCAGTGGTGGTAGTGGAGGTAGTGGTGGTGGTGACTGTAGCAGTGGTGGTAGTGGAGGTAGTGGTGGTGGTGACTGTAGCAGTGGTGGTAGTGGAGGTAGTGGTAGTGGTGGTAGTGGAGGTAGTGGTGGTGGTGAAGGTAGTGGTGGTGGTGAAGGTAGTGGTGGTGGTGGAGGTAGTGGTGGTGGTGGAGGTAGTGGTGGTGGTGAAGGTAGCGGTAGCAGTGGTGGCGAAGGCAGTGGTGGTGGTGGTGTTGGTGACTGTAGCAGCAGTGGTGGTGGTGGTGGCGAAGGTAGTGGTGGTGGCGGTGAAGGTAGTGGTAGTGGTGGTGGTGAAGGTAGTGGTGGTGGTGAAGGTAGTGGTAGTGGTGGTGGTGAAGGTAGTGGTGGCGGTGAAGGTAGTGGTGGTGGCGGTGAAGGAAGTGGTGGTGGTGGTGAAGGTAGTGGTGGTGGCGGTGAAGGTAGTGGCGGTGAAGGTAGTGGTGGTGGCGGTGAAGGTAGTGGTGGTGGCGGTGAAGGTAGTGGTGGTGGCGGTGAAGGTAGTGGTAGTGGTGAAGGTAGTGGTGGTGGCGGTGGTGAAGGTAGTGGTGGTGGCGGTGAAGGTAGTGGTGGTGGCGGTGAAGGTAGTGGTGGTGGCGGTGAAGGTAGTGGTAGTGGTGAAGGTAGTGGTGGTGGCGGTGAAGGTAGTGGTAGTGGTGGTGGTGAAGGTAGTGGTAGTGGTGGTGGTGAAGGTAGTGGTAGTGGTGGTGAAGGTAGTGGTGGTGGCGGTGAAGGTAGTGGTGGTGGTGAAGGTAGTGGTAGTGGTGGTGGTGAAGGTAGTGGTGGTGGTATTGACTGTGGCGGCAGGGAGGGAGGGAGGGAGGGAAGGGTTGGAGCCAGAGAGACGCGCCAGTTCACATTTGTACACGTCTAAATGTCTATGCAGGGTCGAGTGTTAGCTCTCGAACCCCGCCTTATTAGCTGTAGCTTCCGACTGTTTCTTTTCCATATCTGCTTTTAAAATTAAAGCGTTAGGTTTCATTGTACCTTTGGCTCAGTATTAGCCAATGCTGCAAGAGTTGTTTGTGAAGTCCCCGTGACTCGTCTGCTCCACAAGTTAACATCCATCTCCCCTTGTTTTACCCTGTGTTATACACAACACGAACTTGTCAATCTTACCAGTTCCCCCTGAGATCTTATATGTCGTTATCATGTCTGCTGGATTCAGTCTCTCCAAGTGTGGTGAAGTTCAGCTTCCTTTCCTCATAGTTCAATCCTCGCAGTTCTGGTACGAGCCACATTTTCAAGCTTGGTTATATGCAGAGCCAATTGGGGGGAAAAGCAATCCACGAATTGTTAGTGAATTTTGTCTATGTATTTTGTTATTTTCTGGTCGGCCGTTCGATTAGTTTACGTGTCGACCTTGTATACTGTATACTGTAAAGTTCCTGGTGCTGGTCCTTTACCCCCTGTAATTGTTATTATTTTTATTGTACTAAATTGAGCCCGTAAGGAGTCCTCCCTCCCATGTCTGTGGGAGTGTTCTTTGCTTCTCTTCAAACACCTCACGGAGTCTTTTGTTTACTTCTCTGCAGACTTTCACATCATGCACTGTTAGCTCTCTATTGGTCTTGGTGAGCCTCACCGCCTGACTGTGTAGTGTGGTCTTCCTGGTTGATACCTGGTTGATACCTGGTTGATACTTGGTTGATGGGGTTCTGGGAGTTCTTCTACTCCCTAAGCCCGGCCCGAGGCCAGGCTTGACTTGTCAACTGGTGTGGTTGTGTAGCAGTCCTTAGCTTGGAGTGCTCACCTGCGTCCTCCTCATATTGATCACAGCTCTTCTAACAACAAAATGTCAACATACTCCGTGTGGTAGCACTTAACCTTTATCTTGTTTTTCGTGCACTTTTTCCAATACCTTCCTGCTATTGTCTAGTGCTTCGCCGCATCCTCCATTGAATCTTGGGCTGTATCCATGGCCTGGTGGCCAGGGGCCAGATTCACGAAGCAGTTACGCAAGTACTTACGAACGTGTACATCTTTCCTCAATTTTTGACGCCTTTGGTTACGTTTATTAAACACCTTACAAGCATGAAACTTGCCACTCAACTGTTGTTATTGTTATAAACAGCCCCCTGGTGCTTCGGAGCTCATTAACTGTTTAATAATTATAAACAAACCCGTCAAAGATTGAGAAAAGATGAACAAATCCACAAGGGCCGTGACGAGGATTCGAACCTGCGTCCGGGAGCATCCCAGACACTGCCTTAATCGACTGAGCTACGATTCTTTTAACTCTTTTTAACTCTAAGGTTTCAACTCTCTTAACCCTGTCGTAGCTCAGTGGATTAAGGCAGTGTCAGGGATGCTCCCGGACGCAGGTTCGAATCCTCGTCACGGCCCTTGTATATTTGTTCATTTGATGCATCACGTTAGTGTGGTCTCTGTGTGTATTGAGAAAAGATGTACAGGTTCGTAAATGCTTGCGTAACTGCTTCGTGCATCTGGCCCCTGTACCCTTGTTGTGGGGAGGGGGAGGGGACTGTACCACCCTCTTGAAATACACATGTTTCATGTCTTCTGTATATCTGGTGTGTCGTTTTTTATGTGTTGGTAAATTGTGCAGTATTGTTGTTTTTTGCGACGCTTGAGTGAGAAGGTCGTTGTGCCAAGAACAAAAATTCGCACGGGACTCACCTGGTAACATGACGTCAGGGTTTTCAGACATGTTGTAAGGATTAATATTAACGTTCTCTGCTCGAACGAAGCTTTCCAACTGAAAGGTCAAAAGGTAAAGTTGATTAGCAGCGGGGCGCTTGTTGCTCTGATATGTATTTTCTTTCGTGAAGAGACCTTACAAGGTGGCCCGTGTGGTCGCTGGCTTCTCCCTATACACAGACCCCGGCTCTCACCGCTCCGCTGTGGTTCCCTACACCACTACACCATGTTTACCTACGCCAGCATGTCCCACTACTATATCATGGTTTCATTACATCAGTACTTCAGCATGATTCACCAAGTCTGCAGCATGTTTGAGTACTCCAACATTAGTTCAACACCTCTCCAGCATACCTTTCCTACGCTAACAAACGACTCCCCCCCCCCCCCCTCAACCACCACCTTCCTCCTACCACCTCCTCCCCCCCCCCCCCCCCCCCGCCCAACCACCACCTTCCTCCTACCACCTCCTCCCCCCCCCCCCCCCCCCGCCCAACCACCACCTTTTTCCCCCCCCCTTCCTTGCTTCTCCTGATGTTTGTGATGATTTAACATTGTCCAAAGTATGTCAACCATACTGTGCGACACAGTGGTTGCCAGGATCAGGTTGTGTTACCGTGACCTGTGGCAGGTGGCTACAGGTGACGGGCCTCCCAATCCTGAGCACTCCAGGTGCAAACTCCGTGAGCAGGAACTGGGGCATGGTCTCCCACACTATATTAATAAATGCCCAGTCACTAGACCTTGCAGACCTGCAGGCATGCAGTACCTGGGGCTTTGCAATCACTTTATTCACTGCGGTGTTCTTGAGGATATCCTCATAATGCACCCAAAGTTTGCCAGTGCAGGCTACTGAACACATGGCCTTGTATGACTAACCATCTTGTGTGATGAGTACCTTTAAGCATCACGTAGCTAGCTAGCTAGTGATACACTATCTACTTCCTCTCAAGTTAAAGTACGTTTATTGAGACAATAAAATTAATATCAAAGGGATAGAGTAGCTTAGGCTATTTCTACCCTCCTATGTGCCTCCCCTTCTTATAGTCTAGGGCAGCTACATAAATGCACATGTACCTAAATGTCTTAAAAAAAACACATAGTGAGTAACAGTTGGTCCTCTGCTAGCACCCTATCATTAGTAGCATTGATCTCATGTATAACTTAACCATCTTGCGAGATGGCCATTTTTTAGTATCATATCCAGCTCTTGACACAAACTTCTTTTTTGTTGTCTAGGTTACCTTACTTTACCTTGAGGTTACCTTCAGGTGATTCCGGGGCTCAGCGACCCCGCGGCCCGGTCGTCGACCAGGCCTCCTCGTTGCTGGACTGGTCAACCAGGCTGTTGGACGCGGCTGCTCGCAGCCTGACGTATGAGTCACAGCCTGGTTGATCAGGTATCCTTTGGAGATGTTTGTCAAGTTCTCTCTTGAACACTGCGAGGGGTCGGCCAGTTATGCCCCTTAATTGAATATCAAAAGTAGACCCTCTCCCTCTCCACACCCTTAGTACAAGCCTAATTTAATTAATGGACTCTGGTGTACGAATTTCGTGTTATGTGGAGTGTGTAAAACTATATAAATTAAACACAATCTTCTCGAGAATGGTCCAGGACGGACCGAAACGTCGTCGTCCCTTCACTTTCTAGTTTGTGGTCTGGTTTACTGTAAATTTCCACTGTCTTGTTTTAACAATTATAATGTTATTAGATCACTAGGCAACCCTAGTAATTTGATGTACAAATTTGAGGCAAATTAAATTGTTTGTAATTGGTTTACCACAAACATAAATAGGTAAGCCTGGCCTCAGGCCGGGCTCTGGGAGTAGAAGAACTCTCAGGACCCTCTCCAAGTATGCTTCAGGGTCAAGTGCAGGGTCCGGTTCCTGAACCCATTATGGGACTAGCCATTCTACGACGGCCCACAGGATGGGGTAAGCTCTGACCTTTGTGGTAGGTAATTCTGACCTTAAATAACTTCTCTATAGAAAATGGTTACTTGCATTAATCAGTTTTTCTAGTATAGAAAATGGTTATTTGCATTAATCAGTTTTTCTAGTATAGAAAATGGTTATTTGCATTAATCAGTTTTTCTAGTCACGTGCAGATGAAGAGTCACAATAACGTGGCTGACAAAATTTTAACCAAACCACACACACTAGAAATTGAAGAGACGACGACGTTTCGGTCCGTCCTGGACCATTCTCAAGTCCACTGTGATAAATGTCGTCGTCTCTCCAATTTCTAGTGTGTGGTTTGGTCAACATTTTCTAGTCACGTTTGGCCTTGATCAAGACAACTTAATTAGTCTCTGGCACAACACTATCAGGCCCTGGAACACGTTCAGCCCGCCCTCCAAAGGTCCACCCCCCCCCCCCACACGTCAAGAAAACGGTCAATTTAAAGTGTCGTCTCCTAACCTACCAGAGGACCCAAAACAGAAAACGGGACAGTACGTCACTTTCGCCAGCCGCTTCCATTTTCTAGTACATCAATTTTTGGCTCTATGTGACCCATACGGGCGAAATGCAACGTTCTTTGTAGGAGCTCAGTAGCAAAATGGACAGGTTGATACGTTTACCTAACGAAAAACTTTTTTTTTCCTTTCGGCAACAGTTTTTTAGTTGTGTATCTGAGGGAAGGGAAGGGAATTATCAGGGGAAAGCGCCAAGCCATCATGACTATATAGCACTTGGAAAGGGTCAGGATAAGGATTTGGGATGGGACGGGGGGGTGGGAGGAGGAATGTTGCCCAACCACTTGGACGTTTGGGGATTGAACGCCGACCTGCATGAAGCGAGACTGTCGCTCTACTGTCCACCCCAAGTGATTGGGTGTGTATCTGAGGGAACTGAAATTGCTCTCCAGGGTGTATTTTATTAAGTTGACCAATCCACACACTAGAAAATGATGGGACGACGACGTTTTGGACGACGTCTGTCCTGGACCATTCTCAAGTCGATTGTGAGAATCGACTTGAGAATGGTCCAGGACGGACCGAAACGTCGTCGTCCCTTCATTTTCTAGTGTGTGGATTGGTCAACATACTTCAGCCACGTTGTGACTCATCGCCTGTATTTTATTAGTTACCCGCGAATACGGTGACCGTAACGGGTCGTAGGAGTGTGCGAGCTGCCCGGGTAACCAAGATGATGATGTGTCCACCGAGAAGGTATTTGATGTGTGCTTCCTGGGGTCCTCAGGCCTGGTAATCACCACCTTGCGTGCCCTAGGGCAAGCCGCGGGTCCTCGGCATGTCGGGCTGGACGGTAGAGCGACGGTCTCGCTTCATGCAGGTCACCATTCAATCTCCGACCGTCCAAGTGGTTGGGCACCATTCCTAACCCCCCCCCTGTCCCATCCCAAATCCTTATCCTGATCCCTTCCAAGTGCTATATAGTCGAGATGGCTTGGCGCATTCTCTTGATAATTCCTTTTCTATCCTGTGCGGTAGTGATATAGACAGCTGGATACAAATCACATCTTACACTACACGATTCGTCAGCGGATTTTAGAACCTACCCAACTTAAGGGCAAATATTTGGTTTTGGCGGCGGAAAAGTCATGGCGGCCTTGTCCACCTTGTTAACGTTTCTTGTCTTTAGCAGCCTTGTGTGGCCTTGCTCCATGTGTGGCCTTGCTCCATGTGTGGCCTTGCTCCATGTGTGGAGGCCGTTGGTCTCTGTAACCAAGCCAACCGGGGCGTGCCAAGCCTAACGGGAAACAATACCTCCAAACCTAACGATATATAAACTGTTTTGACAATCAGAAATTGAGCATTATCTTGTGTGTGATTTGACTCTTATCCTGTGACTCTTTGAAGGGCTTCGAGGTGGGGATGGGCGTGTTGGGTGCTAGCCCGTCCGTACCTAGTACCTGGCCGTCCTTACCTAGTACCTAGCCGTCCGTACCTAGTACCTGGCCGTCCTTACCTAGTACCTAGCCGTCCGTACCTAGTACCTAGCCGTCCGTACCTAGTACCTAGCCGTCCGTACCTAGTACCTGGCCGTCCTTACCTAGTACCTAGCCGTCCGTACCTAGTACCTGGCCGTCCTTACCTAGTACCTAGCCGTCCGTACCTAGTACCTAGCCGTCCGTACCTAGTACCTGGCCGTCCTTACCTAGTACCTAGCCGTCCGTACCTAGCCGTCCGTACCTAGCACCTAGCCGTCCGTACCTAGTAACTAGCCGTCCGTACCAAGCCGCCCGTACCAAGCCGTCCGTACCTAGCCGTCCGTACCTAGCCGTCCGTACCTAGTCGCCCGTACCTAGTCGCCCGTCTTGAATTGCATTACTGCTCAGTTTGCATTATGCAGGCTGCTGTAGGCGCTTCGCGTGCCGTTATATTATTCACAACAGCCAAGTTGATCACAGTAGCTGTTTGTGTTAAGGCCCTAAGAGGCTGCTTGTTCGGTGCGTTGCACTACAAGAATCAAAGAGATGTTGAGGTGGGGGGGGGGGGGTAAGGCACAGTTTCTCACGGGTGTTGCAACCGGAACACTAATGATGTAATTGTTGTTATTTGTTGCAAGGTAATTGCTTTGATTTAGTGGCTATTTAGCTCTGTGATTGATGTCCCCGGCCGTCATAAAGACGTTCTTATTTACTGGGGAAAAACCTTACTAAATTTATAATTTTGCTTGACTAATTTTATTTGGGTCGTAAAAACTAGTGAGCACGTAAGGAAATTAATAAATTTTATTAATTGGAAATAATGCTATGAACAATGGTTATAATTTTACTTGCGTTATGCAAGGTTAAATAAAAATAAATCAAGAGGAAAGACATCAGTCATAACACATGAAAACCAAAAGAAAATATCAAAGGGAGAAAGAGAAGAAGTTGATGAAGTGTACACAGTAAACAACTGTACCAGCGAGGCATTGTTACTGACCAGAGGCCGCACCTCTCATATATATATATATATATATATATATATATATATATATATATATATATATATATATATATATATATATATATATATATATATATATATTATATAATATTATATAATATTATATAGGAGGTCCGCAAGTCAGACGGCCCACTCACACATGTATCAACATGTTTTAGATTCAGCTACTCAGAACAATAAGTTCCAAATAGCACGGGCTATGGCGAGCCCGTAATGTATCAACAATGTTAAAGTTTGACTCGTGTAAAGGGGAGTTCATCTCACAAGAGCGATCCCTGATCTCAGAAAATGTTAGCTTTGACGACGGTAAACCAGTCTTAAAGATCTCTCTTTAGGTTCCAGTATCTTGACTTTAAGGTTCCCCATAGAACTTCCAATATATCCAGCATTACAGCTGGAAAATTTGTATAAATGTCGTGGCGGTACAGCTGTATACTGTGAGTGTACAGACTGTAGACCAAACCACACTTGAAGGCGAAGAGACGACGACGTTTCGGTACGTCCTGGACCATTCTCAAGTCGACTGTGCAGACTGTACTCTGAGAGAGAACTCTATCAACATCAGAGGCCCGAGACTGTTCAACACGCTTCCGCTACACATAAGGCGCATAACTGGCCGACCCCTCACAGTGTTCAAGAGAGAACTGGATATATGAACCTCCAAATGATACCTGATCAACCAGACTGCAAGATTGAACCAGTGAAGAGCAGAGGTGCCATAGGCACAATCAGAGAACACTGTATAAACATCAGAGGTCCGCGGTTGTTCAACGTCCTCCCAGCGACTATAAGAAATATTGCCGGAACAACCGTGGACATCTTCAAGAGAAAACTGGACTGTTTTCTAAGAGAAGTGCCGGACCAACCGGGCTGTGGTGGGTATGTGGGCCTGCGGGCCACTCCAAGCAACAGCCTGGTGGACCAAACTCTCACAAGTCGAGCTCCCCAAGCCCTCGGGCCGGGCTTGGGGAGTAGAACTCCCAGAACCCCATCAAGCAGGTATCAACCAGACTGACTCATACGTCAGGCTGCGAGCAGCCGCGTCCAACAGTCTGGTCGAGGACCGGGCCGCGGGGACGTCGAGCCCAGAAATCATCACAAGGTAACTGCAAGATGAGAGTAAGAGTGCGTGGGAGAGAAAGAGCGGGCGAGCGCGCGCACACACTTTGTCTCTTCCCTCCCTACTCGTCAGATAAGACTATCTCCTCGGCTCTTCCACTAAACGCCTTCTATCACTGCCTGGAGTCCTGCCCAGATTTTCCAACCTCTAAGATTTATAACTATAAAATAAGGTTATGTTGAGTCTGTCGGTGTTCATGCTGTTATCGACCACTTCTGTTATCTTCATCCAGCTTTGACTTTTTTTTTTGTAGCTGATCACAGCTTTTTGAGGCTCAGCTGTTTGTTTGTCATCAGTTTTATTTTTTGTTATGATGGTGGGTAGCAAGAGACGGGGATTTGGCAAATAGTCACATTATAGTAATTAGGGATATCAGTATGTTTCTGGGGATAGAATGAAGTCATAATTGGCGATGTTCTGGGGCGTCTTGGAAGGGTGCGGGGCCCTTCCTTGGGAGCTAGAGGAAGGGAGCTGCAACCTCTCATCTTGGGAAGGGAAAGAAGATACCTTAAGGGTGCAAGGCAGGCTCTTGGGGTGGAACAGTGCTGGATTTGTTTTTTCTTTTCTGGAAGGGGCAAGAAAGGGGGGTCCTCGGGAAGGGTACCACGGCCTCTACGTAAAACCTGGAAATCTCCAGTTCACTCGTGTCACACAGGTGGTTATCTTGAGATGATTTCGGGGCTTTAGTGTCCCCGCGGCCCGGTCCTCGACCAGGCCTCCACCCCCAGGAAGCAGCCCGTGACAGCTGACTAACACTCAGGTACCTATTTTACTGCTAGGTAACAGGGGCATAGGGTGAAAGAAACTCTGCCCATTGTTTCTCGCCGGCGCCCGGGATCGAACCCGGGACCACAGGATCACACGTCCAGTGATCTTGTCCACCAGATCAGGTGAACTGAACTGGTGGTCTTTTCCAGGCTGTGATGAGGCAACCCGTTCTCGCACTTGCTTTAGTCAATATTGGCTTATTTAATAAGTGCATATGTGACATACTAATTGATTGTGAATATTTTAGTTTATCTTGAAAAGCTTCATAGAAAACACCGACCTCACCTAACCTTCTTAGTATGTTAAGATAAGCATCTTATTGCTTCTTATTTACAATTACTACTTAACCTATCAACGGTGTAGGTTAAGTAATAATTGTAATTAAGAAGCAATAAGATGCTTATCTTAACATACTAAGAAGGTTAGGTGAGGTCGGTGTTTTCTATGAAGCTTTTCAAGGTAAACTAAAATATTCACAATCAATTAGTATGTCACATATGCACTTATTAAATAAGCCAATATTGACTAAAGCAAGTGCGAGAACGGGTTGCAACAGGATAGTGGCGCGGGCGGGCGGGCGTGGGGGGGGGGGCGTGGCGGAGGTGACGGCTGGGCTAGAGACAGTTGTTGGGATGTAACAAGTCATGACGCCACCTTTACTTCACGCTTCTTTTATTTCAGACGTATGACTACACCAGCTGTTAAATCTTAAGACCGCCTCCGCCAGATTTTAGTGTGTATGTTGAGTCTTATGATCACAGGTGAGGCATGACACGACTACTGGTCGGTCATTGGGTTACATAAACGGGGCTCGGGTGGTAGGTTACTGCACCCCTTCCCTTCTCGTCCTTGGCGCCGCCTCGCGAGGTGTTCCCAGAGAAGTTCACACGACCCGGCACGGAAGAGGCGAGGCTGCCGGCACGGTTGTGAGCGACGAGGTAGTGTTTACAGGGTTAGCCCTGGAAACACAAACCGAAACTGTCTCTATTTTCCGCTTGTTACAACTTTTAATAAAGTAGTTACATCTTGGCTTAACGTGTTTATGACGTATTGAAACGTTGTTACAACTTGCTATATTGGTTGTTATAACTGGTTAGGTGTTAAAACTTGTTCGAACGTTGTAGTTTCGGTGTGTATTTGGCGGGAGTGCACTGCTGAAGGCGAGGGGTGGTGTGCGGTCCCTGCTGGATACCTGCTTGGTAACTCCCTCCCTTAAAAAGTCTAAATATAACAAGAGTTACAATCAGATATCTGAGTGATGAACAAACACACTGTGATGTCTGGATCTTACCTGGAGAGAGTCTCGGGAGTTCTCCTCCCCGAGCCCGCCCTGCGGCCAGGCCCGACTTGATAACTTGGTGCAACAGGCTGTTGTCTATTTCGGATTGTAAATTGCGAGCATCGACAGAGTAGTGAAGGTGGTGTTGGTGGTCCGGGGAACACTAATCCCTCACAAGGGATTAGGATCCCTTGTGGGGGTTGTGTAGTGATTGGAGAACAGTACAGAAGTGTCTCGCTTCACATCATTTATTGTGATGTGATCCTATCCCCCGGCCAACCACTTGGGCTGGACGGTAGAGCGACGGTCTCGCGTCATGCAGGTCGGCGTTCAATCCCCGACCGTCCAAGTGATTGGGAACCATTCCTCCCTCCCCCCCCCCCCCCTCCCGTCCCATCTCAAATCTTTATCCTGACCCCTTCCCAGTGCTATATATAGTCTAATGGCTTGGCGCTTTCTCCTCACAGTTCCCCTTCCCTTCCTCCCCCCCCCCCCCGCACTCTGGTATAATGTCGTCTACAAGTCATGCATATGTGACTCTCAGCACCACACCTGTAAGGTTGCCCTGACTCATGCTTTACACACCTGCACAAACACTGCAGTTGACCAAGCCTAACGAGGTTCTTCAAGCGCTCCACTGACAATGACGTATTACATTTTGTTGTAGCCCTTTAAACAAAGAAAAGTGTAAAATCATTTCTGCCTGATATTAATGGGCGTTGGGGAAGACACAGACAGGAAAGCCAAGTGCAAGCAACCCGAGTGATCAAAACATTTTCGGCACCGCGAAGCTGGTGGACACCTAAGCTGGCGGTAACACCCTGTAAGTCTCAGTTACCGCCAGCTGGATCGCCTGTCATGAAGCTTGTGTGTGTGTGCTGCCTTACTTGTACCTTTACGCTCCTCTCCTTACCTGTGTTGAGGGCGCGGGTACTGGTATTGATTGATTGATGAAGATTAAGCCACCCAAAAGGTGGCACGGGCATGAATAGCCCGTAAGGGTACTGGTAGCTGCCCCGCTGATGCTCCTGGTTGGTTGATACTCCTGATGGCTCCGCTGACCCCTCACGGCTGACCTTCCGGCTGGTTCAACCGATCATACGGTCTCAACTGACCTTCTTGGCTTCCTCAATTGACTCTGGTAACTGTTCTCCTGACTGATATCTCAGGGGACCTGTCGGCCGGCCCATGGGACCTGTCGGCCGGCCCATGGGACCTGTCGGCCGGCCCATGGGACCTGTCGGCCGGCCCACGTGCCCCAGCCACCCGCGGGACTGAGCGGCCATCGTCAGTAATATCAGATATCCAATGAGTGTCGGCTGTCTGCACCCTTCTGTCACGCATGTCACATACAGGCAACACCTGACGCAGTGGCGGCACCCAACACCTGCAGCGCGACTCATGCCTGGAACACCTATTTTCCCCCCTGCCAATTACTATGCTTCACATGTGTCAACAAGAGATATCTGTGGTTGTGTTTGAGATTCGAACCAAGATCAACCAGTTATGTTTAAAACCAAGACGGCCAAATAACTGGAGCGTATACGAGTACCGGTCGGTAACTTAAGCATCAAGTTTGTAGTCTCGGGGCTAATGCACTCTGTTGGTTAAGGTTGGCAAAGGTTAATTCGATTAGCCACCATTTAATTCAGGTGGTAAACAGAGTGACGTCTGGCAGCGTTGCGCGAGGCGTCATTAGCTAAGTGTTGTACGCAATATTCTTGCCACATTTCAATATTTGTCTGCTTATTTTCATGTGTACTCGTGTATGTGTACGTGTATTTTTGTATTTACTTTGACCTCGATTGTTAGACTTAGCTATGACTACCTGGTTAGGCTAAGTTAGGACTCCTCGGTTAGGCTAGACTATGCTATGAGTACGAACTCGGTGCGTGCATGCGTAGTCTACAATGCTAGGTCCCGTGTGTGGTGCGTGGCTGTTCGCGTGAGTTGGCGTGCGGGTAGAGCATGGATTGTACGCGGGTAGGGTTACCTGCAGAACACAACACACACATGCACCCCGCCCACCTACAGGAATGTTAGCTAGGCTATACAGTACCTCCCGCCAACGCCCGAAATACAATTTAGACAAGTTCCTGCAGGAGGTGACAGACAAAACGGGTTTATCACATGTTTCGGTCTGCGGGCCGCTGCACGCAACAGCCTAGTACACCCAGAGCCCATGCCAGCTATACACTAACAGCCTATCATTATATTTAGTGTATTTCTGTTCTTCGTTGACAGCAACTCTGGGGGTTCTTTGTTGATAGCAACTTTGTGGTTCTTCGTTGACAACAACTTTTGGGGTTCTTAGCTGACAGCATGTCTGGAGTTCTTTGTTGATAGCAACTCTGCTGCATCTTGAAGACATCCACCTATGTTCTGGCAATATTTCTAATGCTTGCTGGGAGGGTGTTGAACAGCTGTGGACCTCTGATGTTAAGACAGTGTTCTCTGATTGTGCCTGTGGCACCTCTACTCCTCACTGGTTCTATTCTGCATTTCCTTCCGTACCTTTCGCTCCAGTACGTTGTTATTCTACTGTGCAAATTTGGGACCTGGCCTTCAAGTATCTTCCATGTATATAGTATTTTATACCTCTCTCGTCTTCTTTCCAGATAGTACATCTTGAAGGTTTTGGGGGTTTTCTCTCTCCTTTTTCTCTTTCCTTTTCCGAATCTTCCCCTTACTTCCCCTTTCTCATATCTCTCCCTCTCCCGTTTTTTCACCCTTCCCCCCCCCCCTGTCAAGTCTCCCCCCCCCCCCCTCTGTCAAGTCTTCCCCCCCCTGCTGTCAAGGCCCCTCTCTACTGCCAGGTTTCTCTGCTGTCAGGAGTCTTATTACGAGAGAGGAAACAAGATAGCTACCACCCTTTAAATCCTATCTCCCCTTGTCCCCTCATTCTTATCCTTCACTCTGCTCTACCCATTCTTACCTTTCACTCTGCTCTACCCATTCTCATCCTTCTCGTCTCTCCGTTCCCCTTCTGCACCATTCCCCTGTTACTCATGCATTCAATCTCTCTCTCTCTCCCGCTTTCCCCTAAGCCGCCATATTTCCCTCCTGCCTTTGTCTTCTATGCATTTAAGCTCTCTTCTAATTCCCCCTTTTCCACCCCTCTCATTTTCCCCTTTCCACCTCTTTCATTCTCCCGTTGCATCTCTCATTTTCTCCCCTTCCTCATATTCCCTATTCCCTCGCGTTATGGAGCCCTCCCCCCCCCAAGTTAGAGCCCCCCATCAACCCCCTCCCTCCACCCACCTAGTTGTCTATACGGGTCTGTGTGGCTGTGATGTAGGAGCTCAATTTGGGGAATTTGATGACATTATATATTAAAATATTTTCCCCTGTGAAAAGTGACTTTTGTTACCACTCACACACACACACACACACACACACACACACACACACACACACACACACACACACACACACACACACACACACACACACACACACACACACACACAAAAGCAGTTAGTAACAGTTGATTAACAGTTGCGAGGCGGCCCGAAAGAGCAGAGCTCAACCCCCGCAAGCACAACTAGATAATACACCCCGCTGCCGCCTGACATCTTCAGTGTTAGCTCTACCTGAAGCGAAATATTGTCCTTAAACTCTTTGTACAATTTTGTTGGGTATTACATCAGGTGTTGTGGGCTTGAGGTTACCTTGAGGAGTAGGGAGGGTTCAGAGGATCAATATTCTCGCGGCCCGGTCTCTGACCAGGCCTCCTGGTCAACCAGGCTGTTAGATACCGGTCTCTACCGGTGTTATTATTTTATATTTAGCTTAGATACTTGAGCGTGTCAAGACTACTGAAAGCAGGAGGAAGGTAAGAGAGAGAGAGAGAGAGAGAGAGAGAGAGAGGCGGAGAGCTGTGGCCGGGGCGCTTTATGTTAATGGTAACTCAATTGACGTGCAAATTAGGGTAATTAAACGGGAGAGGGTCCTTCCCTCCCGGAGGGTGGTGCCGTTTCCCTGTTGGAGGGTGGGGGGTGGGGGGGGGGTGTGGAGGGGTTTCCTCTGCAGGGGGATTAGGGGGGAGGAAGGGTATATCTTTAATGGGAGAGTGAGGGGGACAGGAGAGAGTCTATATTGGTCTGTGTATGGGGCAAGTAACAAAGTCAGTAGACTAACAGATGTTGTCACAGCTCGTATAAGACTTGGCTTCAAGTGAACAAATCCACAAGGGCCGTGACGAGGATTCGAACCTGCGTCCGAGAGCATCCCAGGATCTGATACAAACTGTGTAACCCTTTATATAGGTTGATTGATAAAGATTAAGCCACCCAAGAGGTGGCACGGGCATGAATAGCCCGTAAGTGGTGGCCATTTTAAGCCATTACCAGCATCAAGAGCTGATACTGGAGATCTGTGGAGGTGCGAATGCACCCTGCATGATGGGAGATGTCTCCCTTGTGAATGTGTTTAAGATGAAGATGAAGCCACCCAATAGGTGGCACGGGCATGAATTGGTAAGTGGTGGCCCTTTTGAGCCATCACCAGTATCAATAGATGATACTGGAGATCTGTGGAGGTGCGACTGCACCCAGCGTGACGGGAGATGTCTCCCGTGTTTTAAACAGATGAAGAAGATGAAGATGAAGCCACCCAAAAGATGGCACGGGCATGAATAGCTCGTAAGTGGTGGCCCTTTCGAGCCATCACCAGTATCAAGAGCTGATACTGGAGATCTGTGGAGGTGCAAGTGCACTCAGCGTGACGGGAGATGTCTCCCATGAATGTGTCCAAGATGACGATTAAACCATCGAAAAGGTGGCACGGGCATGAATAGCCCGTAAGTGGTGGCCCTTTTGAGCCATTACCAGTATCAAGAGCTGATACTGGAGATCTGTGGAGGTGCAACTGCACCCTGCGTGACGGGAGATGTCTCCCGGACCAAGTGGTGACCAAATGGTCGGTGCGACTGCACCCTACGTGCCTTCATATAGTGTAGGGCAGCTGTATAAAGGGTGGTGGGGAAGGGGAAGACGTGCTCCCCCTCACCCTCACAGGACGTGAGACTAATTGCCCCACATGTGGTGTGTGTGTGTGTACTCACCTAGTTGTGCTTGCGGGGGTTGAGCTCTTGCTCTTTGGTCCTGCCTCTCAAGTGTCAATCAACTGGTGTACAGATTCCTGAGCCTACTGGGCTCTATCATATCTACATTTGAAACTGTGTATGGAGTTATACACACACAGGCTGACCTGTGTATGCGCGTGCGTGCATGACTGTGTGCGTGCGTGCGTGTGCGCATGCCAAGATAGCCTTGTGGGTTCTAGGCCAGGAGACATTACCCTGCAAGTTGCCATATATGAGGAGAGAGTGGAGGCTACTCCCCGTGACACACACCATCCCACAGTCACTGCTGATCATTCATGTCTCCTGTGATCGATTCATAAATAGATCTGATGCAGTAGATTGATTGATTGATGATGATTAATCCACCCAAAAAGGTGGCACGGGCATGAATAGCCCGTAAGTGGTGGCCCTTTTGAGCCATAACCAGTTTCAAGAGCTGATATCTGTGGAGGTGCGACTGCACCCTGCGTGACGGGAGATGTCTCCCGTCTGATGCAGTAGGTAACATCTGTATATTTGTAATTGCCTTTATATTTGCTAACAGTCATTAGCAGAGAATTGTATAAATCGGATTACATCCGATTTATACATGGATTAACATGTATAATCAATGTAGAAGAGAGTGATAGAGATTAAATACTGTGTTTGAATACATCAAACATGTTCAAGATCATAAGTTGTCACGATTCATAGAGCACTTACGAGTCCACTTACGAGATGTGTTCCTAGGATCCAGGGGCCAGATTCACGAAGCAGTTACGCAAGTACTTACGAACGTGTACATCTTTCCTCAATTCTTGACGGCTTTGGTTACATTTATTAAACAGTTTATAAGCATGAAAACTTCCCATTCAACTGTTGTTATTGTTATAAACAGCCTCCTGGTGCTTCGGAGCTCATTAAATGTTTAATAATTGGAAACAGCCACCAAAGATTGAGAAAAGATGTACAGGTTCGTAAGTGCTTGCGTAACTGTTTCGTGAATCTCACCCCAGCACCTCGCTCGCACCAGTTTGTTTTTATTTTATTGTATTTATATATACAAAAGTTGTTAACCCAGCAGCAGTTCCTGCAACATTGCATTTGTCGTTGGAGTGTAGGGCCAGATTCACGAAAGCACTTACGCAAGCACTTACGAACCTGTACATCTTTTCTCAATCTTTGGTGGCTTTGTTTCCAATTATTAAACCGTTAATGAGCTTCGAAGCACCAGGAGGCTGTTTATAACAATAACAACAGTTGATTAGCAAGTTTTCATGCTTATAAACTGTTTAATAAGTGTTACCAAAGCCGTCAAAGATTGAGGAAAGATGTACAGGTTCGTAAGTACTTGCGTAACTGCTTCGTGAATGTGGCCCCTGGGCGTGGTCACCGGGCAATAAGCGCGGATGTCAACACCAACTTGGCGCAAAGTGGTCAAGATGGCCTCCCGCCACCCGTCCGTCAACATTTATTTGGAGAAATAGATGTCGGCCTCGCGCGGACACTTGACCTAGTCAGATAAAGATATCGCATTGCTGATGGCAATGTGGCTGCTATCGCGCGGGAG
Organism: Procambarus clarkii; assembly: GCF_040958095.1. Taxonomy (NCBI): domain Eukaryota; kingdom Metazoa; phylum Arthropoda; class Malacostraca; order Decapoda; family Cambaridae; genus Procambarus; species Procambarus clarkii. The sequence goes on from NC_091169.1 coordinate 35,025,995, forward strand.
GACGCCGCTTGACAGTATTGACGAGGGTGTCCAGCTGCTGCAATGGTGGTGGTGTTATAGATTCAGCTACTCGGAACAGGTTTCAAGTAGCACGGGCTATGGTGAGCTCGTAGTGAACTTACCTGGCACAGGAGCGGTGCTATGTGAGGTGTGGAATGGTGGTTGTGGTGGTGTTTTAATGGAGGCATGGACAACTAAGCCTCCTTACTTGGCCTACATTAGAGCCTACAGCCACATTCTCGTATTATCAGGACACCCAGAAGGAAGCACAAGGAGGGGAACAGTAATCTCACTACAGCGTCTTAAAAACACTGACAGCAAATAGTGGAAGAATCGCTGAGATCAAGAGAATGGTGATAATGTTAACTGATTAAGAAAGGATGATAAAGTTCCTGCGACATTCCTTCTCTCGGTGGAATCTATAGATTTTTTTTTGTTTTGGAGCAGGGAAATTCCTGCGCGGCCCTAAGTCTCTGGCTGGCCCACTAAGTGTTGCTTGTTTCTGTTTTACTTGGGCGGAGTGTGAGTATTTATGACTCGTATGGTCGCTTCAGTAAGATGTTGTCCCATGTGTTTAACAACAACTTTTATGGAAATGAAGGAGCATATACATTGACCGCAGAAGGCGCTGAAGGAGACAGTATAGAATATTTCCTTCCCAAGATACCTCTACGTCTCAGAGAACAGCATCGTGTCACGGTAATCAAGGAAAGAATGATAGAAAGACAAGTCAACAAATCTGTACACTTGTACAGTACAGCTGCTGCTAACACAATCATTACGGGCGCCTGAGGGTACTAGTACTCATACTAGTACTTGCAGAAACGTTTGTGCTTTATGAGAGGTTTCCTTGCCATGATTTCGGGGCTGAACGTCCCCGCGGCCCGGTCCTCCACCAGGCCACCTCCTACTACTACTTTTACTCCATACTACACACACAATTAAGTGTAAGTGTAGTACATACTACACACACCTACCCCCTAGGTGTATGACAGTACTCATACCGCTGAGTACAGTACAAACGGTACAGAGTTTAGATCCTACTGCCGCTGAGTGAGGTTAACCCCAGCCAGCTCTCTCACTACCATTCCTTCCCCCCGTCCAATCCCAAACCCTTATCCTGATCCCTTCCAAGTACTATATAGTCGTAATGACTTGGCGCTTTCCCCGATAACTCCCTCCTGCTACCAGGTCTTTCACTTCTCCTTCTTTCACCCGTTGTCGTCTCCTGCCGCTTTTCAGTTGTCTATTGTCTCTCTCCTCTCTATTCCCCTCACACACATACCAAATATTAACCACTGAACTGGTCCCTAACGTTCAGTGAGGAAGCATTAGGGACCGCTAATGCACAGCAAGCCACACCAGTGGATGGAAGGTTGAGAGGCGGGACCAAAGAGCCGAAGCTCATCCCCCGCAAGGGCAACTAGGCGAGACCAGCGGCCCAGATGTTTGCCTCGGTAACTAACAATCAACTAACGACACGATTGCTACGACCTACCAACAGCTAGTAACAAAATAGTATCGAGAAACTAGTATCAGTAGTCACCAACAACAGCCTAAGAGCTGGCAATAGAAGGAACGACCCCCCAGCAACAGAGAAGGTACGACCCCCCAGCAACAGAGAAGGTACGACCCCCCAGCAACAGAGAAGGAACGACCCCCCAGCAACAGAGAAGGAACGACCCCCCGGCAACAGAGAAGGAACGACCCCCCAGCAACAGAGAAGGAACGACCCCCCAGCAACAGAGAAGGAACGACCCCCCAGCAACAGAGAAGGAACGACCCCCCCACAGTAGCCAATAACAGGGGAAGAATGACCAACAGTTGGCAACAGAAGGAACGACCTACCAACAGGGTATAACGACCAACCAACGTCACGCAACGACCCTCCACTAGCAACCCAACAACCGCCAGCAATACACTAATAACATCAACGATCTGCCAACATCCTTACCTACCTTGTGTCTACCTTGTGCTGGTTCCAGGGATCAATGTTGTAACAAGAATGATGCACCATTTAGTAATGAACCAATAACAATCCACCTTGGAACGACCTGCCAACAATGGGGTAGAAAATACCTATCATACCTTGACCTTGGGGGTCAAGATATGTACTAGATATGTACTAGATATGTACAAGATATGTATGTACCACAGTACTAGAAACGAAACAATCAAATCCCGCCTCGGGACGACGGGCTTGGGGGAGTAGAAGAACTCCCAGAACACCATTCAGGTACAATCCGTTATTCAAATTCAAATTTTTATTCAGGTAAAAGTACAGACATAGATGAAGAGTTACAAACATAATGTTGGATTTATAGATAGAACTAGTACATGCAATACCTAAAGCCTCGGTAGTCACTAGTCACGTCACTAGTCACTAACGACCCCACAAATATCAACACGCAATAACAGGGCATTAACGACTCGCCAACATGTGTTGCCAAAGGTGTAATGTCTCCATACGAGCACCAAGAAGGTATAAGCCACCAATATCGGATATTATGGCGCTAATGGGCGGCAAAGACAGTCACTAACGAAGCACTCGGGAGCCAGGTGATCCACAACAGCCAGTAACGAGACAATAACGATACTCGAGGCTCACTAGGGACCGAACAGGAGGTAGAGCCAAGGTCCCTGGAGAGGCAGAAGAGAAGGGGAGTGAACAAACGGAAACTCTTGTTGGGGCTTCTTAGAAGAGGAGCCTTTAAGAACAAGAATCCCTTCAAGAAGAGAACCCTTACAGAAAGGCATCTCATTAAAAGAATGAACTCCTCAGAAGGGGAGCTCTCTAGGACGGAGAGTCCCCGTTGTAGAAAATGCTTCCTTGAAATTGGAAAAAAGGGGAAGGGACCCATAGGGGAAAAGACAGGCATCCATGAAAGAAGAGCGAGCTTCCCCTCAAGAACAGAGGCACGTGTAAGGAGGCTACAGCTCTCTGAAAATAAGCTGTAGCCTAGAATATCTCGGTTCATGCAGGTCGGCGTTCAAACCCCGACCGTCCAAGTGGTTGGGCACCATTCCTTCCCCCCGTCCCATCCCAAATCATTATCCTGACCCCTTTCAAGTGCTATATAGCCGTAATGGCTTGGTGCTTTTTCCTGAAAATTCCCTCCTCCTTCGAATCATGGAAGAGCCTCATCCCTGGAAGACAATACCGCTCTGGAAAACAGATTCCAGGTGGAAGGGAAAAGCTTCCCTGGAAGAGTCCTCTCGGTAGGGTGGAGGTCCCTATGGAAGGTAGAGGGTTTTCCTTCAAGACAGAGAACTCCTGAAAGGTCTAGGTCAACTTGAATGGAGAGTTCCTATTTGAGAGAGAGGTCTCCTTAAGGGGAGTGGCTTCCCTTGCAGCGAGGCTACTCCTCCTCTAAACTGATAACATTATACTAGAGTTTTCACTATTAGCCGCTTTAAATCTTACGAAAGCCTTGAAATAAATGTTATTTTGATGTGATAAAAAGATCACACCTGTTTAGCATTACACGACAATTTTAAATGGCTTTTACTTTTTTAAGAATTTATGAATTAAACAAATAATATTGAAGGGTATATGTGAATGGGAGGCTAGAACTATGTAGCAAGTTACCATTCGGAAAGTAGAGCTCTCTTGCCACATTACAGTATAGGAATCACAATTGTGTGATGCATCAAATGAACAAATGTCGTAGTAGTGATAATCGACATGGTCAGTCGTAGTAATCGACTGACCATGTCGTAGCTCAGTTCATTAAGGCAGCGTCTGGGATGCTCTCGGACGCAGGTTCGAATCCTCGTCACGGCCCTTGTGGGTTTGTTCATTAGCTCTCTTGCCCCCCTTGCAAGACGTAGTTGCCTTAGTGACGCCTCTAGTGAAATGCATCAGATTTATATCGCATCTTCAGTGGAGACAAATCTTGCTTACATTCAGTCACGGAAGCATTTTGTTTATGTTAATATACTGTTGCAAGCATTATAGTATTATTATAAATAAATGTGCTACTGAATGGTGCTTGGAGTCACTACAGTTTCAGATATAAAAAGTACAATGGGTGTTTCAACTTAACGCTAAAATGACATTAGCAGGTACAATGTCGTATAAAACATGGTATGTGCATGTACCACAAATCATCATCCCCCAGTCCACATTATTAGGAAGTGATGTGGTGGAGGCTGACTCCATACGCAGCTTGAAGGGTAGATATGATAGAGCCCAGTAGGCCCAGGAACCTGTACATTAGTTGATTGACAGTTGAGAGGCGGGACCAAAGAGCCAGAGCTCAACCCCCGCAAGCACAATTAGGTGAGCACAGTGCCACCCTCACTACAGACAAACTCATGACTCCAAGACGCCTCAGTTCCTCACTGGTTCATCTCCTGGCCTTCAAGATCCTCACACATGCTCCAGATCATCTCACACCTTCAACCACGTATTGGGAAAGATTTGGATAGATACAGGCTTGGAAACAGGTTTGCTAATTTATGGAACAAGTTTCCGGGAAATACAGTAGACGTGGGAGCACTTGATTGTTTCAAGCGTAGGTTAGACATAAGACTTGTATGAGTTTAGGTGGGTATAAGTAAGAGCTGCCTGGGATGGGCCTCTACTCCTGTAGTTGTTGTTGTTGTTGTACACATTGATATGTTGTTGTTGTTGTCCCGCAGGTGGTGAGGGCGTGGCGGCGAGGGTGTGGGAGAATATGGTGTCCGGTACCTCCACCGCTGCCAGCTACGACGGTCACGAACCAGAGGTAACTATACTCTCTCCCCCCAGGCCTCACCTCTCATCTTCACCTCATCTTCTGTCACCTTCCGTCACGGTCACCTAATACATTACTTCTTTACATATTTTCGTGTCATTTGACTCTTACACTAATATGTATTAAATGCTTGTTATGTATTTTGGTACACGGTGAAAGCTTTTGAAGCCATTTTTAATATTGTCGTGCCATCAGGTTCCCCCAAGCCTACATGTTGTTTGTCATGTGGTAAGAGAATGATGAAGGTTTTTGCCAGTGTTGAGCAAGTGTAAACGCCTCCGGGGGAGTAGTGTTGGAGAGGGACCAATGGCCTGTAACTTAAAGGAGAAGAACGTGAAACTGGTAATGAAAGGGTGGTTTGTCCCGCGGGAGGGAGATGGCCTCCCGGTATGTGCAGGAGAGGGCCTCCCGGTATGTGCAGGAGAGGGCCTCCCGGTATGTGCAGGAGAGGGCCGCCCGGTGTGTGCAGGAGAGGGCCTCCTGGTGTGTGCAGGAGAGGGCCTCCCGGTGTGTGCAGGAGAGGGCCTCCCGGTGTGTGCAGGAGAGGGCCTCCTGGTGTGTGCAGGAGAGGGCCTCCTGGTGTGTGCAGGAGAGGGCCTCCTGGTGTGTGCAGGAGAGGGCCTCCTGGTGTGTGCAGGAGAGGGCCTCCTGGTGTGTGCAGGAGAGGGCCTCCCGGTGTGTGCAGGAGAGGGCCTCCCGGTGTGTGCAGGAGAGGGCCTCCCGGTGTGTGCAGGAGATGGCCTCCCGGTGTGTGCAGGAGAGGGCCTCCCGGTGTGTGCAGGAGAGGGCCTCCTGGTGTGTGCAGGAGAGGGCCTCCCGGTGTGTGCAGGAGAGGGCCTCCTGGTGTGTGCAGGAGATGGCCTCCCGGTGTGTGCAGGAGAGGGCCTCCCGGTGTGTGCAGGAGAGGGCCTCCTGGTGTGTGCAGGAGAGGGCCTCCCGGTATGTGCAGGAGAGGGCCGCCCGGTGTGTGCAGGAGAGGGCCTCCTGGTGTGTGCAGGAGAGGGCCTCCCGGTGTGTGCAGGAGAGGGCCGCCCGGTGTGTGCAGGAGAGGGCCTCCCGGTGTGTGCAGGAGAGGGCCTCCCGGTGTGTGCAGGAGAGGGCCTCCCGGTGTGTGCAGGAGAGGGCCTCCCGGTGTGTGCAGGAGAGGGCCTCCCGGTGTGTGCAGGAGAGGGCCTCCCGGTGTGTGCAGGAGAGGGCCTCCTGGTGTGTGCAGGAGAGGGCCTCCCGGTGTGTGCAGGAGAGGGCCTCCCGGTGTGTGCAGGAGATGGCCTCCCGGTGTGTGCAGGAGATGGCCTCCCGGTGTGTGCAGGAGAGGGCCTCCCGGTGTGTGCAGGAGAGGGTAAGGAATGCCAGGATGAACCACTCTCAGAAGAGGCACATGTTAGGTTATTAAAATACAGTCGCGTGTTGAACCCCGGCCAAGTTACGTAGACTTGCCAGCAGGCGAACACAACATGGATTCATAAAGGCTTAGAAGTTAAAGCTCTGCTTAGAAATCACCCCGGCCAAGCGTCCATATCTATCTATCTCCAGTCACCCAGCCGTGTCAGAAGGCAAGCACCAGCATGAAATGTCAGTGTTACAAGGACAGGTGACCAGGTGTTGCGTCAGAGGCGGGGGCCGGTCACTGTGTTTGGAGGGAGAGTGGGTGAGAGTGAGAGCAAGGATGCACAAGAGGTACACTTGAATGAAAAAGCTGTAATAAATGTTATATTGAGTTCTAAGAGGCGAGCTGTCCGCCTTGCTGACACCGACGGATGCTTGTAGCTAAGCTTAAGCTTGATTACTCTTAGCCAGGTCACTAGTGAATGTAACGGTTCTTACCTGCGGCATACCTGTAGACGGTTTCGGGAGTTGTTCTACTCCCCGAGCTTCACATGTATTTCATGATACATGGATGTGCAAGTATGAATGCTCTCCAGCATTCATACCTGCACCTTCCGCTAGTTTCATTGATGCTCAGCTGTTCTTCTTTATACACACACTCTTGTGGCCTCTCGCGCCCAACCTTTAAAGCCGATTGATAAAACCGAATAAAATATTTTTTGCGAAAGGTATTGTTTATGGAAAGTGTAAGCTTGTTTGGAGGTAAACACAGTAAGCTGACTTACTCAACGGAGAGCTAATAGGTCAAATACATTTCCCAGGGTAATTTCAGAGCATATATGCGGGCCGCTCCAAGCAACAGCCTGGTGGACCAAACTCTCACAAGTCAAGCATGGCCTCGGGCTGGGCTTGGGTAGTAGAAGAACTCCCAGAACCCCATCAAGCATGTATGGGATTTGCGACACGGAGATGGGGGTGTCTTCGTATCACCGTCTGCTCTTCCGTCTGTCTGTCCCTCTGTATGTGTGTTCCTACCGTTGTCACACCTGTCTCATGTGAACAGTACTGTCAACACACCTGGCCTCATAGACAGTTGAATGGCTTGTCTATCCCTGTCTGTTCCTATGGGCAGGTCATCCATAGGCTTGTATCAAGATAGTTGCCTACGTCAGATGGTCATTGAAACCGGCTTAGTTTAAAAGGGTAGTGTGCGTGTGTGTGCGTGTGTGCGTGCGTGTGTGCGCGTGTGTGCGCGCGTGTGTGTGTGCGTGTGTGTGTGCGTGTGTGTGTGTGTGTGCGCGCGCGTGCGTGTGTGTGTGTGCGCGCGTGCGTGTGTGTGTGTGTGTGTGTACTCACCTATATGTACTCACCTATATGTGCTTGCAGGATCGAGCATTGACTCTTGGATCCCGCCTTTCTAGCTATCGGTTGTTTACAGCAATGACTCCTGTCCCATTTCCCTATCATACCTAGTTTTAAAAGTATGAATAGTATTTGCTTCCACAACCTGTTCCCCAAGTGCATTCCATTTTTCTACTACTCTCACGCTAAAAGAAAACTTCCTAACATCTCTGTGACTCATCTGAGTTTCCAGTTTCCACCCATGTCCCCTCGTTCTGTTATTATTACGTGTGAACATTTGATCTATTTCCACTTTGTCAATTCCCCTGAGTATTTTATATGTCCCTATCATATCTCCTCTCTCCCTTCTTTTCTCTAGTGTCGTAAGGTTCAGTTCCTTCAGCCGCTCTTCATATCCCATCCCTCGTAGCTCTGGGACAAGCCTCGTCGCAAACCTCTGAACCTTCTCCAGTTTCTTTATGTGTTTCTTCAGGTGGGGGCTCCATGATGGCGCGGCATACTCTAAGACGGGTCTCACGTAGGCAGTGTAAAGCGCCCTAAAAGCTTCCTCATTTAGGTTTCTGAATGAAGTTCTAATTTTCGCCAGTGTAGAGTACGCTGCTGTCGTTATCCTATTTATATGTGCCTCAGGAGTTAGATTGGGTGTCACATCCACTCCCAGGTCTCTTTCTCGAATCGTTACAGGTAGGCTGTTCCCCTTCATTGTGTACTGTCCCTTTGGTCTCCTGTCACCTGATCCCATTTCCATAACATGTGTGTGTGTGTGTGTGTGTGTGTGTGTGTGTGTGTGTGTGTGTGTGTGTGTGTGTGTTGTGTGTGTGTGTATTTTCATGAGTCCTTTAAAGGGTATTTAATAGCGAGCCTGGTCTCTTCTAAAGGGCATGGACTCTCCTTCCATGTAGGTCATTTAAAGTGCAGATCAACAAATTCAGAGTTCATTTAAAGGGCATGATCTTAGGAGCTTTAAAGGTAAGCTTGCATTTATGCATGCTAATTAAAAATCAAATTAAATATCAACTTAAGGAATTACAATTAAAAAAAAAATTGAAAGTGTAGCAAAGAGCAACATGTGTGGATGGGATGGTTGTGTGTTGGTGATGCTGGTGGCGAAGAAGGCATGCTGGAGATGACGGCTTTAAATTTAAGGAAGCTGCTTGCTCTCTTTGCCTTCCCTCTGGAGTCTGCTACACTTCCTCTGGTCCACGTGTCATCAGGCATGTGTGTGTGTGTGTGTTTACTATTTATGCATGCAGAATCGAGCTATTGGCTCTTGGACCTCTGCCTTTCTAACCAATTTATTTTTCCTCTTATGACTACTACATATATTTCTAAAACACACACACACACACACACACACACACACACACACACACACACACACACACACACACACACACACACACACACACACACACACACACACACACACACCCAGTAGGCTCAGGAATCTGTACACCA
>NC_091169.1:35039879-35084879 GCF_040958095.1 Procambarus clarkii
CAAGGATAAGAAATATTGCCCGAACAAAGGTTGACGTCTTCAAGAAACAATTAGATAAGTTCTTGCAAGAAATGCCAGACTCGCCGTCTTGTAGTGTAAATGTGGGCTTGGGGGCTGCTCCAAGCACTAGCCTGTTGGACCAAGTCATCACAAGTCGATCCTGGTCCCAGGCCGGGCTTGGGGAGTAGAAGAAATCCTTAAACCCGCTCCAGGTAAACTCCAGGTCACACCTTAAAAGGAGTTCAGGATACAAGACAGTCGTGTCTCCTCACAGGAAGAAGTGACCAAGTCAATAATCTTAGCATAATGTCAGAACCCCTAACGTTTAGAAAGAACAGCAATACAAGAACACTAGTGACATGTCTAATGAACCCTAGATATAGTTAAACAAAAAACCCGACAACATCCAGGCAAATGTTAATAGCGTGGATAGTGAGACTATTCAAAACAAGGGATGCCACCCTAAATGATCATACCAGACCTGGATCATACCTGGAGTGGGTACGACTACTACCCAAGCCCGGCCTGGGGCCAGACGTGATAATTTGATCAGAAAAACTTGCTTGTAGCTGCCCGCAGACATGTCCACTACGTTTAGTTCAGCACGTCTTGCTAGGAGCGGCCCGCAGACATGTCCACGTTTAGTCCAGCACGTCTTGCGGGAGCGTCTTTAATTATACTGTTAAGAAGTCCACTTTTGTTCTGTGTCCCGTAATTCCCCATCACAGCAGAGGAAACTGCCTCTTCCAACTCACCTTCACGTACAACACTCTGCATTTCACCTGTACGTCAGCTGACCCAGACGTTCAACCCAGACGTCAGCTGACCTCAGACGTTCAACCCAGACGCCAGCTGACCCAGACGTTCAACCCAGACGCCAGCTGACCTCAGACGTTCAACCCAGACGCCAGCTGACCTCAGACGTTCAACCCAGACGCCAGCTGACCTCAGACGTTCAACCCAGACGCCAGCTGACCTCAGACGTTCAACCCAGACGTCAGCTGACCTCATACGTTCAACCCAGACGTCAGCTGACCTCATACGTTCAACCCAGACGTCAGCTGTCCTCAGACGTTCAACCCAGACGTCAGCTGACCCAGACGTTCAACCCAGACGTCAGCTGACCTCAGACGTTCAACCCAGACGTTCAACCCAGACGTCAGCTGACCTCAGACGTTCAACCCAGACGTTCAACCCAGACGTCAGCTGACCTCAGACGTTCAACCCAGACGTCAGCTGACCCAGACGTTCAACCCAGACGCCAGCTGACCCAGACGTTCAACCCAGACGCCAGCTGACCTCAGACGTTCAACCCAGACGCCAGCTGACCTCAGACGTTCAACCCAGACGCCAGCTGACCTCAGACGTTCAACCCAGACGCCAGCTGACCTCAGACGTTCAACCCAGACGCCAGCTGACCTCAGACGTTCAACCCAGACGTCAGCTGACCTCAGACGTTCAACCCAGACGTCAGCTGACCTCAGACGTTCAACCCAGACGTCAGCTGACCTCAGACGTTCAACCCAGACGTCAGCTGACCTCAGACGTTCAACCCAGACGTCAGCTGACCTCAGACGTTCAACCCAGACGTCAGCTGACCTCATACGTTCAACCCAGACGTTCAACCCAGACGTCAACTGACCTCATACGTTCAACCCAGACGTCAGCTGACCTCATACGTTCAACCCAGACGTTCAACCCAGACGTCAACTGACCTCATACGTTCAACCCAGACGTCAGCTGACCTCAGACGTTCAACCCAGACGTCAGCTGACCTCAGACGTTCAACCCAGACGTCAGCTGACCTCAGACGTTCAACCCAGACGTCAGCTGACCTCAGACGTTCAACCCAGACTCCAGCTGACCTCAGACGTATGTCTGGAGCACTATTTCTTACCCTTGCTACATCGAATGGAATGTTTGCTGGGTTCTCGCATCCCCTTTCAAGGCAGGCGAGATAATAGAGCTATAAACCGTACGGTTCCTTTACTGTCGGCTAGTGCAGACGATGAGTGGCAGTAACGTGGCTGAAACTATAGTGACCAAGCCACACACCAGAAGATAGTGACCAAGCCACGCACTAGAAGATATAGTGACCAAGCCACACACCAGAAGATAGTGACCAAGCCACACACCAGAAGATAGTGACCAAGCCACACACCAGAAGATAGTGACCAAGCCACACACCAGAAGATAGTGACCAAGCCACACACCAGAAGATAGTGACCAAGCCACACACCAGAAGATAGTGACCAAGCCACACACCAGAAGATAGTGACCAAGCCACACACCAGAAGATAGTGACCAAGCCACACACCAGAAGATAGTGACCAAGCCACACACCAGAAGATAGTGACCAAGCCACACACCAGAAGATAGTGACCAAGCCACACACCAGAAGATAGTGACCAAGCCACACACCAGAAGATAGTGACCAAGCCACACACCAGAAGATAGTGACCAAGCCACACACCAGAAGATAGTGACCAAGCCACACACCAGAAGATAGTGACCGAGCCACACACCAGAAAATGAAGAGACGACGCCGTTTCAGTCCGTCCCGGACCATTATTGAGTCGCTTAATTACACGAATTGTCACTGGTCCAGGACGGACCGAAACGTCGTCGTTGCTTCATTGTCTAATGAGTGGTTGGGTCATCATGCCCAAGCATCGCTGAAACTCTAGTGGAGCCGTAATATTGATCCTCCCGTCAACAGAGTGCCTGCTGTTGCTAACCAATTTGTGTGACACTGTTCTACCACTGTAACAACTAACACTAGTCCTTGTTTATCATGTGTAACTATTAGACTATATTTTAGGTAGTTTAGGATGTAATTAGGTCTTGAATTGTGTAATTTGTCTGTGGATTGTTTTTTTTTAAGTCCAGAAAAGATGTGGATTCTGAACTGTCTTCCTTCGATGAGATGCATAAACCAACGCCTGACAGCTGGGTGGACAGCGCTTCGGATTCGTAGTCCTGAGGTTCCGGGTTCGATCCCCGGTGGAGGCGGAGACAAATGGGCAAAATGTTTTTCACCCTGATGCCCCTGTTACCTAGCAGTAAATAGGTACCTGGGAGTTAGACAGCTGTCACGGGCTGCTTCCTGGGGGTCTAGGCCTGATTGAGGACTGGGCCGCGGGGACACTAAGCCCCGAAATCATCTCAAGATAACCTCAAGAAGATGGGGGGGGGGGGGGAAGAGGAGTGATATATTAGGGTGAGTTATGATTGGTTGCGAGGTGAAATAACAATCAATCGTTTAGCTGATTGGTGCTCACGTGACGCCCGTCCTCAATGAGAAGCCACATTTAACAAATCTTGTTCACGTGAGAATTTCATTTACATATCCAATGAGTACTTGATCAACTGATTCGAAATACCTTCCTCGGATTGCTAATGGCAGGTACCAACAGCCTAGCTGACCAAGAGGCCTCGTGAGAGAGGCCACTTGTAGTAGAACACTCATTTGCCACTCCGTAAAAATTCCAGCTTCCTAACCTAGCCAGAAACCCAACCCAACCAACCCACCAAACCTATTGAGGCCGATGCATTAAGAACGTAAGATATTTGTGAGCCGTTACTTAGTGGGCTGCAGTTGTAACGTTGGTCACCATAACGTAACAAAGGGGACCTCCTAGTTGAAATTGAAATAAGTTTATTGAGGTAAAATACACACAAAGGGATGAGGTAGCTCAAGCTATTCTCACTCCGTTCAGTACATCGTGTTAATACATCTATAGACACACATCACAAACAATAAACATATTACCAAACATTCTGAGAGATAAACGTCTACATTTCCTCCTAGTTGAGAGGCAGAGTTAGATCCCCGCGACCCCTTGTATGTTGTCACATTCGTGTTTACGGGCTATTCATGCCCGTGCCCCACCTCCTGGTTGGCTTAATCTTAATCAGTCAGTCACATCTGTGCGATCTGGTCCGTGTCAGACGTGTTCCTGGAGGCTTTTCTCATCTTTGTGACGTGGGCCATCTTGGCAACAGTGGGGACGTGACGGGGTGTTCACTCTCCTCTGTGGAAGATGATTCAATAATTATTATTGGTCAAATTATGGATGGAGTTAGCCTAATCTTATGTATATAATGCGTGGATTATTTATCCAGAGCTTGGATAAATAATCCAAGCTCTGGTTAGACTGCGTGGATTTATCCTAACCTTGTGTACATAGTGGATCTGGTCGTTTGTGACCAGCTTGGTGGTTCTATCCAAAGATATTAAAAATATTCAGCTGGGAATGTTTGTACAGGGATTGTTAAATGTGAGGCCAAGTTGTGGATAGAACCGTAGAGGCTGTGGTGTGTTGGTCCTCTTGACCGTGTGTGGTGGTGTGGCTGTGGTTTGTTGGTCCTTTTGACCGTGTGTGGTGGTGTGGCTGTGGTGTGTTGGCCCTCTTGACCGTGTGTGGTGGTGTGGCTGTGGTGTGTTGGCCCTCTTGACCGTGTGTGGTGGTGTGGCTGTGGTGTGTTGGCCCTCTTGACCGTGTGTGGTGGTGTGGCTGTGGTGTGTTGGCCCTCTTGACCGTGTGTGGTGGTGTGGCTGTGGTGTGTTGGCCCTCTTGACCGTGTGTGGTGGTGTGGCTGTGGTGTGTTGGCCCTCTTGACCGTGTGTGGTGGTGTGGCTGTGGTGTGTTGGCCCTCTTGGCCGTGTATGGTGGTGTGGCTGTGGTGTGTTGGCCCTCTTGACCGTGTGTGGTGGTGTGGCGGTGGTGTGTTGGCCCTCTTGGCCGTGTATGGTGGTGTGGCGGTGGTGTGTTGGCCCTCTTGACCGTGTGTGGCGGTGGTGTGTTGGCCCTCTTGACCGTGTGTGGTGGTGGTGTGCTGGGCCTGTGATCCTGCAGTATCCTGGCGGAGGACTTTGTGCCAAATATAAACAAACTTGGGGTAAGTTTTATGGGCGAGTGTAGGGTGGTGTGCCGCTGATGGGGGTGTTGGCACTGTGCCACCTGGTGTTGGCACTGTGCCACCGGCTGCCATCTGGTGTTGGGGAGGTGGGAGAGGGGAGTGACAGGCTGGGGGAGGAGCACAGTGGCATAATCCCACAACACCCTTCACTTATGTTCTGCTCTTGATGGTCCGGGTGATGGGGGGGTTGTTCTGGGAGGGGGAGGGGGGGGGGTTGAATCGAGGGATGGTTCTCTGTCAAGGGGAAGATGAGGGTGAGGAAGTGTGTGATGATGGTGGAGGCACTAGAGGGTGGGGTGAAGGGTGAGGTTCAAGTTCAAGTAAGTTTATTGAGACAATATAATACATCTCAAAGGAAGGGATAGAGTAGCTTAAGCTATTTCTACCCCTTCTGCTAAGGGTGAGGTAATGACTATGGGAGTGGTGGGGAGGGAGGGGAGAGTGGTGGGGAGGGAGGGAGGGGAGAGTGGTGGGGAGGGAGGGAGGGAAGAGTGGTGGGGAGGGAGGGAGGGAAGAGTGGTGGGGAGGGAGGGAGGGAAGAGTGGTGGGGAGGGAGGGAGGGAAGAGTGGTGGGGAGGGAGGGAGGGAAGAGTGGTGGGGAGGGAGGGAGGGGAGAGTGGTGGGGAGGGAGGGAGGGGAGAGTGGCGGGGAGGGAGGGGAGAGTGGTGGGGAAAGAAGGAGGGGAGAGTGGTGGGGAGGGAGGGAGGGAGGGGAGAGTCAGAGGGAAGACTATTGCACAATAACTGTTTCATTGACAACTGGCGGAACTCTTGACTTGGAGAATGTACAGAGAACCTTTACCGTCCGAACCCATTCAATAAAACATCTCAGTTATTGAGAATACCTAAACTCCTGCAAATTGTATTCCATAATTTGCAAATTAGTTTAATACACTAATTTGCACCAGGGAAATTGTCATTTGTCTGAGGGAGTTTAGTTCGTTAAGGAGCTGTGGCTTAGTGACAGTAAAGTTAGTTACATGATGGCTTCAGGAACTGGACCCCCAATGATCTTCAAGCTAGACAATTTACGTTTATGATCTAAATACGTATAATGTTCTGTATAATGCATCCAGTGGGCGGTGGGGGGGAAGGTGAGGGGTGTAGGGGCAGAAGGACCTTGTGTGAGGGGTGTAGGGGCAGAAGGAAGGACCTTGTGTGAGGGGTGTAGGGGCAGAAGGACCTTGTGTGATGGGTGTAGGGGCAGAAGGAAGGACCTTGTGTGAGGGGTGTAGGGGCAGAAGGACCTTGTGTGAGGGGTGTAGGGGCAGAAGGAAGGACCTTGTGTGATGGGTGTAGGGGCAGAAGGAAGGACCTTCTGTGAGGGGTGTAGGGGCAGGTAATCCTAGTGTGAACTTGACTGGTGGAAATAACCAAGTAACAACGTCTGACCTGGGTAATGGCGGGAAGCAGAGTGCGTGAGCTGGTGACTTCGGAAACAGGTGGAATGAGCTGGTGTAACGACACAAGTCTTGGGTGACTCTTATCAGTGGTGGGGACGACCTGCCGTGGTCTCCTAGAGCTGGGAAGGGGAGGAGGAGGAGGAGAAGGAAGAGGAGCAGAAGCAGGGATGCAGAAGAGGCGGGAAGCTTGGCCTCCCGCAGCGAGGAGTGGTGCAGGGCGGGGCTGAAGCAGAGGCGGGAAGAGAGAGGTCGCATGTTGGTATTTGTAATTAATGCGTTCTTGTCTGCCCCGGCGCCTGTTGGTCTCCCCTCTCATACTGCTGATGCTGCTCCCGTGTCTCCTCGTCTCCTCCTCTTGTCCTCATCTTAGCTTCCTCATCCTCCGCCCTGGTAGTCATCTTCTGTGTGTCTTCCACTAGATAATGTATTGTCCTCCCCCCCCCCTGCCCTCCCGGTAGTCACCTTCAGCAAATTACACCTCCCCGAACAACTCCCCAGAGATGGTTCAGCGTCTCAACAACTTTGAATGCAATTATGGGAAGTTTAGTCATTATTCCGCCTACGAGAAAGACTGCTCACTGGTTCTAAATTTAATATTACAAACATGAAAACTTTTCGTGCCGTTATTGCTTGGCCACAGGCGGGTTTGTGCTCGCATCTTGCCAAAAGCATTCACTGTGGCAGGAATGTGTTCAAGATATATCTCCCAGGCGCTTCTAGCTCTTTTGTACTCGCGAAATTTGCTTTTTAAATGTTGTGGGCGTTCTTGCCTAATATTTCTTACCTTTACAGCGGAGCTTCAGCACCTGGGCCCCACTTTTCCAACTTTCCGGCATATTATATATGATACTAAAACTGGGACTATAGGTAACCTGTACATATTTCCCCCAGTGAGTTCAATTGCTTACTGCCCTTACGCTCAAGGAATGTTTCTTTCGATACTACGTAGCCTAAACAACCTGTGTATAGCATCGTTACCCTTAGATATTGTGTATGACTGGATCATGTCCTGTCTGGTTCTCCTATCTCCCAATGACATTAGGCCCGAGGTTCCTCAGTCTAGCCCAATATCCTAATTCCCCTCAATTCAACGTTGTCTTTCACCCTGATGCTCCTGTTACATAGCAGTAAATAGGTACCTGGGAGTTAGACAGCTGCTACGGGCTGCTTCCTGGGGGATGTGAAACAAAAAGGAGGCCTGGTCTAGGACTGGGCCGCGGGGACGCTAAGCCCCGAAGTCTTCTCAAGATAACCTCAAGATAACTCTGGACAAAGAACACTATCGTCAGCTAGCAAGTCACTAGCGGGAAGATGTTACTGTGACAGTCCATTCCCAGTCCTACTTCAGGACCCAATGACTTGAACTAATCAGTACAATGACGGCCTTGATTCTTGCAGGTCCACGCTCGATTCCGGGTGGTCCAATTGGTTAAGCGCCATACCTTTCCTCCGTCCCAGCTCCTTGCCCACATATCCCAGGTCATTGTCCTCATATCCCAGGTCCTTGTCTCCACATCCCTTCAAAGTGCCATATAGTGATAAGACTTAGTGCTCTCTCGTCATCACCTTATCTTACTGCTTCAGGAGTTACGGCCTGTTTCCTCCGTAAGTAAGATCTCTCTATATGTAGACTACCTGTAATTTACCATTGGCCCGGTCTCTTGAGTTGCCACAACGGAGAAAAAAGCGGTGTACTAATACGCGCGAACTTAACCTAACCCTCCCACCACGCAGAGAACATGTTATTGTGGCCTGCTGTCATTACAACCTGTCTTTTCGAACGTCACGTCACGTATTTTGACGTCAAAATCCCCGAAGGAACGTCGCATTTTGACGTCAAAATCCCCGAAGGAACGTCGCATTTTGACGTCAAAATCCCCGAAGGAACGTAGCATTTTGACGTCAAAATCCCCGAAGGAACGTAGCATTTTGACGTCAAAATCCCCCAAGGAACGTCGCATTTTGACGGCAAACTCCCCCCAAGGAACGAATCATTTTGACGTCAAAATCCCCCAAATGAACGTTGCAATTTTGACGTTCCACTTTAAATTGACGTTTTTTTTTGACGTTTTGAAACCTTAGGAGGACGGGCTTCGTGAATAGCCCGTAAGATGATAGTGTTTCCTGGTCTTATTGTTTATAAAGAGCATCCCACTAAACGTTTCATCTCACTCAATCTCCTTCATCCTACATTTCCTGTACTTCTAATCCCCCAATCCCTCCTCCCCATCCCTCTCCAATCCCTCTCCTTACTAAGTCCTTTGGTCACCAAAACCTTCTGCAAGTTGTATGGGATTATCTGTAGATGCCACGTGTTTTATCTATTTAAATGCAAATTACATATAAGATTAATGTATATGATATCTAATACAATCATTTTCAAACATATGAATGAATAAATATACACAGTGAATTATATTTATAAATATCTAGGTTTGATCTTACCTGGTTGATGGGGTTCTGGGAGTTCTTCTACTCCCCAAGCCCGGCCCGAGGCCAGGCTCGACTTGTGAGAGTTTGGTCCACCAGGCTGTTGCTTGGTAGCTACCATGTTGCAGAGGGTACCTACTGCTCTAGGGGCGGTGTTTGCTGCCGCTAGAGCGCCCTCTATCATGGGGGTGAAGGGTGGGTGGTGGTGGCGTGGTGGCTGTGCAGCAGCAGCAGGTCTAACAGTGGGGGGACTCTGGGTACACTGATGGTCTGATTGATGGGTGGACACGTGTGGCAGGAGGTCCCAGCTGCCTCAGGGCTGCTCTTCTCTAGTTTGATGATGCTTTTACCTCACGTGGTTGGCCTCGGCGTCCTCCTGCTCCTCTTCTCTGGTCTGGTGGTCCTCCTGCTCCTCTTCTCTGGTCTGGTGGTCCTCCTGCTCCTCTTCTCTGGTCTGGTGGTCCTCCTGTTCCTCTTCTCTGGTCTGGTGGTCCTCCTGTTCCTCTTCTCTGGTCTGGTGGTCCTCCTGTTCCTCTTCTCTGGTCTGGTGGTCCTCCTGCTCCTCTTCTCTGGTCTGGTGGTCCTCCTGCTCCTCTTCTCTGGTCTGGTGGTCCTCCTGTTCCTCTTCTCTGGTCTGGTGGTCCTCCTGTTCCTCTTCTCTGGTCTGGTGGTCCTCCTGCTCCTCTTCTCTGGTCTGGTCCTCCTGCTCCTCTTCTCTGGTCTGGTCCTCCTGCTCCCCTTACATTCTCTTGTTTTCTTCTCTACCCTAACAACTGAGTGGACAGCGCTTCGGATTCGTGGTCCCGAGGTTCCGGGTTCGATCCCCGGTGGAGGCGGAAACAAATGGGCAGTTTCTTTCATCCTGATGTCATCTGTTCAACTAGTAATAAATAGGTACCTAGGAGTTAGACGGCTGCTACGGGCTGCTTTCTGGGGGATGTTTAGTAAAAACGAGGCCTGGTCGAGGACCGGGCCGCGGGGACGATAAGCCCCGAAATCATCTCAACCTCAAGATAACCCTATCTTTTGCTTCGTCCTCTTCCTCGAGTTCCTCTTCTGTGGTGTGATGCTCTTCCCTCAGCTCTTGTGACAGGCTGTCGTCATGGTGACGGGGTGGTGGCCAGGGTCTGCTGGGGGCCGGGCCTCAGGGCCTGTTGGGGGCCGGGCCTCAGGGCCTGCTGGGGGCCGGGCCTCAGGGCCTGCTGGGGGCCGGGCCTCAGGGCCTGTTGGGGGCCGGGCCTCAGGGCCTGCTGGGGGCCGGGCCTCAGGGCCTGCTGGGGGCCGGGCCTCAGGGCCTGCTGGGGGCCGGGCCGAGGGCAACAAGCATCATTATATCATTAACGTCGGGGCCCGCCACCACCCACCACCTGATTGTTGTTACTTCCCGCCCTCTTTGTCGTGCCACTCACCATCACCCTGCCCCCCCCCCCCCTTGTGGGTGGTGGTGCCCACACATGCCACAACTGCCGCGGCCGCCGTTGCTGGGGGTAATGGGGAACACTTTCCGGGGGTCCCGGGTGTCGGCGCCCGGGCCCAAGGTTGCCACATGCGGCGGGATGCAAGATACCATTGACCCGGGGAATGTGTTCTGGGAGATTACTTCCCAGAAGATAAGAAGCGAGGAAGGGGGTGAAAGCACAGGGCCCATCATCTTGGACCATCGGGGATCGAACGTCGGCCCAGCAAGAAGCGAGGGCGTTGTTATAACTGGTCAGTGCGAGTGGTTGGGTGAGCTTAACATGGGGGAGTGAGGTCTGGGTTCTGTATCCCTCGCCTACTAGCCTCGGTGTACCTGTTGTGGTATCAATTATGTTAACGTGCGAATTGTTAGTCGAACTGGCAGTAAAGTTCTCGATAGAGTTGACTTCCACAACTTTGTTTTTGTTTTTATTTTTCATTCCACTTATTTCCTTATATTATTTCGCCTCATTCACACCTCCAGCTTCCACCTGTGTCCTCTTGATCTACTTTACCTCAGTTGAAACATTGATTGTAACCATGATATATATGTGCTTCAGCCTACAGTTTAGACCTATTGTCTTATGTATGACCCTCTGTCCTGCGTGACAGTGAATACCAGCATTATCCTCACTTTAATAAGACTATCAAAATTCTCAGATTAGGCAAAATTGTAATTAATTTTGTCAATAAAGATGTTAATAATAATAAGAAGTTGAAACAGGCTATACTCGTTCCTTGTATAGTGTGATCCTGTTTCTTCTCTCACTCCTGATCCTCCACTGTTTCTTCTCTCACTCCTGACCCTCCACTGTTTCTTCTCTCACGTCTTATCCCCTCTGTTTCTTCTCTCCTCTAGGGGTTGAGAGATTTAGTTTCCTTAACCTATCCTCGTAGCCTGACTCTTATCTCTGGCACTAATCTGGTTGGAAACCTCTGCAGGTCTTTAGTTTTGTGCTCCACAAGGTGCAGGTTCCAGGCCAGTGCTGCATTTTCTAGTATGGGTCGGTCTTACGTGGGCTGCTGTAAGGTCTGCCAGCTTTCCCTTTACTGCCGATGTTATCCTTGAAATTATACCCATACCCATCTTCATTATTTTTACTTTTTGTGATTGAACTCGAACAAACATTTGTCTGCCCACTCATGTACTTTGTCAAGGTCTTCTGGTAATCTTTCTGCGGGTTTCCTTGGTTTTGAACAAATCCACAAGGGCCGTGACATGTGGATTTGTTCATTTGATGCATCACGTTAGTGTGATCTCTGTGTGCTCGTTGGTTTTGTCATTCTTCAAGAGCTTTACCTCATCTGTAAGCTCACTCCCCCGGGTCACTCGCTACAAACTCACTCCTACAAAGCTCCCTTTCTACAAGCTCACTCCCTCGGGTAGTAGTAGTAGTAGGCATCCACCAGTCTCAGGAGACTATGGTGTTGCGCTCTGGTTGTCGGTCTGGAGTGGCCTCACCAGGGCGCAAAGCCAGGGTAGGTTAGTATGGAGGAAAAGCTGTTACCAAGGCAGCAGGTCCCCCCTCTCCATGGCGCCGAAAGTCTCCAATGGAAAGGCAAACTCCAATACGATTGATTCCAGCACCATCGCAGGAACTGAGAGTTCCGGGGTTGACTTCGAAGTTGTTGAAAAAGGGCACAGGGACCTCCAAACTCGGAGACCGCCATGGTCGGGGCCGGAGAAGAACCACCCCAGCAAAGGCAAGAAACCACCCCAGCATTGTAAAAGTTAGAAACACCCATGGTCCCAGGACAGCCTTGGGGACTCCAATTGTCACACCCCTCGCATTTCACTTGTTTCTGTTTTACCGAGGCGGAGTATGAGTACTTATGACTCGTATGTTTGCTTCAGTAAGATTATGCCCCAATGTGTTTAACAGCTTCTTCTGCTCTGTTGAATCTTAGTTGAAATCTTAATGGTTTTGTAACTGTGCACTGTGTTAGTTTATGTTCCAGGAGTGTGTCTGGCATTTCTCCACAGTGCTGATATTTCCTCCCATCTGCTGGAACCTGGAAGCCTATTTCCCATGCAACCCCCTTTCTAGAATATTGGCACTAACTACATTTGCCTTTTTCCAGAATTCTGGGAGATCTGTTCCAGTTACACACACAAATCACAATAGGGTGATGCATCAAATGAACAAATCCACAAGAGCCGTTTTCTCGAACCTACGTCCGAGAGCAGACGCCCAGACGACGTAGGTTCGAATCCTCGTCATGGCCCTTGTGGATTTGTTCAGCTGTTCCAGTTGTTTTAATTTAGAGTGTTGACGGGGACGGGTTAAAGTATGTTGGGCGGTCGAAGCAGCTGGAGCACGACGGCACATCATCATTGGGGTAAATTGGTGAACAGGCATGTAACTGGCTCAACGGTCAATTACAGCATAGAGTATAGCGTGATTGTTTGGGTTGCGTCAGCTGAGTCCCCGTCTAAATGCTCATTCCAGGGCCCACAAGGGTGATTACGGTCGCCCTTGGCGCCCAACCACGGCCGATTGGTTCACTTTATGTTGTTACATCGCTCACTAGAAGCTGTTGGGGGATAGTTTTTTGTTTGTTTTTAGTCGTGTGTGTGTACTCCCCTAGTTGTACTCACCTAGTTGTGTTTGCGGGGGTTGAGCTCTGGCTCTTTGGTCCCGCCTCTCAACCGTCAACCAACAGGTGTACAGATTCCTGAGCCTATTGGGCTCTATCATTGTGTGTGTGTGTGTGTCTGCGGATCGTACTTTGTCTGCCTGCCTGCCTGCCTGCTTTGCCTGCTTTGCCTGCCTGCCTGTGTAATGATCTGGGGCTCAGCTCATTGGTTCTCCCTTCTCTGTAGCTGGGGAGAGCTGACTCAATCTTCAGGAATTCATGTAGCTTTCCACGACAGATCAGTGAAGGTGATTGGCCTGAGATAAGGGCCAAGTCCTTATTGGCCCTAGAGTGCCAGACCTCAGGCCTACGTGTTAAATGGTTGGCCATTGCCAAAAATATGGGTGGAGCCCTGGGGCTGTATTAGATGGGGGAGGAGTAATCCTTCCCAGCAATAAGTTGGAAAAACTAAATTTCATCAGTGTGTCTTGGGAGTGTATTAGGAACAGGGCCGCAAGCCCGTATCCTCGGGGCTGAGGGCAGCCATCAACATCGTGGCCGTAGTGCGGGTATTTAAGGTATAGTAGCACTTGAGTTTTGTGTCCTCGGTAAATATCCATTGTGCCTCTAGGGGAATAGAATAGGTGATGTGTTCAAATTGTCTTAATTTACATGTTTCATAAAATAAATTGTATAGCTTGTCCAGTGGTATTCACTTAACTCCCCTTTGATATATTTTGCTTCTTTGTCATTTTTAGGTGTTGTATTGGAAGCCCCCAGGTTCTCCTAACAATTAATCGATACTAAAGTTGCCCTTGGATTTAAATTAGTAACGTAAATTACACAAACTAATTTTCCAAAATTTATTACTGAAATTCATATTACCCGGAGTCCCATGGTTACTGATTCCTTGCCTTCCTGGGGGATCGGTGATTGACACATTCAGGTATGGTTGGTCGGGAAGGTGGTGGCAGTGTAAATGTGTTTTGTTATTGTTTTTTTTTTAACTAATAACCCTTGTCCTTGGTGTATCTTCCTCATTTAATATTCCTCTTACATACGTGGCAGTCCAGTGAGGGGTCATACTGGACTGTAACAGTGTTAAGCTGGGGTATTGAGTGGAGAGAGACAGAGATGTACAACAGAGAGCGTATATTACGATCACGAGAGATAACACGATAACAGGGTTAATACTGGGGAACATTGGGTTATTACCATAGAGGCCGCGGTTATTACGACAGGGTAAAGCGGTCATTACACCTGCCTGCTTTGCCTACCTGCCTGCCTTGCCTGCCTTGCCTGCCTGCCTTGCCTGCCTTGCCTGCCTGCCTGCCTTGCCTGCCTGCCTGCCTGCCTGCCTGCCTGCCTGCCTGCCTGCCTGCCTGCCTGCCTGCCTGCCTGCCTGCCTGCCTGCTTTGCCTGCCTGCCTGCCTGCCTGCTTTGCCTGCCTGCTTTGCCTGCCTGCCTGCCTGCTTTGCCTGCCTGCCTGCCTGCCTTGCCTGCCTGCCTTGCCTGCCTGCCTGCCTGCTTTGCCTGCCTGCCTGCCTGCCTTGCCTGCCTGCCTTGCCTGCCTGCCTTGCCTGCCTGCCTTGCCTGCCTGCCTGCCTGCCTGCCTGCCTGCCTGCCTGTTTGTCTGCCTGCCTGCCTGCCTTGCCTGCCTGCCTGCCTGCCTGCCTGCCTGCCTGCCTGCCTTGCCTGTTTGTCTGCCTGCCTGCCTTGCCTGCCTGCCTGCCTGCCTGCCTGCCTGCCTGCCTGCCTGCCTGCCTGCCTGCCTGCCTGCCTGCCTGCCTGTTTGTCTGCCTGCCTGCCTGCCTTGCCTGCCTGCCTGCCTGTTTGTCTGCCTGCTTTGCCTGGCATGCCCAGTCTTTATCTCCTTGGTATGGGTGTATCTTAAACCCTTATCAGTGGTTCAAGAAACTGGCGATGGTTCGACCCGTTCTGGAACAGGATAGGTACTAACCAAACTCCCCTACGAAACCTGTACATCTCTCCTTAAACATGATTGCTTTGTTTACCTTTATTAAGCAGTTTGAGAGCAGCTCATAAAGCACATGGTGGGTGTTTATAACAAAATTCACCTTGAGTTGTGAAGTTTCGAGGCCCGTAAACTGTTCCTTAAATGTAAAGCATTTTGATTACGATGTAATCTTGAAACATCTTGATTAAGAAAAGATGTTCAGGTTTCGTTATCAGTGCCTAAGAAAGACTCAGACTTAGCGTTATCAGTGGTCTAAGAAAGATTCACATTCCCGACGACGCCCCTAAAAGAGTTTTAAATATATATTGTGTTTTCGTTCGCGTGTTTCAGACACTTATCATTGCTCTCGGTGGCCTCACTAAAATATCTTTTGGAGGCATAATTATCTTGGTGGAGTGATCCCAAGAGGAATCACGTTCCTCCCGTGTGTGTGCGTGTGTGCGCGTGTGCGTGTGTGTGTGTTTACTAGTTGTGTTTTTACGGGGGTTGAGCTTTGCTCTTTCGGCCCGCCTCTCAACTGTCAATCAACTGTTTACAAACTACTTTTTTTTTTCCAAACCACACACACACCCCAGGAAGCAGCCCGTGACAGCTGACTAACTCCCAGGTACCTATTTACTGCTAGGTAACAGGGGCATTCAGGGTGAAAGAAACTTTGCCCATTTGTTTCTGCCTCGTGTGGGAATCGAACCCGCGCCACAGAATTACGAATCCTGCGCGCTATCCACCAGGCTACGAGGCCCCTAGCTATCCACCAGGCTACGAGGCCCCTCGCTATCCACCAGGCTACGAGGCCCCTCGCTATCCACCAGGCTACGAGGCCCCTCGCTATCCACCAGGCTACGAGGCCCCTCGCTATTCACCAGGCTACGAGTGTGTGTGTGTGTGTGTGTGTGTGTGTGTGTGTGTGTGTGTGTGTGTGTGTGTGTGTGTGTGTGTGTGTGTGTGTGTGTGTGTGTGTGTGTTTTGGGAGTTACGCTCGCTGCCGGGCTCCGGGAATAATTGCTCTGGCTGGAGGGTCATGCAGAATAGTTAGTTATACTCGTTCGCCCCCAGATGGTAGAAATACTTGTTAGTGGAACATGGAGGACATATTGTTGTTGCAGGGATCCATACAGAGAGCTTATGCGTGCTGCAGGGCCTCAGAGAGCTTATGCGTACTGCAGGGCCTCAGAGAGCTTATGCGTACTGCAGGGCCTCAGAGAGCTTATGCGTCCTGCAGGGCCTCAGAGAGCTTATGCGTCCTGCAGGGCCCGACCTCCATGTTAGCTATAATTTTCTTAAATGATAATTTTGCGTACTGCTTACGGGCTATTCAATCAATCAATCTGCGCACTGCAGTACAATTTCAGAGAATATCTTTGCCTGGGCTTCACGTTTCCTCAAGCGAGGGTCATGTATGTATCGTGGACTCGGTACAGAACTCCAGTATGCAAGAGTCGGGCCCTTAATAAACAGTTCCAGTTAGTTGCATGTGGATAGGCAATATTGATAATTGTTTCTGCAGTGTAACGTATAGGGTGGGTGTCTGGTTTGAGAGTGAGTGGGCTTTGGTGTGATTGTGGGGGGGGGCCTTGGTCTGATTGTGTGTAGTGTTCTTTAAAGTGGAATATTGCTGAATGATAAGAGCCCCATTCAAAACTGGAGCAATTACTGACCTGAAGAACGTGCAAAGGTCTTTTACTGCCTGAATCCACTCAATAAAAATGTGAGGAGGTCTCGGGTCTGATAGCATGTGTGTGAGAGAGAGAGACTGAGGGTCTGATAGCATGTGTGTGTGTGTGAGAGAGACCGAGGGTCTGATAGCATGTGTGTGTGTGAGAGAGAGACCGAGGGTCTGATAGCATGTGTGTGTGTGAGAGAGAGACCGAGGGTCTGATAGCATGTGTGTGTGTGAGAGACCGAGGGTCTGATAGCATGTGTGTGTGTGAGAGAGAGACCGAGGGTCTGATAGCATGTGTGTGTGTGAGAGAGAGACCGAGGGTCTGATAGCATGTGTGTGTGTGAGAGAGAGACCGAGGGTCTGATAGCATGTGTGTGTGTGAGAGAGAGACCGAGGGTCTGATAGCATGTGTGTGTGTGTGAGAGACCGAGGGTCTGATAGCATGTGTGAGAGAGAGACCGAGGGTCTGATAGCAGGTTTGTGTGTGAGAGAGACCGAGGATCTGATAGCATGTATGGGGGGGGGGGGAGAGGGGTGGCTCGATTCTGCGCGAAATTAGCATCAGTGAAACATGCGAAATCGCAAAGGATGAACAACCCAGCGGGTTTTCTTCCTACTGGGGAGTGTTGTACATGGAGCTACGCGGGTGTGTCCACTCACGGGATGAGTGGCGCTGCCCAGTAAACTCGCCCCTCGGGGCAAAATAATAATAATAACAAAACACTCTAATTACCCGGGTGGAGTCGAGACACACCAACCGCTGCATATATTATTATTGTGGGGTTTAGTAACTAAATATTGTGATGGTTAGCGAACAGTACGAGTGGAGAGTCATTTTAGCCGCAGCTTAACGTCCCTATTGTTTCGTGGTACGTTTAGATGTGATTACATAACATAATGAAGGTGCTTTCTCGCTGGCGTAATGTATTCACATCCGGCTACCATCACAGCCCTTCCGGTCACCGTGTGATGTTGTTGCCGGAATGTGGCACGCTGTCCTTGTCCCCTGGGGCTGCCTTCGTGCTCCGGTCATGCCTTCGTGCTCCGGTCATGCCTTCGTGCTCCGGTCATGCCTTCGTGCTCCGGTCATGCCTTCGTGCTCCGGTCCTGCCTTCGTGCTCCGGTCCTGCCTTCGTGCTCCGGTCCTGCCTTCGTGCTCCGGGGCTGCCTTCGTGCTCCAGTCATGCCTTCGTGCTCCGGTCATGTCGTCGTGCTCCGGTCCTGCCTTCGTGCTCCGGGGCTGCCTTCGTGCTCCAGTCATGCCTTCGTGCTCCGGTCATGTCGTCGTGCTCCGGTCATGCCTTCGTGCTCCAGTCATGCCTTCGTGCTCCGGTCATGTCGTCGTGCTCCGGGGCTGCCTTCGTGCTCCGGGGCTGCCTTCGTGCTCCAGTCATGCCTTCGTGCTCCGGTCATGTCGTCGTGCTCCGGGGCTGCCTTCGTGTAAACACAAGGAAGAGTTTGTATGGGTTTGGGGATGATTTAAAGAACGGGGCTCGAGAGGGCCAGAAGGGGAAGGGGGAGAAATGAGGGAGAGGGCTGATAAGGGCGAGGTTGGTCTTTACAAGGGGGGGGGGGAGGAGGGGGTTATGACAGCCCTCTCCCCCCCCCCTTACCATGCCCACAAGGCCAACGTTGTTACACACAATTTACAGCCGCTCCTCCACGCCCCACTCTCAGTCAAGTGATGGTTCCCCTGTAGGCACCAACAGCTTGATTGGTCAGTCAGCCAGGACACCTGGTCAGTAACCGGGCGGGGAGGGGGGGGGGGGGGTAGACACTGCATGATCCACGAGGCTGCCACTCAGTAACCCACACTCATTCAAGTGGTAGCCTTATACTCAAGTGGTAGCCCTATGCTCAAGTGGTAGCCCTATACTCAAGTGGTAGCCCTATACTCAAGTGGTAGCCATATACTCAAGTGGTAGCCCTATACTCGAGTGGTAGCCCTATACTCAAGTGGTAGCCCTATACTCAAGTGGTAGCCATATACTCAGGAGCAGGAGGGTAGTATGGGGACATGACAACGACCTACAAGATTCCAAAAGGGTGGTGGGGGGAGGGGGAAAACACGATAGTGACCTACATTAAACATAAGAATGGGCTTTACATTGCTGCGGAGGATCAGTGTCTTCACACTGACTGACTGACTGACAATTATGGGGAGATATAGTAAATTTTGAATTCCCAGGAACAAAATGAGGAGCGTGGCGCGTGTGGTTATCTTGAGGTTATCTTGAGATGATTTCGGGGCTTTTTAGTGGTGGTGGGAGAGGAAGCGGGTTAATGTGGTTAACTTTCCCCCACAACAAACACCAATATTGCTAGAATACACACACACAGATCACAATAGCGTGATGCATCAAATGATCAAATCCACAAGGGCCGATTACCTCAGTCGATTAAGGCAGCGTCTGGAATGCTATTGGACGTCGGTTCGAATCCTCGTCACGGCCCTTGTGGAGTTGTTCATTGCTAGAATCCTCACAGTGGTAAATGTTACAACTGGCGCTCTTTTTCCCTCCTGTGTGTGTGTGTGTGTGTGTGTGTGTGTGTGTGTGTGTGTGTGTGTGTGTGTGTGTGTGTGTGTGTGTGTGTGTGTGTGTGTGTGTGACAGAGATAAGGTACCCACAGTGATACCCTCTGAGTGTAAGGTACTCAGGTATGACACACTCAGGATGAGTCCTTGAGGCCAGCTGGTCACCGCCTCCCCAAGCAGCAATATCTTAGAGCGTGCAAGATGGACACGAATAACCTTCCCAGATCACTTGATTAACCAGACTGTGTAATTCCTAGGCCAGACTACGGTGCCGCGGCGTGTATAGGCCTTGCTCACCTGTCGACCACGAGGGAGGGAATTATAAGGGGGAAAACGCCAAGCCATTACGACTATATAGCACTTGGAAGGGGTCAGGATAAGGATTTGGGATCCTTATCCCACCTAACCTGTCGAGTCCGATGCATAGAAAACGTAGGTATTTGTGTGAGCCGCTACTTAATATTTTTTTTTTTTTTGAGATATATACAAGAGTTGTTACATTCTTGTACAGTTACTAGTACGCGTAGCGTTTCGGGCAAGTCCTTAATCCTATGGTCCCTGGAATACGATCCCCTGCCGCGAAGAATCGTTTAATAGGTTGGATTTGTAACGTTGGTTATGTTAACGTAGAAAACGCAACCTATTACTTGAGAGGACGGAATGGTTGACCAGAACTAGCTGGCCTAGGAGCCATCACTCTTCCCCCCCCCCCACCACCATCTGTTTTACGCAATGGTAGTATTGGTTAAGATACCATCATGGTTGAGTGGGTAGTGCGTGTGCCTCGGGAGTCCAGACCATGTGGGTTCGATCCCATTATTTGACCTCAATAATGACCAGACCACACACTAGAATGTGAAGGGACGACGACGTTTCGGTCCGTCCTGGACCATTCTCAAGTAGATTGTCGTCGTCCCTTCACCTTGTAGTGTGTGGTCTGGTCATCATACTTTAGCCACGTTATTGTGACTCATCGCCTGCATATTGACCTCAATAGTTTCTCTACACAAATGTGGTCAATAAAAGTTTATACAAACAATAGTGCGTCGATACATTTGACTACAAAACAATTTCCAGAATTATTAAAGTGAGAATTGAATTTCTGTGATGAAGAATAGTTTGTATATATGCTTCTACACATTTCTGTATGTATCTTGGTCACCATTCCTTTCCCTCCGTCCCATCCCAAATCCTTGTCCTGATCCCTTCCAAGTGCTATATAGTCGTAATGGCTTGGTGCTTTCTTGAGAGGTCACGACCTCTCCGTAGGGTGCAGTCGCACCTCCACAGATCTCCAGTATCAGCTCTTGATACTGGTAATGGCTGCAAAGAGCCACCACTTACGGGCTATTCATGCCCGTGCCACCTTTTGGGTGGCTTAATCTTCATCAATCAATCATCAGTGTTTTCTCCTCATAGTTGCCGTCCCTTGAACATTGTTGTGGGATACAAGTGAGCAGCGGTGAGGTGGCGGCTCTGACGTGTGCCACACTTTGCATTGTTCCTTGTCACCGTCACTCACTAGTCATACATTCCAGGGCGCTCCTCGTGTCTCGCCTCTACCCTCACCCACACGTTCTCCTGTTAGAGGACGACCAGTCTCATTCACACGACAGGTTCTCCTGTTAAAAAACAAACAAACGATAATTGATGAGATTATATTCATATATATATGTACACTTCTGCTAGAATAAATGATAGGAGGAATTGATTGACATTGACTTAAGGGTAAAAAAGTATTAAATGTGAAGTTTCTAGAGGAAGCATCGGAGTAGCCAAGTTGTGGTGGATGTGTGGGCGTGCGGACTGCTCCAAGCAACAGCCTTCTAGATCAAGTTATCACAAGACAAACTTGGCTCCAGGCCGACCCTTGAGGAGGAGAACTCCCAGAACCCACTTCAGGTATTCTCCAGGTAAATTTTCTCGGTTAACCAAACATCTTTAAGACAAATATCCTGAAGTAGATTTTCTTGGAGTTTGTCGAATGTTTGTCATTGACGTTTTCCTGAGGTTTCTCCTCGGGATCTGTTTACGCTGAGTGGCGAGTCACTTGCTTGACGCAACCTTCAATTTCTGTGTCTTGTGCACCACTCCAAGGATACCTGGTGTCCTTGGAGGCTTAAGGACACGCCGCCTTTTCCTGTCGGTAAGGACGCTTCCGCCACTCCTTCCGTTCTCGCCGGAGGGTAAATGTCTTCATGTCCTCGAGCGATTACTTGCGGCTCGTCCTTCCGCGGGTTGAGTCTCCGGAGGTCACACAGCTACCCGCAGGGGTCATATGAGGTGGCCACATCTTTCTTGTCGAATCAGGCTTGATGACGTGGCCACGTGACAGTGGGCCAATATCCCATCAGGTATTTGTGAGGTCACGTGTGTCAACAAAGACTAACGTCATGGTGGTATGTTAGCTGGCTTCAGTGTTCAGGTTGGTGGCGTCATCACAACCAACCGCAGAAACTGGGGGGAGGGGGGCGGTGTGGGGCAAGACTATGCACAGCTTCCAGGAAACACAGCCAGCCAGCCACGCCGCACAGCCAGCCAGCCAGCCAGCCAGCCACGCCACACAGCAAGCCAGCCAGCCACGCCACACAGCCAGCCAGCCACGCCACACAGCCAGCCAGCCACGCCACACAGCCAGCCACGCCACACAGCCAGCCACGCCACACAGCCAGCCAGCCAGCCAGCCACGCCACACAGCAAGCCAGCCAGCCACGCCACACAGCCAGCCACGCCACACAGCCAGCCAGCCAGCCAGCCACGCCACACAGCCAGCCAGCCAGCCAGCCAGCCAGCCAGCCAGCCAGCCACGCCACACAGCAAGCCAGCCAGCCAGCCACGCCACACAGCCAGCCAGCCAGCCAGCCACGCCACACAGCAAGCCAGCCAGCCAGCCACGCCACACAGCAAGCCAGCCAGCCAGCCACGCCACACAGCCAGCCAGCCAGCCACGCCACACAGCCAGCCAGCCAGCCACGCCACACAGCCAGTCAGGCCAAGAGTGGCGTGGATGTTTCACATGCTAATCTATAAAATAAGGACAGAGTGACGGCAAGATGGGGAACTGGGATTAGTGTAACGTCGACCAGACCACACACTAGAAGTTGAAGGGACGACGACGTTTCGGTCCGTCCTGGACCATTCTCAAGTCGACAATCGACTTGGGAATGGTCCAGGACGGACCGAAACGTCGTCGTCCCTTCAACTTCTAGTGTGTGGTCTGGTCAACATACTTCAGCCACGTTATTGTGACTCATCGCCTGCATAGTGTAACGTCATTAGTGAAGTGTCACAAGGGTCCGTGCTGGGACCCACGATATTCTTAATATAAACAAAAGACACAGTTAATACACTAAACTCTTCTGTATCACTTGTGCTGATGGCACAGATGTGATAAGAAACAGGGCCACAAGTTCCTCACCATGTTAAATGGTTATTGGATTTCAACCTAAATAATTGTAAGGTTATGAGGATGCGTCCAAGAGTAAGGCAGTCAGAGGAACATTAGATGCTAAAAATTATCAAGTTAACAGGTTGTGTGAGATACAAGATCTGAAAGTATTCACAGCATCGGAAGCGTTCACTAATGCACTCTTTCAGTAGCATATGCTGAGCTAGCGAAGGTAAGGACAGCCTTCACGGCCCTAGAGAAGGACGCTCCATGCAGCATACACGTGGCTAGTGCTGGAGTATGCGGTACCGGCGTGGAACCCACCATATAAAATACAGAAAATGACTATCGAGAAAATACAGAGGTTCGTTGCTGGACTTGGAGCCATTGATGTACATGTTTTGTTCACCCCTCCCCCCCCTACCCCATTACCCCACCCCCTCTGGAGTCGCCACTCCGTAAAAAATGTAACTGTTTTGCCTAACCGCAAACGTACGAACCCAAACATCCCATCTAACCTATTGAGACCGATTTATAGAAAACGCCAATGTTAAGGTGCTATAATTTATAACAATATGTTGCATTTTTAACGGATGGGGCAATTCCATTAGACGTCGGACAATTGGAAAGGCAGGACCCAGGAGCTGAGGCTCGAGCAGGCAAAATGTTAGTCAAGAACACACGAGAGAGAGAGAGAGAGAGAGAGAGAGAGAGAGAGAGAGAGAGAGAGAGAGAGAGAGAGAGAGAGAGAGCGAGACAGACAGACAGTGTGAAAGAGAGAGACAGACAGACAGAGAGAGAGAGTATTCACACACGTTGAAATATTCCCTTGGGACACAAACACGGTTGTGTTTTTATAAAGGTATTTTTAGTGTGGCCAATTGTGTTGGGAATGAGGACTGTCATCTTTATTATACTGGAGTGCCTGGCTCGCTGCTTCTCCATCTCTCTAACATGACGCTCGCCGCTTCTCCATCTCTCTAACATTCGCCACTGTTGATAAAAATAGTTGATGTGTAATCCCTTATCATAGATATATAGAAGCAGGGAGGTGAGCGTTTGACGCGACTCGTTGAGGTTGTCACAATAATTTATCTAACTCCCTGACCACCAGTTGGGCTTGACGGGTAAGTGGACAGCGCTCGGGGTTCGTAGTCCTAAGGTTCCGGGTTCGATCCCCGGCGGAGGCGGAAACAAATGGGCAGAGTTTGTCACCCTGATGCCCCCTGTTACCTAGCAGTAAATAGGTACCTGGGTGTTAGACAGCTGCTACGAGCTTCTTCCTGGGGATGTGTAACAAAAAGGAGGCCTGGTAGAGGACCGGGCCGCGGGAACGTTAAGCCCCGAAATCATCTCAAGATAACCTCAAGATAGATCTAAATATAAAGGGTCATAAGTAGTTTGTGCCACGTCAAGCCTGGCCTCGGGCCGGGCTTGGGGATTAGAAGAACTCTCAGATCCCCATCAAGCAGGTACGATACGTCCACCAACAGTTTGGTGGATCAGACCGTCAAGAGACTGGCCCGTGGGGAACCAGTGACCACAGAAGCCACGTATCAAGGCTGACTTCGGATACATGGGACAAACTGCTCACAGCGTGTGAATTCCAGTGTAAAGCTTTTTTTTTGTTTTTGTTCCTGTTAAGCTTTTTGTATGTCCAGGTCAACTCCTTGACGCAGTAATGCTGCTTGTATCCTTATCTTAGTGATTCACAATCTTATCGGAAAACCACTTGAGAAGATAGAGATGAGATCATTTAGAGCTCTCCCGTTAAGAATGTTGTTATATGGCTTTGGCCGGGTTAATGTTTGCTGTAAATACTTGCCAGTTTACACGGGAAGGTTGAATGTGGCCTATTTCGTAAGAGTATTTATTTTAAGTGGCGTGTATAATTTCGACACCAGTCGAAAAGTTTCTTATAGATATAAATGTAAAAGTTTCAATGTCAATAACTGACGAGATCACCACTCACGTCACCAAGCTTTATGGGTCTATAGCCTGGCCTCGGGCTGGCCTTGAGGAGTAGAAGAACTCCCAGAACCCCATCAAGTAGGTATGATGCAACTAAGAGAGATGACCACCATAACAGTTACTGCCAGTGGAGAGTTGTGGTGGACATATTATTGTCGTTGTTGTTGTTATAGTTCACCTACTGGGAACAAAAAGTTGCAAGTAGCACGGGCTATGGTGAGCCCGTAGTGGACTTACCTGGCACAAGAGCGCGGGGCTGTAAATTGTGTATATTGTGGTCAGTAAAAGGTACTTATAAAGCCATCGTGAGGCGGCGTGGTGATGATGTAGGCAGCAGCAGCAGCAGCAGCAGCAGCAGCAGGGGCCATTATGTGGTCGCGCCGCCTGGCTGTAGGAGAAGGGTGACGCCACTAAGGACAAGAGGAAGGTCAATATTGTGATCATTATTTCTGGCTGTTGCTGCTGTCTCTCCCAGCGGGGGCCCACCCCCCTAGCTAACACACACACACACTTCTCTTTAGTGTGAGAAGAGCAGCTGAGAAAAGGTATGAAAATGATATAGCTAATAAAGCCAAGACCGAACCAAAGCTACTACACAGTCACATCAGGAGGAAGACAACAGTGAAGGAACAGGTGATGAAACTTAGGGTGGGCGAGGACAGGTACACAGAGAATGACAAAGAGGTGTGTGAAGAACTCAACAAAAGGTTCTAGGAGGTCTTTACAATAGAACAGGGAAAAGTCACGGCGCTAGGAGAGGTGGCAGCAAACCAGGTGACCTTGGAAAGGTTAGAAATTACAAGAGATGAGGTCAAGAAGCACCTATTGGAGCTGGATGTGAGAAAAGCTGTTGGGCCGGATGGAATCTCACCATGGGTATTGAAAGAGTGTGCAGGAGCACTTTGCTTGCCACTTTCCATAGTGTATAGTAGGTCACTGGAAACGGGAGACCTACCAGAAATATGGAAGACTGCTAATGTAGTACCAATATACAAAAAGGG
Organism: Procambarus clarkii; assembly: GCF_040958095.1. NCBI lineage: Eukaryota > Metazoa > Arthropoda > Malacostraca > Decapoda > Cambaridae > Procambarus > Procambarus clarkii. The sequence continues at coordinate 35,065,207 of NC_091169.1, forward strand.
TGACAGACAAGAGGCACTGAACTACAGGCCAGTGTCCTTAACTTGTATACCATGCAAGGTGATGGAGAAGATCGTGAGAAAAAAATTAGTAACGCATCTGGAGAGAAGAGACTTCGTGACAACCCATCAACATGGGTTTAGGGAGGGTAAATTAAAATTTAAATTTTGCCCCGAGGGGCGAGTTTATTGGGCAGCGCCACTCATCTTGTGAGTGGACACACCGCCATAGCAGAATGTACAACACTCCCCAACAGAAAGAAAACCCGCTGGGTTGTTCATCCTGTCACTTGTACCCAGACACAGCTGGGACTTGCTTAACTGTCTCAAGTGAACAGCTCCTCAAACAAGAAGATTAACATCTATCAACCCTTAAAAGCTTACGTTATCTTGCGGGTGCAAAATGGGGAAATCTTTTAAGAACAGTATCAATATTTGACAACTAGTGTTTTCCTAACTCAAACAATGTGGGGTTTATTATTCTACACATATTTCTGATGTGTCTCAGGTGTTCACATTCACGTAGATAGTGGTCAAGGCCGTGTCCATCACTCTCACCACAGATTCTGCAACTTCGCTGATCAACTGTTGTTTCCATTCCATATCTCCATGGATATTTGTATCCAAGACGGATTCTCGCTATTACTGATTCTCTCTTTCGTCCTCCGAGGGTAAATCTTGCCTTACAGGCTTGATAGAATTCTACGATCAGGTAACAAAGATTAAGCAAGAAAGAGAAGGATGGGCGGACTGCATTTTTTTGGACTGTCGGAAAGCCTTTGACACAGTACCCCATAAAAGGTTGATGCATAAGCTGGAGAAACAGGCAGGAGTAACTGGTAGGGCGCTCCAGTGGATAAGGGAGTACCTAAGCAATAGGAAGCAGAGAGTTACGGTGAGGGGTGAGACCTCAGAATGGCGTGAAGTCACCAGTGGAGTCCCACAGGGCTCTGTGCTTGGACCTATCCTGTTTCTGATATACGTAAATGATCTCCCAGAGGGTATAGACTCATTCCTCTCAATGTTTGCTGACGACGCCAAAATTATGAGAAGGATTAAGACAGAGGAGGACAGTTTGAGGCTTCAAGAAGACCTGGACAAGCTGCAGGAATGGTCGAACAAATGGCTGTTAGAGTTTAACCCAAGCAAATGTAATGTAATGAAGATAGGGGTAGGAAGCAGGAGACCAGATACAAGGTATCATTTGGGAGATGAGATATTTCAAGAGTCAGAGAGAGAGAAAGACCTAGGGGTTGATATCACGCCAGACCTGTCCCCTGAAGCTCATATCAAGAGGATAACAGCAGCAGCATATGCCAGGTTGGCTAACACAAGAACGGCCTTTAGAAACTGTGTAAGGAATCTTTCAGAACATTATATACCACATATGTCAGACCAATCCTGGAGTATGCGGCTCCAGCATAGAGTCCATATCTAGTCAAGCATAAGACTAAACTGGAAAAGGTTCAAAGGTTTGCCACCAGACTAGTACCCGAGCAGAGAGGTATGAGCTACGAGGAGAGACTACGGGAATTAAACCTCACTTCGTTGGTAGACAGAAGAGTTAGGGGGGACATGATCACCACATTAAAGATTCTCAAGGGAATCGACAGGGTTGATAAAGACAAGCTATTTAACACAAGGGGCACACGCACTAGGGGACACAGGTGGAAACTGAGTGCCCAAATGAGCCACAGAGATATTAGAAAGAACTTTTTAGTGTCAGAGTGGTTGACAAATGGAATGCATTAGGAAGTAATGTGGTGGAGGCTGACTCCATACACAGTTTCAAGTGTAGATATGATAGAGCCCAATAGGCTCAGGAACCTGTACACCTGTTGATTGACGGTTGAGAGGCGGGACCAAAGAGCCAGAGCTCAACCCCCGCAAGCACAACTAGGTGAGTACAACTAGGTGAGTACACACACAGGGGGCCCTGGTAGCTTGGTGGATAGCGCGCAGGACTCGTAATTCTGTGGCGCGGGTTCGATTCCCGCACCCGGCAGAAACAAATGGGCAAAGTTTCTTTCACCCTGAATGCCCCTGTTACATAGCGGTAAATAGGTACCTGGGAGTTAGTCAGCTGTCACGGGCTGCTTCCTGGGGTGTATGTGTGTGTGGTGTGGGGGAAAAAATAGTTAGTAAACAGTTGATTGACAGTTGAGAGGCGGGCCGAAAGAGCAAAGCTCAACCCCGGCAAACACAACTAGGTGAATACAACGAGGTGAATACAACTAAGTGAATACAACTAGATGAATACAACTAGGTGAATAAAACGAGGTGAATACAACTAGGTGAATACAACTAGGTGAATACATATGCCCGTGCCACATCTTGTGTGGCTGGAGCTTCATCACTCACTCACTCTTTCCATCACAAGACTTGATATTGGTCCGTTTGAACGGACCAATATCAAGTCCGTTTGAATATCAAGGACCGTTTGAATTATCAAACGGACCGTTTGATAATTCTCAAGCTGTGTGCTCCTACGAGGCTACAGGTATTTCTGGGAGCATGCAGCCCCTCTAGTATGTAGACCATATGTAACCCTTGTCACTCTCACACCTTCCAACCTTGTGTATGTGAATACGGAACAAATCAGGAATTTACGGATTGTAAACAAATGTTTTAAGAAATATTTTAGAACACTTTCTAAGTCTTTTCTTCGGTGTATGAGATTGGTCTTGGGAGGCACAATAAGGACATACAGTCGACCCCCACTGTACCTGACCCGCCGGGAAGTGGGGACGTGCACTCTCACCCAGGTCAGGGGAATACCTCCCGAAACATTCCAAACCCATTCCTGGGAGAATACCTGGCAGCATGGCTCCATGACAACAATGGTGTCCCATCAGGCCCGGAGAGGAGCACAGTTGTGTACCCCATTATGCAGCGGAAGCCAGCGAGGCTGGGGGCAGCTGCCTCTGGCTCTGAAGGTCCCGCTGGGGGAAGGTGGGCAGCTGCCTCTGGCTCTGAAGGTCCCGCTGGGGGAAGGAGGGCAGCTGCCTCTGGCTCTGAAGGTCCCGCTGGGGAAAGGAGGGCAGCTGCCCCTGAAGGCGCTGCCTTTCTCATTCCTCACATCAGATATAGACAAAAATACGTCACAGCTTCGTGTCAACCTTTGCAGATGGCAGGAAAATATGCATGAAAGTTACTTCTGTAAAAGGCAGTGAAGAACTACAATAATAATAAGTGAAGAACCGATATTAATAACGACTTCGATTGAGCAAAGGAAAATAACCAAGTTATCAATGTTCAAGGTACTTGGGTATGGCAGAAGTGATGAATTGACCAATTTGAGGGCACAAGACACAATCAGTTCTCGTAGAAGGAAAACAAGAGGTAAAGGACCCCTACAGCCCGGGTGAATGGAACAGGTAAAGGATCTGGGAACAACCTGTTCTTGCACAAGACAGCACATATATGACTTATTACTTATAGTCACTATTTCTCTTATAAATAAGTACATATGTGACATACTCTAAGCCATATTTTTTTCCAAGGCACTAACTTTTCCTCTCAGTTTTATTAAACAATAGAGATTTTATACAAAATTTGACAATATCCTGAGTTACTTTACAATTTATTTAAATATTTTAGTTTTGTTTTATTATTTTTATAAAACTGTAATATCAATATAGGTATAGGTTCAGTACTAATTGTAATATCTTAACATACTAAGAAGGTTACGTTAGGTTGTGGTTTTCTATTCAGCATTTCAAGATGAACTCAAATATTCACAATAAATTAGTATGCCACATATGCACTTATTCATAAGCAAGATATTGACTATAAGCAAGTGCGAGAACGGGTTGTGCTGGGAAATAAGACTTTTTGACGGCCTAACGTTTAGTGTGCATATCAGAGCAAATATATCATCAGCCAGGATAATGATAGCATGAATATAAAATCATTCAATTCCAGGGATGCCACAACAAAGTTAATATTAAAATTACTGGTGCTTTCCCGCCTTGGGTACTGCTCGGTACTCCCTTGCTCTTGTCATTTCTCAAAATGCACTCTAAAAAGGAGATGAGAGAGGTACCACATAATATATACATGGTAGATAATGGAAGGCCAGGCTCCAAATTTTCACACGAAAATATCAACATGCTAGAGTGAACGATATGGTAGGAAATGCAGAATAGGTCCGGTAAAGAATAAAAGGTGCCATAGGCACAATCTAAGAACATTATGAACTTCAGAGATCAACGGCTGTTCAATACTCTCCCAGCCAGTATAATATTGCCTGTATAAAAGTGAACTTGTTCAAGAGAAAATTAAATGCGTTCTTGCAAGAAGTAGAGGACCAACCGGGCTGTGGTGGATATGCGGGCCTGCGGGCCGCTCCAGGCAACAGCCTGTTGGACCAAGCTAGCACAAGTCAAGTCAGGCCGGGCTTGGGGAGAACTCCCAGATTCTAATCCAGGTATACTCCAAATTACCTTTGGCCCTTCCCTGTGACCTTTTAGATGTGACCCTTCCCTGTGGCCTTCAGATGTGACCCTTCCCTGTGACCTTCAGATGTGGCCCTTCCCTGTGACCTTTCCCTGTGACCTTCAGATGTGGCCCTTCCCTGTGGCCTTCAGATGTGGCCCTTCCCTGTGACCTTCAGATGTGGCCCTTCCCTGTGACCTTTCTAGATGTGACCTTTAGATGCAGTCCTCGGCCAGGGGGAGAGTGAAGCCCACCGGGGCGGGAGTCAGCTGGACGGCTCCGGAACATAAACACAAGAGTATCGTTATACAAACATTCCTAAGTTTCTACAGCTGGTATGCCTTCAGGCTCGGGGGTCCTGGCCTCATACCCATCCGCGCCTCATACCCATCCGCGCCTCATACCCATCCACGCCTCATACCCATCCGCCCCTCATACCCATCCACGCCTCATACCCATCCGCCCCTCATACCCATCCACGCCTCATACCCATCCGCGCCTCATACCAGTACTGGTCTGCTGCGCTTGGGGGGTGGTTAGTATTTTAAGTCTACTGGGCAGAAGAGCTAAGACTTTCCCAGCAAGTAGAGTGAACTGGGGAATTTGCGTGCGTGTTTGTGCGTGGATCCGGACACGCTAAACAGCTGGACGTTGACCGATGCTGCGGAAGCTGGGTAACCCCCCCCCCTTCCCCCCACACGCAACACTGCTCGCTCTTACCACCACCTCTTCTGCACTACACCTCACTGCTCGAGTTGTCACTACTCTCCACCGCTCTAGTGGTCCACTACTTTCTAGTAGTCCACTGCACCTCACGTCGCAGGAAGACAGAAGTCCTCGGGGAGACATGATCACCACATACAAAATTCTCGGGGGAATTGACAGAGTAGACAAGGATGGATTATTTAACACGGGTAGTACACGCACAAGGGGACACAGGTGGAAACTGACTACCCAAATGAGCCACAGGGACGTTAGAAAGAACTTTTTCAGTGTCAGAGTAGTTAACGGATGGAATGCACTAGGAAGTGATGTGGTGGAGGCTGACTCCATACACAGTTTCAAGTGTAGATATGATAGAGCCCAGTAGGCTCAGGAATCTGTACACCAGTTGATTGACAGTTGAGAGGCGGGACCAAAGAGCCAGAGCTCAACCCTCGCAAGCACAACTATATGAGTACAACTAGGTAAGGTGAAACTCCCCCCACCCCCTCACGTGCCTTTGTTTGGCCTACCAATTAGCTAATATTTACATAACCTAATTTGTTTAAGTTTATCCTTTTTAATCCAGGAAAGTTCTCTGCGCACTACTGCAAATGTTCTCTCTCTCTCTCTCTTCAGGTGAGTGTCGTGGGGGTCCCAGAGCTACAGCTCAACGTAGATATATATACTCCTTTACTAGGTGAGTTGAACATGATGCCACTTGGATGGAAACCATTACAAGGGAGCCATTTTGTGTTGGGTTGCCTGCAGTGGTCAAGGTAAGTGGGGGGGGGCACAGTGGTCTCTAGACGAGAGAGGAAAGTGGCAGTGGTCTCTGCATGCGAGAGGAAAGTGACATCAGGGAAGTGTACGCCATTTAGGGACCTAGAATTCGGTCCAAGGTCCATTTTAAGTGTTTTTATATTGTTACCGCTGGAGGCGGCTAGTTTATTGTGCACCCCATACTCATCCTGTGAGCGGTAGCGCAAAAAAGCATTACAGAGGGCACAAAAGGTCTTTATCAGACCTCAGCGGAGATTATTACATGAACAATTTCATCTATCCTTCACACCTTATAATTACTATGTCAGCTAGTTACAGAAAATGTTCAGTTTCAAGAGCAATATATTTACAGTAAATCATTATACATACATGGTAGGTCTTATCGCTAATACATAATAGTTTGACCAATGGAGATATTACAGAGTCATAGGGGGAGCTGCTGTTTATTATTAGTCTTCACAATACACTACTTGTTTCTTAATCTCATGTGTCGTTTATCTACTGGGAGCGAAATATGGATACAGTGCAAGGATTTCAGGTATTTTATCCTTAGTAATAAGATAGGTTGCCATATCTTACAACGTGAGCTTAGATTTATCTCTAAATGGCTCAATTTTACTACAATCCAAGATAAAGTGTTCGAGTGTGTGTCCCTGTCTTTGTCCACACACTTTACACTTTACTTCATCTAGATCCCTATACAAGCCGAACTGCCAGATACACTTGTAGCCAAGTCTTAGCTGAGCTGTGACAACATCTGTTAGTCTACTGACTTTGTTACTTGCCCCATACACATGTTTTACTTCACACATTTCATTGTGGTAAACAATGGACCAGCTAGTTCCAGTTTGCTCTGTTTTACTTCAAATTCATCCAAGGGTTCTCGTGTAATGACGCTTTTAAGGATTAAGGTGATATCCTGGAGTGAGTTCTGGGAGTTGTACTCCCCACGGCCACCCTGGGACTAGGCTTGACTTGCTAGGCGAGCCCAAAGATGGGTGTTATGTAGCAGACTGCCAGTGGGCACCCAGGGGGTTAAAGAGAGGGAGATGCCCGGCCTAGAGAAGGCCTAATTTGGGCATCAGCGTGCCCCAGTGAGAGTAGTTCAGCGGCCTCTCGCCCACCTTCACCTGGTTCCTGTAATGTACTCTCTGGCCCCCCGCCACGGGGGGGGGGGGGGACGGGGTTATGGCCGCGTTCAGTGGTGTGTGACGCGAGTAGTGAAAGTGGCGGTGGTACTTACCTGTCAGTGTCTACCGGGAAGTGAAGGTGGTGGTACTTATGTCACTGTCTACAGGGAAGTGAACTCGAGCTGTTCATGGGTGAACAATGGTGAACTAATCAGATACATTACAATCTCAGATACCACATACGCAGACCATGAGCTCATTGAAGTGTAAACTAATATAAATAATGGTAGGCCCAAGAGACCCAACAAGCGAGAAGGGGTATTCAGTTAATTCAGTTTCAACAATAAGAAGATTGACTGGGGAAAATATAAATATAGACCTTGCAAACATTCAGTGGGAAACGGTCTTAGGTGACAAAACTCCCACACAGGGAATAGCTCAACTGACAGCTGAAGCTTACAAGGTCTGCTTGAAGCACGTGCCTGTGAGGAGGGGCAGAAAGAGGACCACTCTAGAAAGAGAACGCAGACGACTGTACAGGAGAAGGAAAAAATAACGGAAATGCTTAAGCAGACACGACTATCACAAGAAAGGAAAATAAACCTAAATAGGGAGATCGAAGAAATAGAGCAACCGTTGAAGCAAGCATACGAGTCTGAGGAAATGGAATTGGAACAGAAAGCTATATAAGAGATTAATAAAAATCCTAAATATTTTTTCACATACGCAAAATCAAAAACCTCCTAGTATTGGACCGTTAATTACAACTGAAGGTATGTACACAGAAGACAACAAAGAAATAGGTGAAATTCTAAGAAGCCAGTATGAGGCTATGTTTAGCACACCAATAAACAACATGAAAGGTGAAGATCCAGACAGCTTCTTTATGAATGACATTCAAGCTGCAGACAATATAACGGATATTAACACGAACTCTGAAGACTTTGAAAGAGAAATTGACAATATGCCTATACACTCAGCTCCTGGGCCTGACTCGTGGAATTCAATATTCATAAAGAAATGCAAAGTACCAGTAGCGAGAGCACTCAGCGTAATATGGAGAAAGAGCCTGGATACAGGGGAGATACCAACAGCATTTAAATCTGCAGATATAGCTTCTCTGCACAAGTGGGGTAGTAAAGCTTTTAGCAAAAAATTATTGACCAGTTGCACTAACATCACACATAATAAAAGTTTTTGAAAGAGTAATTAGGAATCAGATTTTTAGTTTTATGGAAAATAATGAACTACACAATCCAGGACAACATGGATTTAGAGCGGGAAGATCCTGTCTGTCACAGTTACTCAATCACTATGACAAAATCACAGAAGCTTTAGAAGAAAAGCAAAATGCAGATGTTGTATACACAGACTTTGCAAAGGCGTTCGACAAATGTGACCATGGAGTGATAGCTCACAAAATGAGGTCAATGGGAATAACTGGAAAAGTAGGACGGTGGATACCCAATTTTCTGTCGAACGGAACACAAAGAGTAACAGTTAATCAAATAAAATAGAGTTCAAGCGTAGTAAAAAGCACTGCACCTCAGGGTACAGTCCTTGCACCACTGTTTTTCCTTATTCTCATATCAGATATAGAAAAAATACAAGTCACAGCCTCGTGGCATCCTTTGCAAATCACACAAAAGTCATTATTAAAATTACCGCTACTGAAGATATTGAAAACTACAAGCAGATATTAATAAAGTTTTCAATTGGGCATCAGAAAATAACATGATGTTTAACAGTGATAAAATTTCAGGTACTCAGGTACGGCAAAAATGAGGACCTTAAACATAATACAGGGTACAAAACACAATCAAATCTGCCCATAGTAGGAAAACAGCATGTCAAGGGTCTGGGAATAATGATGTCCGAAGACCTAACGTTTAGGGAGCATAACCAAGCACATATTGTGTCAGCTAGAACAATTATAGGATGGATTACGAGAACTTTCAGATCCAGGGATCCCATTACAATGATTTCGGGGCTCAGCGACCCCGCGGCCCGGTCGGCGACCAGGCCTCCTGGTCGACGTACAAGATGGTTGTACTCTTCAAATCACTTGTGCTGTCCCATCTTGAGTACTGCTCAGTACTCACTTTCCCCTTCAGAGCAGGAGAGATTGCTGAAATAAAGGGAATACAGAGAACATATACGGCACGCATAGACGCGATAAAACGCCTAAATTATTGGGATCGTCTCAAAGGTCTCCAAATGTACTCTCTAGAAAGGAGACGAGAGAGATACGAAATAATATACACATGGAAAATACTGGAGGGCCAGGTCCCAAATCTACACAGTAAAATAACAACATACTGGTGTGAACGATATAGAAGAAAATGCACAATAGAACCAGTGAAGAGCAGAGGTGCCATAGGCACAATCAGAGAACACTGTATAAACATCAGAGGTCCGCAGTTGTTCAACGTCCTCCCAGCGACTATAAGAAATATTGCCGGAACAACCGTGGACATCTTCAAGAGGAAACTTGATTGAAATTGAAATTGAAATTGAAATAAGTTTATTGAGGTAAAATACACACAAAGGGATGAGGTAGCTCAAGCTATTCTCACCCCGTTCAGTACATCGTGTTAATATATACATAGACACACATCACAAATAAACACATTACCAAACATTTTGAGAGGTAAAAATATACATTTCCTCCTTCACAAGTAGTATGTTATCAGACGTACACACAAATACTTTTATGACCTAGGTATACTGTATAGACAAATTGCAAGACACCTGCAGATAATTCAACAAAATATTACAATCTTGGTGCAAAATTCTTATATCTCTCAAGAATATCATCAACCTTTCCGTTGTGACACATCCAGGCTATTTGTTCAGGAACAGTCCTTATCTCAGTGTTTCTATATACACTAATCAACGGACAATCAAGAATATAATGGGCAAGGGTGTGAGACCTTAACATACCACATAGTTTACACTTCGTGTCATTACCATGAACATCTATCCCATATTCCCAGTAATATTTGTACCCAAGCCTGAGCCGCATGTACACAGAGTCACTCCAAGCATTTCTCCTTTTACCATAAGTGAAATGGGTGTTTTGACTCACATACATGTAGTGTTGCATGGTTTGACTACTCTCATACATTATCACTCTCCAGCCCGGACCAACCGGGCTGTGGTGGGTATGTGGGCCTGCGGGCCGCTCCAAGCAACAGCCTGGTGGACCAAGCTCTCACAAGTTAAGCCTGGCCTCGGGCCGGGCTCTGGGAGTAGAGGAACTCCCCTCAAGCAGGTATCAAGCAGGTACCCTATCGTACCTTACCCTACTCTACCTTACTCCACCTTACCCTATCCTACCCTACCTATCCTACCCGGGGAGCCGGTCGGCCGAGCGGACAGCACACTGGACTTGTGATCCTGTGGTCCCGGGTTCGATCCCTGGCGCCGGCGAAAAACAATGGGCAGAGTTTTCTTTCACCCTATGCCCCTGTTACCTAGCAGTAAAATAGGTACCTGGGTGTTAGTCAGCTGTCACGGGCTGCTTCCTGGGGGTGGAGGCCTGGTCGAAGACCGGACCGCGGGGACACTAAAGCCCCGAAATCATCTCAAGATAACCTGAAGATAACCCATGGATAAAGAGTAGATAATATCACTTACGATGTAGTGGTTTTGAGGTGATATACACCTGGAAGATACTGGAGGGCCAAGTACCAAATCTACACAGTAAAATAACAACGTACTGGAGTGAACGACATGGAAGAAAATGTAGAATAGAACCAATGAAGAGCAGAGGTGCCATAGGCACAATCAGAGAACACTGTATAAACATCAGAGGTCCGCGGTTGTTCAACGTCCTCCCAGCAAGCATAAGAAATATTGCCGGAACAACCGTGGACATTTTCAAGAGGAAACTAGATTTATTCCTCCAAGGAGTGCCGGACCAACCGGGCTGTGGTGGGTATGTGGGCCTGCGGGCCGCTCCAAGCAACAGCCTGGTGGACCAAACTCTCGCAAGTCGAGCCTGGCCTCGGGCCGGGCTTGGGGAGTAGAAGAACTCCCAGAACCCCATCAACCAGGTATCAACCAGGTTTTGAAGTTGGTACCTGCAGGGTAGAAGCCCCTGAGGACAAGTTGACTAATTATACACACTGTTACTCAGTCGACTGACTGATGCATGTTTCAGTGAGTGTGGTGTGAGGTGTTGCTGCTACTGTTCCCTCTACCACCACCACCACTGTTCCCACTACCACCACCACTGTTCCCACTACCACCACCACTGTTCCCATTACCACTACCACCACCACCACCACCACTGTTCCCACTACCACCACCACTGTTCCCACTACCACCACCACCACTGCTACTTTAAAGGTCTCGTGTACACGTGGGTGAGAGTGGAGGTGTGGGGGGGGGGGAGGTGTGGCGATGGTGTGGGTGGGGTGAGGGTGAAGGCTGCCTGTTAAAGAGAGATAGATGTAAAGGCTTCCACAAGGGAAGGGTGACGGTGGCGTGCTTGCCTGTCTTCTTGCTTACCTCTTCATTCTTACCTGTCCTTGTCTAGCTGTCCTTGTCTAGCTGTCTGTGTCTAGCTGTCCTTGTGTAGCTGTCTGTGTCTAGCTGTCCTTGTGTAGCTGTCTGTGTCTAGCTGCCCTTATTTAGCTGTCCTTGTCTCGCTGTCCTTGTGTAGTTCTTTCCCCTCCCTTTTCTTAACAGACTTGTCTGAAAAAAATTGTTCCTTGTCTCTTTCTTCTTGGACAACTGTTATTGTTATGGTGTTATCACCTAGTTGTTCTTACCTAGCTCGCTGGCAGGGGCTTTGAGCTGCTGCTCTTGGACCCGTACTTTGAGCTCAAGTGTTATGTCTTATTGTGTTGGCATCTCCTGTAATGAGCCAATAATATCCTGATTTGATACGCTTCCACTGACACGTTTGTGTGATATCCACTTATAACCGTTTAGCATCCAGATTCCACCAATTGCTTCCGTTTTAGGCAAAAACACTAACATATATACGTGTTTATGTGTGTGTGTGTATATATATATATATATATATATATATATATATATATATATATATATATATATATATATATATATATATATATATATATATATATATATATAAAACATAGAGAGATTAGGGACTAAACTCTGGGCGCTCCACTTTAACCTCCACCCACAATACGCCACCCACACACACACACACACACACACACACACACCTCAATTTTCCACAATGTGTGTGTGAAAAAAAATCAGTTGAGTGACAGTTGAGAGGCGGGCCGAGAGAGCCAGAGCTCAACCACCGCAAGCACAACTAGGTGAATACATCACGGTCAATGGTGACAAATGTCCGTCACTTCGGTGCAGGAAAAAACGAAGACTTTAAAATGAGTGGAGGACACAAGAAGCGGTCCAACACCGTCTTACAACGGTCCAACACCGTCTTACAACGGTCCAACACCGTCTTACAACGGTCCAACACCGTCTTACAACGGTCCAACACCGTCTTACAACGGTCCAACACCGTCTTACAACGGTCCACATGCAACAAGTTATCTCACGGTTTGGTAATGAAGGAGTCTGACCACTCCTCGTTGGCGTATCCAAGTAATTCCCCCCTCCCCCCCCCTAGAACTTGGAGGCCAGAACTTGGAACACATGAGACCAGAAGGCATGGCAGGATGTGCAGAATACCCCCGTTGAAGAGCAGAGGTGCAACAGGTACTCTGAGAGAGAACTATCAACATCAGAGGCCCGAGACTGTTCAACACGCTTCCACTACACATAAGGCGCATAACTGGCCGACCCCTAACTTGTTCAAGAGAGAACTCGATAGCACCTCCAAAGGATACCTGATCAACCAGGCTGTGATTCTGTGACTCTTATGTCAGGCTGCGAGCAGCCGCGTTCAACAGCCTGGTTAAGCAGTCCAGCAACGATATATGCCTGGTTGGAGACCGGGTCGCAGGGCCATTGATCCCCGGAAGCTACACAAGGTAGACACAGGGTAAGGTATGTCTAGAGCCTTTTCTTCACAAACTTTTTAGTTGCTTATTTCCTGGGACCGTTATGTACTTCCGGTTCCTGTTTCCATGCTCATTACTTTGTATTTTTATAGCTTGAATGCCCCCAAAAATATCATGTGACGGCTCTTGCATGTAAGTTAGCTTGTCGTGTAACACATTGAGGGCGCCGCCTGGCCGTACATAAATATACTTCCTCTGGTAAATCATTTATATAAAGCGAACAGTAGTGAGCCGGATTCCGGTGTGTTACCGGAATTGTGGCCGGTAACACACCGCTTGTTACCGGCGCCTGTGCTAACTCGTCGTCCAGTACAGTTTCCTGCTACGACAGCTTGTTTTTCCCATGTTGTGGACGAGCCTTTCATGGCCAACTGTATGGGTGCTGGGTTTTGTGTTCATTTGCTTGCAGGCCAGAGGCACGTGCAATTGAACAGTACTGATTGCTGACGGGGAGGGAGGGGGAGGGAGAGAGATGGAGGGAGGGGGAGGGAGAGAGATGGAGGGAGGGGGAGAGGGTGAGGGAGGGAGGGAGGGAGAGTGAGAGGGGGGGGGTGATGGATATAGTTCTTTCAGTTGTATTCTCAAGGCTTCAGCACCCATATTCTGGTCGCTCTCCTCCCTCCTACACCCTTCTCCCATGTTGCTGATCAACAACTGCAGCAGCCATACACATCACCGGTTGCTCTTCAACATTGTTTATATTGTGGCTCTCCAATATTGCGCATTCCATTAGTGCGCAAGATGCTGGTGTAGGGTAAAGTTGTGTGCTGCCATCTTGGTGATCCTGTGCACTGTTGGCAACACGGGCCCTCCCGCCAACACGGGCCCTCCCGCCAACACGGGCCCTTCCCGCCAACACGGGCCCTTCCCGCCAACACGGGCCCTTCCCGCCAACACGGGCCCTTCCCGCCAACACGGGCCCTTCCCGCCAACACGGGCCCTTCCCGCCTTCATCGCCCTCACCCCCCCCCACCTCTCGTATCTCCATTTGACACTACGTCATAAATGCAACCGTTTTACCCAACCAGAAACTTAATTTTTTACTAATAGAGTACGTCCCATGTTTACCGGATTGGGTTGATGTCCAAACAGCTTTCCAGGTTTCTGTTGACTCTGGAGTCACTCCCACGGGGGAATAAACTGCTCTTCGTTTCGTACAGTTGTTCACAGCACCTTGTTAGTCCTGTTCTCGCCTCCAGAACAGTTCTTCCGACTAAGAAGTAGTCTAGAAGAAGTCAACACAGTCTACATCCTGTGTTATTCGTTGTCAATTGATGCCAGCGGTGCAATTCGTTATTTATTTCTGTCGTTGTGCGTGCCAGGGCGCGCTCTCCCACGCTCGCGCCAACGTCTCTCCGAATGCAATTTTTAAAGTGGATTCCAAGTTGAAGCTAAAAATGTTACATGAAAGTTGGGACGCGCTTGTTGTGTTGATAGGTGATGGGACCGGCTCGCTGACGGAAGGGCCATGGGGCTGGGCCAGAGGGATGGGCCAGAGGGATGGGCCAGAGGGATGGGTCGGAGGTTAGGGAGAAGACTTAGAAATGAGTTAACAGGTGTGAAGTAGTGGTGTGAAGCATAGACGAGATAAAACTCCTAAATTATTGGGATCGTCTCAAGGCTCTCCAAATGTACTCTCTAGAAAGGAGACGAGAGAGATACCAAATAATATACACGTGGAAAATACTGGAGGGCCAGGTCCCAAATCTACACAGTAAAATAACAACATACTGGAGTGAACGATATTGAAGAAAATGCAGAATAGAACCAGTGAAGAGCAGAGGTGCCAAAGGCACAATCAGAGAACACTGTATAAACATCAGAGGTCCGCGGCTGTTCAACGTCCTCCCAGCGACTATAAGAAATATTGCCGGAACAACCGTGGACATCTTCAAGAGGAAACTGGACTGTTTTCTAAGAGAAGTTCTGGATCAGCCGGGCTGTGGTGGGTATGTGGGCCTGCGGGCCGCTCCAAGCAACAGCCTGGTGGACCAAACTCTCACAAGTCAAGCCTGGCCTCGGGCCGGGCTTGGAAAGTAGAAGGTACCCCATCAAGCAGGTATCAACCAGCTAATGAGAGAGAGAGAGACTTGGGAGTACTTCTGAACATATGATGCTTCTGAACATAAGATGTAGCGTGTCACCGTAGTGTGTGGACATATTGACCCTTTGTTGGGCGGTGCCCAAACTTTCCCAGACGAGCGTCCAGTCCTGAAATCGATCCCAGGAACTGTGGGTTATGATGTGACTGCTCTTCTTGTTGATGGTAGGTGCAGCTTGTATGAAGGGTCTCCCGAAGACTGCACCAGTATTAATGTTGGGAGACGCACCACCGTGGAGCGCCTGTGTTGACAATGACAAGGGTTGAAGAGTGAGTTTGTTGTCTCTTGCTGCAGATAGAGGAGCGGCGACTAAAGAGAGGCGTGTGTGTTTGGTGGGAAACTGGACGCACTGTAGGGCAGGATGTTGTGTTTATGGCGTCAGCTGATCGTTGGTGCTACGGCGAGGCATTTGTTTTCTGCATTTGGGTGGCGCTAGGTATATGCACAGGTAAAATGTGGCCCAATTTGTTGGTCGACTGGAGGGTGACTGCTTTACTCTCAAGGACCTTGACCAGGACCGGCAGCTGATTCAGACCTGTACTGCGTCTCACAAGTAATTTGAAATTATTAGAAAAAGATACAAATTGCTAAATGATGTCAGGAAATATGGAAGGGTATCTTGAGTCTCATTAAGCGATGAATGAAATGTGCCCAATAAATTCTAAACTTCGGGTTTAAACGAATTTAAACCGGGCCCGGTTTAAAGTTAAACTTCGGTGATATACCTTGAAATGTATTTGCTGCTTGCAGCCTCCAAATATAAACAGTCTCGTGGATTAGGTACCAACAGAGGCATACTGCAATTGGGTATATTGCCTGCAGGTATATAACTCTCCTCCGGGTATATTCCAGGTGTTAGGTGTAACATATGTCGAAACACATGTCGAGATTCCTTCAGAGTGATGAGTTGGGTGTAGGGGAACAGTTTGGAATGGAGCCGCAAGGGCTCGCCAACGACGTCCCGAAACCAATTCCAGGTATAATCCAGGCTAGTTCCAGCCATGCGTGGGAAATATATGTCCTAGTTACATTGCGAGACTCGTGTTAAGCGGGCGTGAGAACTGGTGGCCGGCGGCCCCAGGAGACCACCAGGCCACATATTGTATTGGGGTGTCGCACAATACTCTCCAGACCCCCTCCCGCCCTCCCTCCCTCTGGGAGACTCCAGGGGGGCAACATATGTTAATCTCCCACTCTCTCTGTCTCGCTGCTCTCCCCCTCTCACTGCTCTCTTCGCTCTCTCTGCTCTCTCCATCTCACTATTCCCTCTCATCTTTCTTCCTACCTTCCATCACTACTCTTCCCCTGCCCTCTCCCAGCTGTACCCTCGTATGTCTCCATCCCGCCAAACCTTCTGGGCTCAAGACGGAAGCCACCCTTACCGTAAGATTTACAGGAAGACTTATCACCTGGAACCTGGAAGTGATCGCGAGGAGCCACCTGGGCCATTAGTGATCTTGAATTACTACTACCTATAGGCCCTAGGCCTAGTGATTCCCCCTAAGATGCCGCCGAGGGTTCCTTCAGCGACCTGTGAACCACATTGAGATGATGGTGGAGGAACACAGCGGAATTGATGCTGGTGTTTCTACTCCTTCCAGGCCCATAACATTCACGGTAGCGAATTATGGATGCAACCCGTAGCAGCTGTCTAACTCCCAGGTACCTATTTACCGCCAGGTGAACAGGGGTATCAAGTGAAAGAAATTGCCCATTTGTTTTTGCCTCGGCTGGGATTCTAATCTGGGCCCTTATGTCTACCAGCCATGAGCGCTGTCCACTCGGCTGCGAAGACCCGTGTCCCGATCGTCCGTCCGTCCGTCCGTCCGTCCGTCTGTCCGTCCGTCCGTCCGTCCGTCCGTCCGTCCGTCCGTCCGTCCGTCCGTCCGTCCGTCCGTCCGTCCTTCCTTCCTTCCTTCCTTCCTTCCTTCCTTCCTTCCTTCCTTCCTTCCTTCCTTCCTTCCCTAGGCAAGGCGACCTGGATAAGCGTGACAGTGCCTGGAATATAAAGACAACTTACCAGAAACATTCTTTAATCTCATGCAATAAATAATAAAATTAACAACATATTTTTATCCTAAAGTAAAATAATAAGGGCTATGTTAACTTCCTGTAACAAGAATTAACAAATAATTTGTTTATTTTTTTGCATTTGCGAAAAAATGCAAAATCAGAAGAAACAATTTTGCACACTTTTATGCTAGAAAAAGTCTTGGAACCCCCCCTCCCCCTCTTTCTTGGGCATCATTGATAATAGACATTTTTCCAGACGTTGGTGCACTTTTCCAGGCTGGGACGCTCTTGGGCCGTTTACTGATTCCTTCTCTCGCTCGTTCGCTCCAGTTTGATGTTTAAATCTTTAAGCAGTCAATATTTGCCCGCGTGCGTGACCAGTTTGATCCTTACTGGAGCCATCCTGATGGGCCAGTGTCGCATCTCACCTTCCAGAGGGAAAAATTCACCCAGTTAATCTCAGCCTCTGGAGTTTGTGTGCAGCCTTCCAATGCTTTATTCTTTTTCCATGTGGAAAAGGTGGACGGGGAGGCGTGTGCCTCACGTGGTCCAAAGGGGCGCGTTCTTCTGCAGGGTTACCTGTTGTCTGCCTTCGTGTTCCAGATGATACTTCGCACTAACGCCTTTGTGCTAGAAGAAGAGATGCGACAGTAGAAATGATCGTATTTTATCCCAGTCGGGCCAAGTGGGACAGAGGAGAATATTTGTGTCTGTTGGGTGATTTAAGGTAAAAGGGGTACCTGCTTGGAATAACGTTCCGTTAATTATTGTGGTGGACCTTTATCATATTCCAGGTGACGGGAAGGAAGGAAGGAACTATCAGGGAAAAGTGCCAAGCCATTACAAGTATATAGCACAGGGAAGGGGTCTGGATAAGGATTTGGGATGGGACGTTCCAGGTGATGGGACAAAGTTCTATTAGTTCTTGTGGTGGTTGTTAACCAGAACATTGAATCCAATCTTCAAATGTTTGAGAAATAAAGTGTAAGATTATGATTTTTTTCCAGATTGTGTTGCAGTGTGTCTTAAAAGTTGCTTAATGATATGTTAATGAAATGTCTATATTTAAGAAGGGTGGGAGAAAGGGTAAGGCACACATCTGTCGGTCCCTCCGCTTTACCCCAAATATCCGAAGCCTCAAGTTTGGCAAAAGAAAGATGTCTTAGAGAGAACGTCGTTGGGAAGGAGTAGCGGGGCTAATACCACGAGGGGGCAGGGGGGAGGGGTTGAGGGATGTTGACATGACAAAGGGGAAAGGACGCGGACGAGATGAGTCGGCTTTAGTGACTATAATGAGGAGGGGTGAGGGGGAGAGAAGGGGGGGGGGTGGTACACGGAGGGTTGTGTGTGTGTGTGTGTGTGTGTGTGTGTGTGTGTGTGTGTGTGTGTGTGTGTGTGTGTGTGTGTGTGTGGTGTTCAGCAGGCACTAGGCTAGAAAAACCCGAATTACCGCTGAGCGACCATAGCGAGGGGCGGCTCCTTCCTTTTTTTCTCTCCCTCAGGAGAGTGTCCTGAGGGGCAAGTGTCCCCTCAGGACACTTGCGTAACGACACGTGTTCGCCCGCCTCGCCGCGGGCGAACACGTGTCTTCACAGGTTACATACCCAAAACTAACATGATTAACAGCAACAAGAAAGTAAATAATAATGAAAATGTTAATAATAATAGTGTAATAATAAAGATGCCAATTGGGGCCTGCAGGCCGCACCAAGCAACAGTCTGTTGGACCAAGTTATCACACGAGGCCGTGCTTGGGGAGGAGAAGAACGCCCAGAACCACACCTGGAGAAGGTTCTTTAAGAAGGTTTGTTTTCTTGTTTCCCGCCCAGCGCCTCGCTAGGCCTGGGTTCGAGTTCTGGCCAGGGAGGATTGGGCTCCAATCTCAGTACCCGGATGTTAAACGATTGGCTGGTGGCGGAATACCAGTTGGGTAGGGCTTACCATGAGCTATGGGACGGGAAGGCTCTCAGCCTGATTGGAGGAGTTAGCATGCCTCTGCTCCTGTCTTGAGGCGACCGTCTGAGGGGCAGCAGGTGGCGCCTTCTCCCCCTCTCACTGTCCCTCAGCTCTGGAGGCGAGGACAGGTGTGGGGGATACGACGACAAGTGAAGGGGGAGGCGAAGACAGGTGTGGGGGAGGGGAGGACAAGTGTGGGGAAGGGGAGGACAGGTGTGGGGGAAACGTGTAAACCAAACACATGCGAGGGGACGCTAAAACAGATTTGATAATAACAGAGGGAGAAACCGGAGAAGCCGAGGGGAAACAAAGGTAAATTAGGGGAAAATATCTGTGGTAGACGATAAGATATGAGGGAGGGAGAGACCTGAGAGGTGAGGGGAGGCTAGGGAGGGAGAGATGAGGGGAAGGTGAGGTCCGAAACGATTATAGGGGAGACGGGGATAGATGGAGAGAGAGAGAGAGGAGTGATGGGTAAAGGAAAGGGACGAAGGGTAGACGGGAAGAGAGGGAAGGGGAGAGGTGAGGGGGAAGAACAGAGG
>NC_091169.1:35087379-35177926 GCF_040958095.1 Procambarus clarkii
CTGCCCCACCACCTGTCACCGCCCGTCTGCCCCACCACCTGTCACCGCCCGTCTGACCCACCACCTGTCACCGCCCGTCTGCCCCACCACCTGTCACCGCCCGTCTGCCCCACCACCTGTCACCGCCCGTCTGCCCCACCACCTGTCACCGCCCGTCTGCCCCACCACCTGTCACCGCCCGTCTGCCCCACCACCTGTCACCGCCCGTCTGCCCCACCACCTGTCACCGCCCGTCTGACCCACCACCTGTCACCGCCCGTCTGCCCCACCACCTGTCACCGCCCGTCTGCCCCACCACCTGTCACCGCCCGTCTGCCCCACCACCTGTCACCGCCCGTCTGCCCCACCACCTGTCACCGCCCGTCTGCCCCACCGGTCGCCACCCGTCTGGACCACCTGCCACCCGTTCCTCTGCGCCATCTGCCGCCAGGTTCCGTTTTGTCCGCACTTGCAAGAGGCCGGGGCACTGGTGACGGAGGACAGCTGTCATCACTGACTGGTTGTGTACATCTTCTCTATCTACTGTGTGATGCCGCCTGCGCTCGCTCTATACCGGAATGATGTGGGGGGCGCCCCTGTTGATGGGGGGGGGGGGGTGCCATCAACAGGGGTGTTACGAACAAGGGGTCACTTCCCTCCCTACGTCCAACCCCCCTCCCTATAGTCACTCCCTCTTCCTACCATCCATCTCCTTTCCTACTTCCACCCCCTTTCCTGCTGCCACTTCCCCTCTCTACACTCACCTTCATATATTCCCCCCCCCCGCCCCTCCCCCTTCGCGTTACAGCAATAAGTGCCGGAACAATCAGATCCAATCCCTCAGCGACTGACCAATCAGTGGTGGTGACTCAGCTGAAGCATCGTATTACTAGCATTGGAGAGGGGTGGCAGGCCCAAGCCGGATTATTGTTAGGGGGGATTGGTGATTGGGGGCGGGGAGGGGGATGGATGGGGGTGGTGCGTCGCGGCAAAATTGGGCAATATCTTGCAACGTGCGCGTGACATTATTGGTGCGCTCTTGGTGGGTGAATGGTGTAGTTTAGGCCAGGAACCTCGGGGGGCAACTGCAATTCTGGGGAGTGTTTTTTGTGTACCTGGTGTGTGTGTTGGGGTGTACTGGTGTGTGTAATTACCTAAGTGTAGTTACAGGATGAGAGCTACGCTCGTGGTGTCCCGTCTTCCCAGCACTCTTTGTCATATAACGTGTGGGTGGACTGGTGTGTGTTGGGGTGGACTGGTGTGTACTGGGCACAGCACATTACCTGGTTACCTGGTTGATTCCTGGTTGATGGGGTTCTGGGAGTTCTACTCCCCATGCCCAGCCCGAGGCCAGGCTCGTCTTGTGAGAGTTTGGTCCACCAGGCTGTTGCTTGGAGCGGCCTGCAGGCCCACATACCCACCACAGCCCGGTCCTACACATACACATTGTCCTAACCTCACAGAGCACAGTCTATTGTGCACACCAAGTTCAAGTTCAGGACAAGAAAAAAGATACATCTCAAAGGGATAGAGTAGCTTAGGCTATTTCTACCCTCCCAGCCACAACTGCGCTCACCTTGAGGTGATTCCGGGGCTCAGTGACTCCGGGGCCCGGTCGTCGACCAGGCCTAGGTTAACCCCACAGAGGACAGTATATTGTGCTAACTTAACATCACACAGAACATTACATTCATTACAATGTACTAAATATGACTTTGTCCAAGACCTGACACGCATCACTTGTACTTAATCGTGTTTTTTTATTAATCGTGTTTTTAATGCGTGTTTTTATGTGTTTATATGTTTTTATTCCAGGTAAGTGTGGCACGACTAGTTTGTCCCGCCAGGTGAACTCACCTGTAATATTGGCAGCGATTTGCAGGCAGCAGGTGAGTGCCAGTCTGACGGGGCATATTGTTGATTTTTTATTTTATAGGGCAACTGATGGCACTGTAGAGGTGGTGGCACAGTAGGGAGGCAACTGATGGCACTGTAGAGGTGGTGGCACAGTAGGGAGGCAACTGATGGCACTGTAGACGTGGTGGCACAGTAGGGAGGCAACTGATGGCACTGTAGACGTGGTGGCACAGTAGGGAGGCAGCTGATGGCACTGTAGCGAGACCTCTGATGGCACTGTAATGGTATTGTCACCATGGTAGACAGGTTCCTGCAAGGAGTACCGGACCAGCCGGGTTGTAGTGGACGGGTGGGCCTTCCGGCCGCTCTAAGCAGCAGTCTGTTGGACTCCAGATATACTCTTGGTATTCTCTAGGTATACTGCAGGTATAATCTGTATACTCGAGGTATACTCCAGGTATAGACTGTTGGACTCCAGATATACTCTTGGTATTCTCTAGGTATACTGCAGGTATAATCTGTATACTCCAGGTATACTCCAGGTATAGACTGTTGCATCCAAAATGTCTAGGTTTTGTCCTAATTCTGTTGTGTGCACGAGAAAGGCAGAAGACACTCTAACTATACTTGTACTAGGCGGGTGGAGAGTGGGTAAGTTGTGTGAGGCTGGAACACCAGAGTGACTTCAAGCACTCGTAGGGTGAGCATAAGCACTCGTAGGGTGAGCATAAGCACTCGTAGGGTGAGCATAAGCACTCGTAGGGTGACCTCAAGTACTCGTAGGGTGAGCATATTAGTTCGGGAACAAATCCACAAGGGCCGTGATGAGGATTCGAACCTACTTCCGAGATCTGTGGATTTGTTCATTGATGCATCACGCTGGGTGTAATATTAGTTCGTATTCTTGGGGATTATTGCATAAGGTGTTTAGGCTGATTCTTAGTGGGGGCAGCGGTATGGAGAGGCGAGGAGCCAGTGGGTGATTGTAAGTGGGACTTGCGATGATTGTGGTGGTGGGAGGTGGGTCGGTCTGTTTATCTGTTGGGCTAGCCGTCTGTCCTCCGTCCATCCCCCACCGGGTGTGACCTATCCAGCATAGAAGGTCACGGCCTCAGGCAACCTACTGACTGATCGCTGACCTTTATGCATCAAATTTTCAAGCTTTGGCAGAGAAACTCTAGAGTTATAATGGTAGTTTTGAGTGTGGCCTCGGAGGGGGGACCTGGGAGCTGGCGCGGGATTAATTAATGGTTCATGGCGCCTTATGAGAGCAGTCATTATAAACCAAAGTTTATATCATTTATGTCTAATGTGGATTTCGACTCTGTCATTATAAGAATTCAGTGAATAACGCAAATATATTACAAGTTATGAAATAACCCCGAGAATGCATTGATTGATTTGATAGATTGATTTAGTGTAGATTCCTTGGCTTATTGTGTTAGGTCGAAACGGTTGGAAACTGTTTAAAATTCAAATCTAAAATCTCGTTAGTACGATTTGGCGGCATTTTGTGTTTTGACAAATTATTATACTATTTCTTGCATTGTATAGCGGCAGTGTTGCATGCTTTCATTTCCCTGTTAATGTAAGTGAAGAATCTTGCAGTATAGTTTGAGGAAATAGGATTAGTGTTACTATTGTATGTGATAGTTAATGTGTTTATTGTTGCTCTGGCGGTTAGTCAGAAAGTTCTGTTAATGACACCACAACATTGAGAGACGGACAGACAGACGGGCCACTTAGACATATTCGGACAAGGTACATGCGGACACATTCGAACAAGGTGCACTGAGAGACGAGACGGAAAGAACGAATCGGCGTCTTCCACCTAAACTAGCATGATGTAAAGGAAGATGGGAGGGTGGCAAGTGTTGGCGGGAGGAGTGTTGGCGGGAGAAGGGTTGGCGGGAGGAGTGTTGGCGGGAGAAGGGTTGGCGGGAGGAGGGTTGGCGGGAGGAGGGTTGGCGGGAGAAGGGTTGGCGGGAGGAGGGTTGGCGGGAGGAGGGTTGGCGGGAGGAGGGTTGGCGGGAGGAGGGTTGGCGGGAGAAGTGTTGGCGGGAGAAGTGTTGGCGGGAGAAGGGTTGGAGTGAGTGTGATAACTTAGCTCGAGGAGGAGGAGGAGGAGGGGGAAGTACACCCCCAGCTCCCTCCGCCTCAGTCTTGTAAGAATGAAGACTAATGGTGTGTCCGCCCCAGCTATCCTGAGGACTGGTCAAGCACTGTGTGGGGGTCTGATCTTAACAACCAGTAAAACACTCCCAATCTTTCACAACGCTCATGTTTGGTTTGACAAATATATACTATTTCCAGTGTTAATTTTTGCTAATGATTATATCAGATTTTATGCGCTTTTAGAATGTCTTTCTTTACCTTTTGTATTTCCCCTATAAGGAAATATGGATAGATTTAGTGTGAGGAAACCGTGTACCAAACCTCGGCCACTCACTCCTGGACAAGAACACACGAAGGAAACAGGAGGAGACCTGGTCAGAGACCGGGCCGCGGGGACCTTGACCCCCCCCCCCCCCCCGGAATCAAACACAAGCTAAGCCCTATTGGTCGATAACCACTCAAAATGAGCAGAAGTCCGCCCCTTTCCCTTGAGCGGGAATCTGCACACTCTCCTCCCTCCCCCGTATTTGGACAGAACGACATAACCCTTTTCCCTTGATCAGGCGGCCATAATATTCAGCAGCAGTCTACAGCCCCTAATTCAGCAGCAGTTTACCATCACACGCTACAGTATACTAACCTCCTATTTGAACAGCAGTTCACCACCTCCTCCCCCCCCCCCCTTCCCTCACTTGAGCAGCAGTTTACAACCTCCACTTGAGCAGGAGTCCACAAGCTCTGGAGGACTGTAATATTATGTAATCGGCTGCATTAATGAAGCAAGAGGGTGAGCGCTCAAGCGCTTCCTGTTTTATGTGGGAGCGTGAGGAAGCACGGTGCTTGGAGGCTGAGGGGGGGGGGGGAGAGGTAGAGTGGGAGGGCAGAGTTGGGGTAAGGATCGTGCAGGCTAGGAAACTCAGTTTTAGTAGGTGTTAAGAGGATAGAGATTCCCTGTTGGCTAGTCTGGCGGAGAGTGCGGCGGCAGGGGCGGGAAGGGACGGGAAAAGAAAGGACAGGGAAAGGGGGGGGAGCAGAAATGGGGAGGGAAGGGAGGGGGAGCGAGAAGGAAGGGAGGGAGAGCAAGAAGGAAAAGAGAGGGAGGAGAACAGGAAGGGACAAGTAAGGGAGCGGGAAGGAAAGGAGGGGAAGGGGTGATAAAAGCAAGACAGGAAGAGAGATAGATGAGGAGAGAGAGAGTGATGAACACGGTGCCTCCCCCCCCCCCCCCGGGTATATTCCCTCATAAAATGAGAGACTTGGACAGTGCCGCCCCATCCTCACGATTTATGACGCTTAAAAAAGACATATCGATAGTTATCTCGTGAAATTGGTATTGACCATCTGGGTCAATACATCGGTCGCCTCGCGGTGCTCCTCGGTCGCCAGCTTCGCGGTGCTCCTCGGTCGCCAGCTTCGCGGTGCTCCTCGGTCGCCAGCTTCGCGGTGCTCCTCGGTCGCCAGCTTCGCGGTGCTCCTCGGTCGCCAGCTTCGCGGTGCTCCTCGGTCGCCAGCTTCGCGGTGCTCCTCGGTCGCCAGCTTCGCGGTGCTCCTCGGTCGCCAGCTTCGCGGTGCTCCTCGGTCGCCAGCTTCGCTGCGCTCCTCGGTCGCCAGCTTCGCTGCGCTCCTCGGTCGCCAGCTTCGCTGCGCTCCTCGGTCGCCAGCTTCGCTGCGCTCCTCGGTCGCCAGCTTCGCTGCGCTCCTCGGTCGCCAGCTTCGCGGTGCTCCTCGGTCGCCAGCTTCGCGGTGCTCCTCGGTCGCCAGCTTCGCGGTGCTCCTCGGTCGCCAGCTTCGCGGTGCTCCTCGGTCGCCAGCTTCGCGGTGCTCCTCGGTCGCCAGCTTCGCGGTGCTCCTCGGTCGCCAGCTTCGCGGTGCTCCTCGGTCGCCAGCTTCGCGGTGCTCCTCGGTCGCCAGCTTCGCGGTGCTCCTCGGTCGCCAGCTTCGCGGTGCTCCTCGGTCGCCAGCTTCGCGGTGCTCCTCGGTCGCCAGCTTCGCGGTGCTCCTCGGTCGCCAGCTTCGCGGTGCTCCTCGGTCGCCAGCTTCGCGGTGCTCCTCGGTCGCCAGCTTCGCTGCGCTCCTCGGTCGCCAGCTTCGCGGTGCTTCTCGGTCGCCAGCTTCGCGGTGCCTTCGCGTTCTCCACAAAGGTGGACTTCTTCAAGAAACAGTTAGATAAGGTCTTGCAAGACATGCCGGACCAACCAGGCTGTGGTGGATATGTGGGCCTGCGGGCCGCTCCAAGCAACATCGGTTGGACCAAGTTCCTAGTGTGAAGTTCGTCCTCTCACCTAATATGTCGTATTTTAAACGGAATCGACCAATCCGTTAAAAAATGCAACGTATTTATAAAAGTTAAAGCACCGCAATTCTGACGTTTTCAGTGGCTCGCCCTCGGTTAGGCTAGGTGGGTTGTTTGGGTTAGTACGTTTTTGGTAAGGGAAAACAGTTGCATTTTTTTCGGAGAGGCCGAGAGCGGCTCTGGCCCGCCTTGGCTGGGGTCCGGGCGGGTACTGGTGACCCTGGTCCCCGCCTCTCTGCGTCAGGGGCGGGATGGCGGCCTGGAATGACAGTTTAGTTGGTTTGGCGATGTCTGGCTGGAATATTTGGTGGCGCCAAATATTCTGGAATTGGTCTTGACACACACACTCATCCGTGTGTGGCATACAAAGTGCTGATTGACCCACTTCAGTTGATGTGTGTTTGATAATGATGTTAATCACGCGTTAATGTCTTCGTGATTTATACACACTGACATATAATATTGGCACGAATAATGGACACAGCCACAAGTAGAAGAGAAGACATAATAACACGTTGAGGAATAATTAAGTGGATACATTTACACCTCCCGGCAGCTACTGTGGGATTTGTTGTGTTGATGAAGATTAGACAACAGCCAAGGAAAAGTTGCCTCGCTCGTTAATATTTCTTGATGAGTAGCGAAGCAAGGTATCGTGCGGTATCCAGAAGGTATCGTGAAGTCCAGCTATAGGGACGTGTACCCATCCCTGCACCTATCCCCCGGCAGTCGAGCCATGATTGTCCCCATGTCACGCATCTCTGCTCTGGTTCAAGACATTCAGTCTCAGCCATCACACAACCGTTGACCACCACACAAATATTTATCTGAGCTATAATAGATACGTGAATATAAGGTGACCAGCACTAGTATAATCTGCCCCATACATGACGAGGGGTTAAGCTTGGCCTGACTGGGTAGCAGGGGCATGTATGCACCGTAACGCCAGGAAGGCTGCCCAACCACCCCCACCTCGTCCCTCCAAGCGTATCAAGCTGAGTACACAGTGAGAGGGAGCGAGGGAGGGAGAAGTGAGGGAGAGAGGGGGGGAGGTGAGCGAGCGAGGGGAATAGAGGGAGGGAGGAGGTCGGGGAACGTCAATCTTAACTTTCCTTCCGTTGGTCTTTACTAGGCGAAAATACAAAGGCAAGAGGGGGGGAGGCGAGCAGATGGAGCAGGGAAGAGAGGACATGGTTAAGGGTAGAGTGGGAAGGGAAGCGAGTGTTGCAAGTGTCCGGTTCCAAAGCAACATTATTTGCAATATATTGGAGTGAGGAACATGGCAGGAAGTGCATAAATAAATCCCGTGAAAAGTGGCGGTGCCTTGAACCATGGAAACAGTGTAAACATCAACGGTCCACAACCCTTCAACCCCCCGCCAATAGCTATGACAACTCTAGGTGGAACCGCACTAGTTTCTGCAAGAGTTATCAGATCAGCCAGGCTGTGGTGATGAGAATATGGGCCTGGCAGCTACGAAGATATATTGCCTGTGTCTGCCTATATCTGTCTGTCTGTCTGTCTGTCTGTCTGTCTGTCTGTCTGTCTGTCTGTCTGTCTGTCTGTCTGTCTGTCTGTCTGTCTGTCTGTCTGTCTCTATCTCTCTCCCTCCCCCCCTCCCTCCCCACATCAGCAGGGAAGGAAAATAACTTCCGACATATACCATAGGTAATCCACAGATCATATCTGGGAGACATGGATGGTTGGTGACAGTGAGGTCGGGTGGGTGAGCCGCATGGGAAGGGTTAAGCGCACCTGTGACACATTCCCCACTCTCGCCCTCCTTCTTGCTCGGCTTAGTTGAACATTAGTTTCACTTTCTCCAGCCTTGATAATGTTCCCGTGATCTCTTCAAATGACAGTGAGAACGGAATGATCTTGAATATGTTTACAAGGAAATTAATGTCTTCCACAACAAGAACAACAGACTTGCTTTGCAAAGACTTGTCTTGCTTCTCCAGCTTTATAATCCCACTAGTTTAATACTGTTTCCTTCAGTACTTGTATCTTATTCTGTCACACAAGAGTCTCGGTACAAAAATTAATATTTTTGGCGCAATAATTCGCCAGCAAAATCGCGGAGCCTGCGGCCTGCGCCAAGCAACAGCCTTTTAGATCAGGTTATTATCAGGCAAGCCTCGTGCAGGCCAAGTTTAGTTAGTAGAACAAGTGTGGGAATCCACTCCAGGTAATTCCAGTGGCCAGCATTTGGGAGCCGGTGGCTGAGCGGACAGAACACTGGACGCGTGATCCTGTGGTCCCGGGTTCAATCCCGGGCGCCGGCGAGAAACAATGGGCAGAGTTTCTTTCACCTTGATGCCTTCGTTACCTAGCAGTAAATAGGAACCTGGGAGTTAGTCAGCTGTCACGGGCTGCTTCCTCGGGGTGGAGGCCTGGTCAAGGACCGGGCCGCGGGGACACTAAAGCCCCGAAATCATGTCAAGATAACGTCAAGCAAGTTGGTAGGCACTTACACGCTGACATATATGATATAAAACCTGCACGTGTGTGGAATCATATATAATTACAAAGGATATAATTAGATAAAAAATATTTATTATTATTAAATCTTAATTTAAAATAAACTTTTTGCACTGTGAAGTTACCAAGGATTTTTTCTGTTAGTCAGTCAGTCAGTCCTGTCGAAGCATGAGAGAGAGGGAGAGAGGGAAGGAGAGAGAGAGGGAAGGAGAGAGAGAGGGAAGGAGAGAGAGAGGGAAGGAGAGAGGGAGAGAGAGGGAAGGAGAGAGAGAGGGAAGGAGAGAGAGAGGGAGAGAGAGAGAGAGGGAAGGAGAGAGGGAGAGAGAGAGGGAAGGAGAGGGAGAGAGAGAGAGGGAAGGAGAGAGAGAGGGAGAGGGAGAGAGGGAGAGAGAGAGAGGGGGAAGGAGAGAGAGGGGGAAGGAGAGAGAGGGGGAAGGAGAGAGAGGGGGAAGGAGAGAGAGGGGGAAGGAGAGAGAGGGGGAAGGAGAGAGAGGGGGAAGGAGAGAGAGGGGGAAGGAGAGAGAGGGGGAAGGAGAGAGAGGGGGAAGGAGAGAGAGGGGGAAGGAGAGAGAGGGGGAAGGAGAGAGAGGGGGAAGGAGAGAGAGAGGGGGAAGGAGAGAGAGAGAGGGAAGGAGAGAGAGAGAGGGAAGGAGAGAGAGAGAGGGAAGGAGAGAGAGAGAGGGAAGGAGAGAGAGAGAGGGAAGGAGAGAGAGAGAGGGAAGGAGAGAGAGAGAGGGAAGGAGAGAGAGAGAGGGAAGGAGAGAGAGGGGGAAGGAGAGAGAGAGAGGGAAGGAGAGAGAGGGGGAAGGAGAGAGAGAGAGGGAAGGAGAGAGACAGAGGGAAGGAGAGAGACAGAGGGAAGGAGAGTGAGAGAGGGGGGATAGGGGGGTATATCCAATGTAGGGGGTGTGGCACAGTGCCAGCATCTCCTCGTGTCTAGGCACCGGGTCCAACAGGGAAGTAGGCCGCTAAGCACACCTAATAACCGCTATACTTAACCTGAAATGCAAGATTGTTTTGTTGTATATTGAGAACGGAGTGTCGCGTAGCGCAGTGGTCTACGTTTTCCGCTCACAATTCCCCAGGGTAGGACAGAAACGGTTGGGCACGTTTCTTTCACCTGATGCCACTGTTCATCTAACAGTAAAATAGGTTATCCGTTAGTTGTTATTGGGTTGAGTCTTAGAGAAGGTCAGTGGTTGGCCTAGAAGGGCTTCCATAAGCCCAAGTACAGGCTTGTCCTGCTGAGGGTCAGCCTGGCCTGCTTGAGGGTCAGCCTGGCCTGCTTGAGGGTCAGCCTGGCCTGCTTGAGGGGTCAGCCTGGCCTGCTTGAGGGTCAGCCTGGCCTGCTGGAGGGTCAGCCTGGCCTGCTTGAGGGGTCAGCCTGGCCTGCTTGAGGGGTCAGCCTGGCCTGCTTGAGGGTCAGCCTGGCCTGCTGGAGGGTCAGCCTGGCCTGCTGGAGGGTCAGCCTGGCCTGCTTGAGGGGTCAGCCTGGCCTGCTTGAGGGTCAGCCAGGCCTGCTTGAGGGTCAGCCTGGCCTGCTTGAGGGTCAGCCTGGCCTGCTTGAGGGTCAGCCTGGCCTGCTTGAGGGGTCAGCCTGGCCTGCTTGAGGGTCAGCCTGGCCTGCTGGAGGGTCAGCCTGGCCTGCTTGAGGGGTCAGCCTGGCCTGCTTGAGGGTCAGCCTGGCCTGCTTGAGGGTCAGCCTGGCCTGCTTGAGGGGTCAGCCTGGCCTGCTTGAGGGTCAGCCTGGCCTGCTTGAGGGGTCAGCCTGGCCTGCTTGAGGGTCAGCCAGGCCTGCTTGAGGGTCAGCCTGGCCTGCTTGAGGGTCAGCCTGGCCTGCTTGAGGGGTCAGCCTGGCCTGCTTGAGGGGTCAGCCTGGCCTGCTTGAGGGGTCAGCCAGGCCTGCTTGAGGGTCAGCCTGGCCTGCTTGAGGGTCAGCCTGGCCTGCTTGAGGGTCAGCCAGGCCTGCTTGAGGGTCAGCCAGGCCTGCTTGAGGGTCAGCCTGGCCTGCTTGAGGGTCAGCCTGGCCTGCTTGAGGGGTCAGCCTGGCCTGCTTGAGGGTCAGCCAGGCCTGCTTGAGGGTCAGCCAGGCCTGCTTGAGGGTCAGCCTGGCCTGCTTGAGGGGTCAGCCAGGCCTGCTTGAGGGTCAGCCTGGCCTGCTTGAGGGTCAGCCTGGCCTGCTTGAGGGGTCAGCCTGGCCTGCTTGAGGGTCAGCCAGGCCTGCTTGAGAGTCAGCCTGGCCTGCTTGAGAGTCAGCCTGGCCTGCTTGAGGGTCAGCCAGGCCTGCTTGAGGGTCAGCCTGGCCTGCTTGAGGGTCAGCCTGGCCTGCTTGAGGGTCAGCCAGGCCTGCTTGAGGGTCAGCCTGGCCTGCTTGAGAGTCAGCCTGGCCTGCTTATGGGTCAGCCAGGCCTGCTTGAGGGTCAGCCTGGCCTGCTTGAGGGTCAGCCAGGCCTGCTTGAGGGTCAGCCTGGCCTGCTTGAGAGTCAGCCTGGCCTGCTTGAGGGTCAGCCAGGCCTGCTTGAGGGTCAGCCTGGCCTGCCACAAGCCAGCACAATCACCCACAGTAATGGTCACTATATGTTATGATTCCCAGCACATGTTATCACGAGACTGTAGTCAGTTACTCCGGGAGTGAAGCTACCTTACCTTGAGGTGCTTCCATCCCGTTCGCATCCCGCGGCGACGATTGTGCTCATACCGGTGATGCTGTGGACATATCCCCCATGACAAGGGGGACATCCTCTCTTGTCTTATATTTCTGGGTCTCGGTAACAACACTTATCCCCTTCTCCATCCTCCTCTTCCCCTCCTCTCCATACGGGCTCGCCATAGACCGTGCTACTGCAACTTATTGTTGTGAGTTGTTGAATGTAAAACAACAACCTCCTCCTCTCCCCACCCGCCCTCTTCACCTCCATGGGCAATAGTGGACAAATCCGGGGCGGTCATTAATTTAGGTTAATGAATCGTGCGTGTGCTTGAGTGTGTGTGTGTGTGTGTGTGTGTGTGTGTGTGTGTGTGTGTGTGTGTGTGTGTGTGTGTGCTTGAGTGCGTGTGTGCGTGCGTGCGTGCGCGTGTGAGAGGCACGAGCCTGCCTATGAGTTTGGTCAATCATCCTTAATTTGGCAGTGCCGCTGAGGACCCCGTCAGGCAGGTATTGACGCCACGCGGACCAAGGACGGAGGAGCGCCGTCGGGGCCGGCAGGCAGGCAGGGAGGGAGGCAGGGAGGGAGGGAGAGAGGGTGGGAGGGAGAGAGGGAGAGAAGAGTGGAGAGAGGAAATGAAAGAGAGGACGAGGACCAAAAAGAGGAGCCCCGCAGCTGCTGCAGCAGCTAGTCATGCAACCGTGTTTCCCTCCCTCTCACCCGTCCCTCTCTCTCTGTCTTTGTATGTGTATGTATATATATATATGCATATATACATGCATGCATGCATACATATGTACTTTTATGTGTTTGTATATCTCAATAGTTCTTTATTTAGCACTGTGCCTTCCTTCCCGCTGCCAGAGCTGCAGGGCTGTTAAGGGCCTCCACTCGGAATTGGAACCATTGATGGTGTCATTGTTTGATAACGGCACCAATGACCATTTACCGTCAAGTACAGTTTGGCGGGTCGTGGCCCCACATAACTGGAGTCGTTAGAGTGGGTGACGGACGACCCCCGATTCTAACCCACCTCAATGGCTTATCACGCCCACTGTCACGCCCACTATCCCGGTCTGTCACGCCCACTATCCCGGTCTGTCACGCCCACTATCCCGGTCTGTCACGCCCACTATCCCGGTCTGTCACGCCCACTATCCCGGTCTGTCACGCCCACTATCCCGGTCTGTCACGCCCACTATCCCGGTCTGTCACGCCCACTATCCCGGTCTGTCACGCCCACTATCCCGGTCTGTCACCCATTATCTCGGTCCGTCACGCCCACTGCCACCCACTCCCGGTGGGACACGACCTTGTCAAGCCTCGCCTCGATAACAGGCGTTTAACGACCGTTTAAACACAGTATGAGGCGTTTGATGCCACTATGATGACGTGCCCTGATGCTCAACACGCTGGCACTCCCGGGGTGTGCCTCCACAGGCACTCAGGCGCGGGTATTGATGTCACAGACCCCCCCTCCCCTCCCCCCGAGGGTGCCAGCACACTGCAGAAAGATTTGCATATTACATCGTCATGCATCTCATTAACGACGGTGAATTATTTGGCCTCCGATTTCACCAGACATAACCTATATCCATCTAATTATTGTATGTATGTATGTATGTATGTATGTATGTATGTATGTATGTATGTATGTATGTGTGTATGTATGTATGTATGTATGTATGTATGTGTGTATGTATGTATGTATGTGTACATATCGTGGACTACGAGATAACAAGCACACACTGCACATTTCACTATGATAACCACAAGGGCTGTGAGAGCCCGTTGTTCAAAACACTGTCCTCAAGTGTCCTATTTTATGTAAGAAAAAGATATCTGTTTTGTAGTGGATTTATGATATCATAAATATTTAAATACCGTATTTAAGTATGTAGATTGCATTGTTTGCTCGGTCAATATGCGGGTGGGGGCGGGTGGGGTGGGTGGGCGTGTGGGGTGGGCTGGCGGGTGGGCTGGCGAGTGGGCGTGTGGGGTGGGCTAGCTGGCGGGTGGGCGTGTGGGGTGGGCTGGCTGGCGGGTGGGCTTGTGGGGTGGGCTGGCAGGTGGGGTGGGCTGGCAGGTGGGGTGGGCTGGCGGGTGGGCGTGTGGGTAAAATCAATGTGCAGGGGTGGAGGAGAGGCAGTCTGGAGAGACGTCAAGAGCAACGTAATTAAAAGCAAAGTAAACAAGGAGTCGCTGGGAGGTGTGGACGAGTCCACCCCACCCTCGAGCCCACCCCACCCTCGAGCCCACCCCCACCCTCGAGCCCACCCCACCCACGAGCCCACCCCCACCCTCGAGCCCATCCCCACCCTCGAGCCCACCCCACCCACGAGCCCACCCCCACCCTCCAGCCCACCCCACCCTCGAGCCCACCCCACCCTCCAGCCCACCCCACCCTCGAGCCCACCCCACCCACGAGCCCACCCCACCCACGAGCCCACCCCACCCTCCAGCCCACCCCACCCTCCAGCCCACCCCACCCTCCAGCCCACCCCACCCACGAGCCCACCCTCACCCACGAGCCCACCCTCACCCACGAGCCCACCCCACTCACGAGCCCACCCCACCCTCCAGCCCACCCCACCCTCGAGCCCACCCCCACCCTCGAGCCCACCCCACCCACGAGCCCACCCCCACCCTCCAGCCCACCCCACCCTCGAGCCCACCCCACCCTCCAGCCCACCCCACCCTCGAGCCCACCCCACCCACGAGCCCACCCCACCCACGAGCCCACCCCACCCTCCAGCCCACCCCACCCTCCAGCCCACCCCCACCCACGAGCCCACCCTCACCCACGAGCCCACCCTCACCCACGAGCCCACCCCACTCACGAGCCCACCCCACCCTTGAGCCCACCCCACCCACGAGCCCACCCCACCCACGAGCCCACCCCACCCTCCAGCCCACCCCACCCTCCAGCCCACCCCACCCTCCAGCCCACCCCCACCCACGAGCCCACCCTCACCCACGAGCCCACCCTCACCCACGAGCCCACCCCACTCACGAGCCCACCCCACCCTTGAGCCCACCCCACTCACGAGCCCACCCCACCCTTGAGCCCACCCCACTCACGAGCCCACCCCACCCTTGAGCCCACCCCACCCTTGAGCCCACCCCACCCTTGAGCCCACCCTCACCCACGAGCCCACCCTCACCCACGAGCCCACCCTCACCCACGAGCCCACCCTCACCCACGAGCCCACCCCACCCTTGAGCCCACCCCACCCACATGTGGGCTGACCTCATTGGCAGCGTGTGGCGGGTGTGGTGACCTTGGGTACCCACCACCCCACGTGTCATGCGGCCCGGTCTCTGACCAGGAATCCTCGTTGGTCGTCTGGTCAACCAGGACGCGGCTGCTCGCAGCCTGATATGAATCACAGCCTGGTTGATCAGGTACCTTTTGGAGGTGGTTATCAAGTGTTCATGTGAACACCGTGCGAGGTTGGCCTGTTATGCCTCTCTCTTGTTTAGAGGGAGTGTTGAACAGTCTTGGCCCCTTGATGTAGATTGAAAAATTCCTTTTGGTACCTTTTCCACTTCTGCTTTTCCAAGGGGCTACTTTTCACATCCTGCCATGCCTCCTGGTCTCATTGGGACAGTTCCAGGTCCAGATGTTGAACTAGTATCTGTAATATTTTCTAAGTGGAAGTTAACATGCATTTCTGACAGTTGAAGAGATTATAAGCGACCCCTTAATAATTTACATATTGAATGGATTCGGCCAATAGATAGTTTTCGGAGGTTCTCTATATCAGCAACTACAATGAGGGTGATAGAGCGCAGCAACATTTCACCCCAGGGAGCTCTATAGGGGTCTTAAAAAGAGCCATCAATAATTTACCATCTCTTGCTGAAAAGGTTCTTTTTGTCCAGCCTGTCATTTGTCTTGCTGTTGTGACGGCTACTTTATTGTGATCTTTAAACGTGAGGTCTTCCGACTTGATTGTTCCTAGCTCCTTTACGATGCTGGGGCGTCACTGTTGTTATATGTGAGTCTTGTTTGGATCTTTGAAGGAATTTCATTGGTGATGGCAACAACTACAGGGAATACACTGTGGGAGTCATTACACTGGAGGGGTGAGAAAGTGGTTGTGACTGTAATCTACAACCTCCCCCCCCCCCCAGAGAACTACAGTCGACCGAGGCAAGAACACAACATTGCTGTTGTATTCTTACAATACAACAGTTCTTAGAATATATTAGAATTACTTTTCTTAGAATATATATTACATTTCGGAATGGATTCGGCCAATAGATATTCGGCCAATAGATATTCGGCCAATAGATATTCGGCCAATAGATATTCGGCCAATAGATATTCGGCCAATAGATATTCGGCCAATACATTTCTTAGAATACATTACTGTTGTATTCTTGCCTGGAGCGAGCGAGCGCACAACATGGCTTGAGTCATTACCGAGGACTGGGGATAAGATTGGTATCGTTAAGATGGAGTGATGGATGAAATGGTGCAGTTAATGGAGCAAGATGAAAAATGAGACTGGAGTCGAGTCTTGTGGAGGGGGCGGGAGGGCTGGGGAACTGTGACGGAGGAGGAAGGAGTCTTGTGGAGGGGGCGGGAGGGCTGGGGAACTGTGACGGAGGAGGAAGGAGTCTTGTGGAGGGGGCGGGAGGGCTGGGGAACTGTGACGGAGGAGGAAGGAGTCTTGTGGAGGGGGCGGGAGGGCTGGGGAACTGTGACGGAGGAGGAAGGAGTCTTGTGGAGTGGGCGGGAGGGCTGGGGAACTGTGACGGAGGAGGAAGGAGTCTTGTGGAGGGGGCGGGAGGGCTGGGGAACTGTGACGGAGGAGGAAGCATTTTAAAGTGTTTCTCCTTGTTTATAAGGTAAGCTGCCTTCACCCGGGGTGGCTTGGGGTGTAGAACACACACACCACATACATACTATACATAGTCAGTAGCGTGTCGTGATCCCCAATGGGTTACGGCGCGCGTCACAGGGGTGACCCATAACGCTGATTGATTTGATTGTTGTTTCCGGAGGCGGCTAGTTTATTGTGCACCCCATACCCATCCTGTGAGCGGTAGCGCAAAAAAGCATTACAGAGGGCACAAAAGGTCTTTAGTGATCCCAATTCTGCTTCAGTGATGTTCGCATACATGCTGTCTCCAGTGTCCTTCCTGCCTACACCGCATAGGTCGGTGGTACTCCCTAGCCTCAAGGCCTTCCCTCGGAATCCAAATATCATGAGGATACTGTAGATATCTTTACACGAACGGCCATCTACGTTGTAGGTGGAATGACCTGCTACCTACAGGTGGGCAGTAGGTTATCTTGAGATGATTTCGGGGCTTTAGGTGTCCCCGCGGTCCGGTCCTCGACCAGGCCTCCACCCCCAGGAAGCAGCCCGTGACAGCTGACTAACACCCAGGTACCTATTTTACTGCTAGGTAACAGGGGCATAGGGTGAAAGAAACTGTTCATTGTTTCTCGCCGGCGCCCGGGATCGAACCCGGGACCACAGGATCACAAGTCCAGTGTGCTGTCCGCTCGGCCGACCGGCTCCCAAGGCCATGTCACCTTATCCTACGTGGCTGTGTATATGCTGTAGCGTCAACCAGTTTGTATTCGCTTCTCTTCCTCCAAAGCTGTTGAGAGCTTCAACGAAAGGCATCGTTTAGCGTCAGGTAAATATAAGTGTAAAATGAACTTTGGGGACTTAATTTTTCAACTTCCTTCTCAAGTAAAGATCTCTGGAAATGTAGAAATGAGTCTTGCTAGAATTATTGATCTAACCCTTTCAGTCATATTCAGTGTATTAACAAATTTGGACAGAGCTCGGGATTTGCAGTTCTATGGGTCCGGGTTCGATCCTTGGCGGAGGCGGAAACAAATGGGCAGAGTTTCTTTCACCCTGAACCTTTGTTCAAGTAGCAATAAATAGGTACCTGGGAGTTAGACAGCTGCTACGGGCTGCTTCCTGGGCATGTGTGTGGAAAATAACAACTACAGTTGATTGATTGACAGTTGAGAGGCGGGCCCAAAGAGCCAGAGTTTAACCTTCGCAATCACAACTAGGTGAGTACACACACACATATATAACACACATATACGTAATATATATATATATATATATATATATATATATATATATATATATATATATATATATATATATATATATATATATATATGTCGTACCTAGTAGCCAGAACGCACTTCTCAGCCTACTATGCAAGGCTCGATTTGCTTAACAAGCCAAGTTTTCCTGAATTAATATATTTTCTCTATTTTTTTTCTTATGAAATGATAAAGCTACCCATTTCATTACGTATGAGGTCAATTTTTTTTATTGGAGTTAAAATTAACGTAGATATATGACCGAACCTAACCAACCCTACCTAACCTAACCTAACCTATCTTTATAGGTTAGGTTAGGTTATGTAGCCGAAAAAGTTAGGTTAGGTTAGGTTAGGTAGGTTAGGTAGTCGAAAAAACACTAATTCATGAAAACTTGGCTTAATAAGCAAATCGGGCCTTGCATAGTAGGCTGAGAAGTGCGTTCTGGCTATTAGGAACGACATATATATATATATATATATATATATATATATATATATATATATATATATATATATATATATATATATATATATATATATATATATATATATATATGTCGTACCTAGTAGCCAGAACTCACTTCTCAGCCTACTATTTAAGGCCCGATTTGCCTAATAAGCCAAGTTTTCCTGAATTAATATATTTACTATAATTTTTTTCTTATGAAATGATAAAGCAACCCTTTTCTATGTATGAGGTCAATTTTTTGTTATTGGAGTTAAAATTAACGTAGATATATGACCGAACCTAACCAACCTTACCTAACCTAACCTAACCTATATTTATAGGTAAGGTTAGGTTAGGTAGCCAAAAAAAGCTAGGTTAGGTTAGGTTAGGTAGGTTAGGTAGACGAAAAAACATTAATTCATGAAAACTTGGCTTATTAGGCAAATCGGGCCTTGAATAGTAGGCTGAGAAGTGCGTTCTGGCTATTAGGTACGACATATATATATATATATATATATATATATATATATATATATATATATATATATATATATATATATATAACTGAAAACTCACACCCCAGAAGTGACTCGAACCCATATTGCCAGCAGCAACGCAGCTGGTATGTACAGGACGCCTTAATCTGCTTGACCATCACGACCGGACAAAAGGAAGTGATAGCAGAAGCTATTTGAACCACTTCCCCGCCAGCACTCGGATGGTAATCTTGGGCATAGCATTTTATCAAATCGCCTCATTCTTTGGGGCACACGTGAGGAACACAAATGCGAACAAGCCTGAATGGTCCCCAGGTCTATATGCAACTGAAAACTCACACCCCAGAAGGGACTCGAACCCATACTGCTAGGAGCAACGCAACTGGTATGTACAGGATGCCTTAATCCGCTTGACCATCACGACCGGACAAAAGGAAGTGATAGCCGAAGCTATCACTGTTATCAGTGATAGCTTGGATAGCATTTGTGTTCCTCACGTGTGCCCCAAAGAATGGGCACGGGCATGAATAACCCGTAAGCCATTTTATGGCTGGATGATAAGGTGGCGTCGTGGGCACCTCGCTCTGTTCACTCGCTGGTAATTGGGATCTGGTTGTCAACCGATTGGCGGGTCCTGTTCCAGGGGTAAACTATTAAGGTTTTATTACCTTGATAGCTTACCTTAATGAGCTATGGGGGAAGGGAAAGCCCTCGGCCTGCTAACAGGATAGACGTCGTGTGTAACCAATCAGCGACATGACACGAGTCTACCAGCTTGTATAGATGGGGGAAAGTAGGAGGGAAGGACAAACATTCACCATCTGGAAGGAGGGGGAGGGAGGGAGGGAGGGAGGGAGGGAGGGAGGGAGGGAAGGAGGGAGTGTCAGGTAGCGTAAGACAACACCCGCCACCTAACAAGAATAACCAGATGAAGACCTTTCCCTTCCTTGAGGTGACGAGGTGGTGGTGACCCCACACCTGTCACTCACAGGCCCCACACACCTGTCACTCACAGGCCCCCACACACCTGTCACTCACAGGCCCACACACACCTGTCACTCACAGGCCCCCACACACCTGTCACTCACAGGCCCACACACACCTGTCACTCACAGGCCCCCACACACCTGTCACTCACAGGCCCCCACACACCTGTCACTCACAGGCCCCCACACACCTGTCACTCACAGGCCCCCACACACCTGTCACTCACAGGCCCCCACACACCTGTCACTCACAGGCACTTCTGTGTATCTATGTATTTATGTATGTAGATTAGCTTAGCATATTAAAAGCATCGAATCACCTTCTGTGGCTGATTGTTCAATAAACCCTTGAACTATATGTTTAACACATCTCTAACCCTGTCCATGGAGGACAGAAGAAAATGTATATATGCTGGTTAGCATTGTAAATGTCTGGCCACGTCTGTGGTAGAAAATAATAATAATAAAAAAAAACTCACAGGCACTTTTACAACTCGTAAGGTTGGGAGTGTTCTGCTCTGCCAACCCACCCTAAAGCCACTTACAAATCTCAATACTCTCTCAGTATGGGTCTGAAATTTGTTTATTTACCTTTTAAAAGGCCCAGTAATAACGATTAATGAGATTTAAATTAGCAAATTTAAGGCCAAGGAAAAGTCTCTAGACTTACCCTGCTTATTGCCGGAACAACCGTGGACATCTTCAAGAGAAAACTGGACTGTTTTCTGAGAGAAGTTCCGGATCAGCCGGGCTGTGGTGGGTATGTGGGCCTGCGGGCCGCTCCAAGCAACAGCCTGGTGGACCAAACTCTCACAAGTCGAGCCTGGCCTTGGGCCGGGCTTGGAGAGTAGAAGAACTCCCAGAACCCCATCAAGCAGGTACCCTTAACAATAAATTTATTTGGAGTTTGGGTAACTTCATTTGTTATTTTGAGCTTGAAGGTAACCTCAAGGTGGGAGGAGTCTTGGGGGGGGGGGGGTCCAGGTCCTCATGGGCAATTGAAACCCGCGGAATACGGAATTTTGGCCGTGTTTATGTTGCAACATTTCGAGGATCCGAACGTGATGGCTCTTTTGATCCCGAACGGGGCGGTCGATTTTGGACAACACTGGTGTTGGTCGTTTGGACCTTTGTGGTGGTGGTGTTGTTCCATGTTAGTGGTAGTGCACTTACCTGTGGGTTCCCTCACTTCCAGAAGCTGTACCAAGACTTTAGGGACCTTTTTGAGACTCTAGGAGGCTAAGCAAAAGCCCCCAAGGACCTCGTGCACTCTAGCATCTTGTGGCGAAGACTCTTGTTATAGATTCAGCTACTCGGAACAAGTTCTAAATAGCACGGGCTATGGTGAGCCCGTCGTGGACTTACCTGGCACAGGAGCGGGGCTCGGATGCAAGGGGGATATAATGCATTCACTGTTAAATCATTACCGATGATGATTGATGAAGATTAAGCCACCCAAGAGATGGCACGGGCACGAATAGCCCTTAAAAATCATTACCAAATATATTCTCCACAACTCCGATGACAATGTCTGTCAGGGTAATGTAATCCCCACAAGGTCCGTAATTATGAGGAGAAAGCGCCAAGCTTATATGATTATATAGCACTTGGAAATTATATTGATTATTTCTAGGGGTCTGCGTGAGGGAGAAGGGTGAGAGAGCGTAGGTGAGAGGAAGAGATGGAAAATTCCGGAGGTATCTACCTGGTTTGTACCTGGTTGATGGGGTTGTGGGCACGGGTTCCCCCAAGCCCGGCCCGGGGGCCAGGCTTAACTTGTGAGAGTTTGTTCCACCAGCACCAAGTAAATGACCAGTAAAAGCAGCTTTGACATCAACAAAGAACAGCAGCATGGTCAATACCATCAGCAGCAGCAGGGCTTATAGCAGCAAAGCTAATGATAGCAGCAGCAGCAGCCATCTAGCAGGAAGATGAAACCACAGGAGCTAAGAAAGCCAGGAGCGGCGGCGGCGGCGGCGGATGTGATGACAGTAAAGGGGATATTGAGGAGGACGGACAGTAACACCACCGGTGGTAGACGGTAGTAGTAGAGTGCTTGCTGTCTCAGGCTCTGACCTATATATTGATCTCTCTTTCTCTCTCTCTCCTTAATTATTCCTCCCTCCCTCTCATTTCCCAAACAGCTGATGCTCGCTTGCTCTCTCTCTCTCTCTCTCTCTCTCTCTCTCTCTCTCTCTCTCTCTCTCTCTCTCTCTCTCTCTCTCTCTCTCTCTCTCTCTCTCTCTCTCTCTCTTTCTCTCTCTCTTTCTCTCTTTCTCTCTTTCTCTCTCTCTTTCTCTCTTTCTCTCTTTCTCTCTTTCTCTCTCTCTCTTTCTCTCTCTCTCTTTCTCTCTCTCTCTTTCTCTCTCTCTCTTTCTCTCTCTCTCTCTCTCTCTTTCTCTCACTCTTTCTCTCTCTCCATCCCTCTCTCTCTCCATCCCTCTCTCTCTCTCTCCATCCCTCTCCCTCTTTCCCTCCTTCCTTCCTTCCTCCCTCCTTCCCTCCTTCCTTCCTTCCTCCCTCCTTCCCTCACCCCTCCTCTCCCTTTCTCCCTAACGTAACAAACACATGCATTGTTTTTCCACCATAGTAGTGTCGGTATCCGTTCCCGCGGGCACTACTATGGTTCATCACCGGGGGTGTTGAACAACCCCCCCCCCCGGAGCGCCACTAAACACACCGAACCACTAAACACACCGAGCCACTAAACACACCGAGCCACTAAACACACCGAGCCACTAAACACACCGAGCCACTAAACACACCGAGCCACTAAACACACCGAGCCACTAAACACACCGAGCCACTAAACACACCGAGCCACTAAACACACCGAGCCACTAAACACACCGAGCCACTAAACACGCCGAGCCACTAAACACGCCGAGCCACTAAACACACCGAGCCACTAAACACACCGAGCCACTAAACACGCCGAGCCACTAAACACACCGAGCCACTAAACACGCCGAGCCACTAAACACACCGAGCCACTAAACACACCGAGCCACTAAACACGCCGAGCCACTAAACACGCCGAGCCACTAAACACACCGAGCCACTAAACACACCGAGCCACTAAACACACCGAGCCAC
The DNA here is from genome assembly GCF_040958095.1 of Procambarus clarkii. Lineage (NCBI taxonomy): Eukaryota > Metazoa > Arthropoda > Malacostraca > Decapoda > Cambaridae > Procambarus > Procambarus clarkii. The sequence goes on from NC_091169.1 coordinate 35,109,870, forward strand.
TAAACACACCGAGCCACTAAACACACCGAGCCACTAAACACACCGAGCCACTAAACACACCGAGCCACTAAACACACCGAGCCACTAAACACACCGAGCCACTAAACACACCGAGCCACTAAACACACCGAGCCACTAAACACACCGAGCCACTAAACACACCGAGCCACTAAACACACCGAGCCACTAAACACACCGAGCCACTAAACACACCGAGCCACTAAACACACCGAGCCACTAAACACACCGAGCCACTAAACACACCGAGCCACTAAACACACCGAGCCACTAAACACACCGAGCCACTAAACACACCGAGCCACTAAACACACCGAGCCACTAAACTGAGCCACCAAACTGAGTGTGTTCACAGCGGTGAAGTTCGTCATTCATCTTGTGGCTTGGACAGGTTTGTGGAAAGTTTACCTTGTGGGTCGTGTAATGATCTAATGGTCTTAGTTACACAAGATCCATCAGAAAAGTTTAAACGCTCCACTATTTAGGAGTTGAGCGCCCACTGGTTAAGGTTAAAGACACCTTCTGTGGCTCCTCCTCCCTTCCTTTACGTAACTATAATATTATGTGCTACTTGAAAACTTCTGGGTGATGCGGGACTTATTATATTACTATAAATATACCTTGCTAGTCTTATTAGTTTAGCCTAATCTTCTCGTGTCTAATCACACACAGAAATTACAATGGCGTGATGCATCAAATGAACAAAGTGGTAGCTCAGTCGATTAAGGCAGCGTCTGGGATGCTCTCGGACGCAGGTTCGAATCCTCGTCACGGCCCTTGTGGATTTGTTCTTCTCGTGTCTAACTCTCGCCTCACCTTTTCTAACCTTTAAGTCTACGGAAGCGCTATAATGCTCATGTGGAGAGAGAGAAAGACAGTTACAGCCCCGCTTCTGTGCCAGGTAACTCCACTACGGGCTCACCATAGCCCGTGCTACTTGGAACTTTTTGTTCCCAGTAGCTGAATCTTAAACAACAACTATAATGCTCCTACTTTTCAAATAACTGGTTGCCTGATTGGTATCCACAAGGGAGGTAATACTAGGTACTGTAGTTACATAGATAAAGGATATTTAGATAAGAGGGATCCTAGTCGTTGTTCTTGTGAACAGTAGGCTTATACATGGAAAGAGAAGGCACCGGAACATACATAGGCTTGGATGACGAAACCACTACCTAAACAATTCTCAGAGGAATTGACAGGGTAGATAAGGATAAACTGTTAGGACGGGTGGGACGCGAACAAGAAGACACAGGTGGAAACTGAGTACCCACATGAGCCACAGAGACGTTAGAAAGAACTTTTTCAGTGTCAGAGTAGTTAACAGTTGGAATGCATTAGGCAGTGATGTGGTGGAGGCTGACTCCATACACAGTTTCAAGTATAGATATGATAGAGCCCAGTAGGCTCAGGAATCTGTACACCTGTTTATTGAGAGTTGAGAGGCGGGACCAAAGAGCCAGAGCTCAACCCCCGCAAGCACAAATAGGTGAGTACACACCAGAAGATGAGACGACCACGTTTCGGTCCGGCCTGGACCATTCTCAAGTCACAATCGACTTGCTAATGGTCGAGGAGGGACGGAAACGTGGTGGTGTGTTCACCGTCTGGTGTGTGGTTTAGTCTACATATCTTCAGCCACGTTAATGTGTGTCACCGTGTGCGTACATAGCGCTGATCCGTGGGGGAATTAACCCTGGTTCTCCTTGTAGCCACACTGTTGGTGTGTGGGGTGGCGGGTGTCGCTGGGGGGGGGGTGGGGGGCACCCGGGGCTTACCACCTCACAACTTGTTGTAATAAACACGGTCACATGTGGTGCAGGATCCACTGGTGGCTTGTGTGGGTCACCTTGGTGCCTACACTGTGTGTGTACTCACCTAGTTGTGCTTCCGGGGGTTGAGCTCTGGTCTTTGGTCCCGCCTCTCAACTGTCAATCAACTGATGTACAGATTCCTGAGCCTACTGGGCTCTATCATATCTACATTTGAAATTGTGTATGGAGTCAGCCTCCACCACATCACTGCCTAATGCATTCCACTTGTTAACTACTCTGACACTGTGTGTGTGTGTGTGTGTGTGTGTGTGTGTGTGTGTGTGTGTGTGTGTGTGTGTGTGTGTGTGTGTGTGTGTGTGTGTGTATGTGAGGGGACAGTTCAGGTCTAGGGACAAGGAAGACTCACAATATGCACACACACACAACCCATCCTCTCAACTAACAGGTGACGTTTTATGTGATGGTGACCAACGTTACAGATGCAACGGCTCACACACACACACATTAACCTTTGTCTATGCAAAACCTAAATACAATATACACGTTTTCTATTTGAGTTGCTTGTGTTCGAACGACTCTAGTAAAGTTAGGACGTTGGATTTTGTAGGGAGCGGTAAGCTAAGACAATAGCCGGTGGGTTAACAAGAACACAGATGAATACGTAAACCCACAACATTACACACGAAATGAGTACTAAACATCCCTTGGTAATGCTGACACAAACATCTTGCCCCCCGAGCGCAATCATGCTCGGCAATTTGTCTGCGAAACATTAAATCAAATCAAATGTTTATTCAGGCAAAAGTACATATACACGTGATGAGTTACAAACATAATGTTGGACTTTTAGATAGAGCTAATATATAGGGCCTAAAGCCACTAATACGCACAGCGTTTCGAGCAAAGGACGAATGTTTCAGTCACTGTGATACAGAGAACCTTTGAACAGTATTGTGACTTAATGGCCGCAGATTGAGTTTAATATAATTAAAATAGATATCAAAAGAAGCTGCCTCGTATAGACCAATATGCCCTTCTTCAGTGGCAGTTATTCTTTAACGGGCTCACCATAGCCCGTGCTACTTTGGAACTTTTGTTCCGAGTAGCTGAATCTAAAACAACAACGTTATTCTTAAGTTCTGATATTAATAACACATTAAGACTGTGACAAATACACCGTAACTCAGTAACAAGTAGAACCACCCGGAAGAGATAACAGTACAGTTTTTCACAAACTATATAATGGTATGAAATATAATTTTTTCCAATACACGGAACCGAGGCCACGCTATGTATTGTTGGTCCCGACTTAATAGCTCACAGGCTGGCGATGGCTGATAATATCATCGTCAAAGGCAATTACATGATCAATATTCTTGTGTTTGTTGGGGAAGAAACTGTAAGGCGAAGGTAAACCCGGTGTCTGGAGGATATATGTTGAGTGGTCAAGAGACATGACATTTACGGAGTGATGAACGCTCCTAGAAAGAGGTCAGCGCCTTGAAGAAAGAGGTCAGCGCCTTGAAGAAAGAGGTCAGCGCCTTGAAGAAAGAGGTCAGCGCCTTGAAGAAAGAGGTCAGCGCCTTGAAGAAAGAGGTCGGCGCCTTGAAGAAAGAGGTCGGCACCTTGAAGAAAGAGGTCGGCACCTTGAAGAAAGAGGTCGGCACCTTGAAGAAAGAGGTCAGCGCCTTGAAGAAAGAGGTCAGCGCCTTGAAGAAAGAGGTCAGCGCCTTGATGAAAGAGGTCAGCGCCTTGAAGAAAGAGGTCGGCGCCTTGAAGAAAGAGGTCGGCGCCTTGAAGAAAGAGGTCGGCGCCTTGAAGAAAGAGGTCGGCACCTTGAAGAAAGAGGTCGGCACCTTGAAGAAAGAGGTCGGCACCTTGAAGAAAGAGGTCGGCACCTTGAAGAAAGAGGTCGGCGCCTTGAAGAAAGAGGTCGGCACCTTGAAGAAAGAGGTCGGCGCCTTGAAGAAAGAGGTCGGCGCCTTGAAGAAAGAGGTCGGCGCCTTGAAGAAAGAGGTCGGCGCCTTGAAGAAAGAGGTCGGCGCCTTGAAGAAAGAGGTCGGCGCCTTGAAGAAAGAGGTCGGCGCCTTGAAGAAAGAGGTCGGCGCCTTGAAGAAAGAGGTCGGCGCCTTGAAGAAAGAGGTCGGCGCCTTGAAGAAAGAGGTCGGCGCCTTGAAGAAAGAGGTCGGCGCCTTGAAGAAAGAGGTCGGCGCCTTGAAGAAAGAGGTCGGCACCTTGAAGAAAGAGGTCGGCACCTTGAAGAAAGAGGTCGGCACCTTGAAGAAAGAGGTCGGCACCTTGAAGAAAGAGGTCGGCACCTTGAAGAAAGAGGTCGGCGCCTTGAAGAAAGAGGTCGGCACCTTGAAGAAAGAGGTCGGCGCCTTGAAGAAAGAGGTCGGCGCCTTGAAGAAAGAGGTCGGCGCCTTGAAGAAAGAGGTCGGCACCTTGAAGAAAGAGGTCGGCACCTTGAAGAAAGAGGTCAGCGCCTTGAAGAAAGAGATCAGTGCCTTGAAGAAAGAGGTCAGAGGGGAGTGGGGGGGGGGGGAGAGGGGAAAAAAAGAGCACGCGAGAACCAGGTAATATTCGGGGACGGAAGAGACTCTAGGGCTAACCTGGGATTTTTAACTTTGAGCCGCAGGTCCTCTGGGAAATTTTGAAACCTCCAGTTATGCAGATGTGTTCCGAACTCACTCCGCCTCCCGCGGTACTGTGGAGCACGGGGCTGCTTACTCCTCTTGAACTGCCCTGTGGCTCTGGCTCTGTGGTACTGTTGAACTATGGAGTGCCGGACCAACCGAGCTGTGGTGGGTATGTGGGCCTGCTGGCCGCTCCAAGCAACAGCCTAGTGGACCAAACTCTCATTAGTCAGGCCGGGCTTGTGAAGTAGAAAGACCTCCCAGAACCCCATCAAGCAGGTATCAAGCAAATATGGCGCTGTGGCACATTTTCACTGTGGCTCTGTCTCTGGCTTGCTTAACCTTACACGCCCGCTTTGTCCCATTCCCCTCAGGTAACGCTCCCCCTTTCTGGGGTCCCCTTAGCTTGCTCGTCACTTGTGTCTCTCTTTAGCTCACTGTGCGTGCATACATGCGTGTGTGTGTGTGTGTGCGTGCATGTGTGTGTGTGTATGCATGCGTGCATGTGTGTGTGTGTGCGTGAGTGTGGTGAGGTAGGGATGGCGTGGGACACGAGCGAGCAACTCTCAACATGTATAGCCGGGCTAGATATTGCCAGGTCCCAGGTGACCCTCCTGCCCTACCTCTCCCTCGCTCTTATTTAGTGATTTATTTATATACAAGACGGTACATTGATTTATGAGAGGACATAACACTGATGCTTTACCAGTCTAGCAAAGCCACTATCACGCATAACGTTTCGGGCTGAAACGTTGTTAGCTGCTGCTGCCCACATTCGGGTGGTGGGGGTTGGAGGGGCAGTTACTGCTGCCTGTAACTGCTTTAACAATCCTAGCAAAGTGTAGCAGCACCACCAGACGTTTTAACAGTATTAATAATGGATACTCACTCGACGCCCAAGCCCTTCCCCGCCTCCCCCACAGCACAGGAGCAAACATCGATATTCACACTCATTGTTCCTCGCCTGACGGTCGGTAGGAGCTCTCAAACTTGCCTGCCACCCCTATTCCCACCACCTCTGCCACCGCCACCTGCCACTGCCACCGCCTCCTGCCGCCACTACCTTCTGCCGCCACTACCTTCTGCCGCCGTCTCCGTAAAACAAATATAAAGTTAACGCTTCCCGCTGAATTTAAATCATATTTAAAGCTTTAAAAACTCAATTCAACTTTGTGGGAGTGATGAGAAGCGTGGGAATATGGGCCAGGTCGTGGGAGAATACTGGCCACCGTGGGTACGGGGCTGGGCACCCTGGGGGCACCCTGCTGCCCGTGTTCCCGCGCCGGCCCTCTGCCTTCCCCTGCCTCGACGCCCTGTACTCCTCTTGTTGTTACGGCTGCTGCCCCTGTTGTTACTGCTGCCGCCGCGTGTGAAGTAAGGCCTCTAGTCAAAGGTGAGGTGTGATGGTGCCGTCACAAAGTACCAGAGCACCTACTATCACAGGGGTGTTTGTTTACCCCAAATACTGATGACCACACTTGGCTCGATTAAAACCAGGCAGACAATCCAGTAACTCAATGTAATGAGGACTCTCCCTAACCGCTGAACTGCGCACCTATTCTCTCCGACCCCAGCACTCGCGGCGCTGCCCACATGAGAGCCAAGGCTGGAAGCAACATAATATCTTGCACAGAAGTTGCCTGCCTGCCTGCCTGCCTGCCTGCCTGCCTGCCTGCCTGCCTGCCTGCCTGCCTGCCTGCGATGGGTACAACCCCTTCCCCCCTAGTAGGAAGAGAAATTGCTTTAATTACTGAATTAAGTGATTTTTAGTAACAGTACATAGTTATAAACGCGTGTCGCTTGAAGAGTGTGCCAGTTTGAGGTCGCTATGAGGAGGTACTATGGTTCCTGCTACATAAGTTGTCAAGCTGTCAAAGAACTGGCCCCAGTATCATGCCTGGCGCCACTCCAGACTCTGGGGAAGGGAGTAATATGGACAGAAACTAGGGAAAGGTAGGAGGGGAGAATTAAGATAAAGGAGAGAGATGAGGAAGAACCAGGAACGATTTCCTTAGCTGATACAACTATATGAGAAGAACCCGAGAGAAGTAGCCAGCCTGATTCCTAACCCTCTGAGCAGAGCATCTGAGCAGCCCCTCGCTAGACCCTTCCCCCCTCATGTAGCCAAGGGAAGACCACCTCAAGAAGACCACCACCTCAAGAAGACCACCACCTCAAGAGGGAGACCACCTCAAGAGGGAGACCACCTCAAGAGGGAGACCACCTCAAGAGGGAGACCACCTCAAGAGGGAGACCACCTCAAGAGGGAGACCACCTCAAGAGGAAGACCACCTCAAGAGGAAGACCACCTCAAGAGGACCACCACCTCAAGAGGACCACCACCTCAAGAGGACCACCACCTCAAGAGGACCACCACCTCAAGAGGACCACCACCTCAAGAGGACCACCACCTCAAGAGGACCACCACCTCAAGAGGAAGGTTCCTAAGGTGGTGCCACTGACGCAACACTTCACAGGACCAGGGGGCCGGGCACACTGTACAAAATAGTCCCGTTGAAGTGTTGCGGTGCAATAATAAAATGCAATTATGTAAACATTAAGGAGCCCCAAATATTACCAAATTGCTCTAGATGTGTTCAAGATGGTCGCTGAGCCTCGTAAGCATCTCAGGAGAGATTATAGATAAACCTTGAGGGTGGTACAGTGGAGGGAGGGAGGCACCCTCCAGCAGGTACAGTGGAGGGAGGGAGGCACCCTCCAGCAGGTACAGTGGAGGGAGGGAGGCACCCTCCAGCAGGTACAGTGGAGGGAGGGAGGCACCCTCCAGCAGGTACAGTGGGGGGAGGGAGGCACCCTCCAGCAGGTACAGTGGAGGGAGGGAGGCACCCTCCAGCAGGTACAGTGGAGGGAGGGAGGCACCCTCCAGCAGGTACAGTGGGGGGAGGGAGGCACCCTCCAGCAGGTACAGTGGAGGGAGGGAGGCACCCTCCAGCAGGTACAGTGGGGGGAGGGAGGCACCCTCCAGCAGGTACAGTGGGGGGAGGGAGGCACCCTCCAGCAGGTACAGTGGAGGGAGGGAGGCACCCTCCAGCAGGTACAGTGGGGGGAGGGAGGCACCCTCCAGCAGGTACAGTGGAGGGAGGGAGGCACCCTCCAGCAGGTACAGTGGGGGGAGGGAGGCACCCTCCAGCAGGTACAGTGGGGGGAGGGAGGCACCCTCCAGCAGGTACAGTGGGGGGAGGGAGGCACCCTCCAGCAGGTACAGTGGAGGGAGGGAGGCACCCTCCAGCAGGTACAGTGGGGGGAGGGAGGCACCCTCCAGCAGGTACAGTGGAGGGAGGGAGGCACCCTCCAGCAGGTACAGTGGGGGGAGGGAGGCACCCTCCAGCAGGTACAGTGGAGGGAGGGAGGCACCCTCCAGCAGGTACAGTGGGGGGAGGGAGGCACCCTCCAGCAGGTACAGTGGAGGGAGGGAGGCACCCTCCAGCAGGTACAGTGGAGGGAGGGAGGCACCCTCCAGCAGGTACAGTGGAGGGAGGGAGGCACCCTCCAGCAGGTACAGTGGGGGGAGGGAGGCACCCTCCAGCAGGTACAGTGGAGGGAGGGAGGCACCCTCCAGCAGGTACAGTGGAGGGAGGGGAGACAATAGTGGTTCAGAACACACCCAGTATGTGGTGGTGGCCAGCAGGTGGTCGCCCAGCCAGCTGGGTGGACCAGCTGTGCTCGCCGCTGTGTCTGGTTACTGGCGTACCTCCCCCCCCCCCCCAGTAACACGCGCACGCAAACACCCACTTACTCACACTTGCACTCACTCAACTACGCCCAAAGAAAATACCCAATGTAAATGGATATTTTTTAAGGATAATTTCAGTGCATAAATATACGGAATAGGGCAAATTTGGTCTCTGAACTATATAATGAATATAAATGCCCTTGAACGCTTATAGAAAAGGGTAAAGAATTAGAAACCTTCTAATTAGAAGTTTCTAATTCCCCAGAAATTAGAAATATTAAGTATGAAGAGAGGCCTAAAGGCTCAACTTAAACTCCGGGGTGACAGGATGGAAATATATAAATGAATGACAGTATAATAAAGGGAATATAAACGCAATGTTAAATAAACACACAAGAACGCGAAGCAATGGATATAAATTGGATATGTTTTAGATTCAGGAAAGACCTGGGTAAATACTGGTTTGGAAACAGGGCTGTTCACCATCTGGTCACCACTTGGTCCGGGAGACATCTTCCGTCACGCAGGGTGCAGTCGCACCTCCACAGATCTCCAGTATCATCTATTGATACTGGTAATGGCTCAAAAGGGCCACCACTAACGGGCTATTCATGCCCGTGCCACCTTTTGGGTGGCTTCATCTTCATCTTAACACATTCACACGGGAGACATCTTCCGTCACGCAGGGTGCATTCGCACCTCCACAGATCTCCAGTATCAGCTCTTGATACTGGTAATGGCTCAAAAAGGCCACCACTTACGGGCTATTCATGCCCGTGCCACCTTTTGGGTGGCTTAATCTTCATCTAGGGGAGCCGGTCGGCCGAGCGGACAGCACGCTGGACTTGTGATCCTGTGGTCCCTGGGTCGATCCCAGGCGCCGGCGAGAAACAATGGGCAGAGTTTCTTTCACCCTATGCCCCTGTTACCTAGCAGTAAAATAGGTACCTGGGTGTTAGTCAGCTGTCATGGGCTGCTTCCTGGGGGTGGAGGCCTGGTCGAGGACCGGGCCGCGGGGACACTAAAGCCCCGAAATCATCTCAAGATATAGCCTCAAGATATCAATCAATCAGGGTTGTTGGTTTGTGGAACAGCTTACTGGGTAACATGGTCGACGTGGGACCACCCTCCAGGGGGCGGAGGGGGGGGACTGTTTCAAGCGTAGGTTGGACATGTGTGTGTATATATATAATATATGAGTTTAGATGGATGTAAATACCCGCTTAGTTTGGTTCGATAACCACACAAAGAATCATTATAAGCACAACAATAACAAATACAACAATCACTACAAGAACAACCAAGCCACGAAAGCACCAAAAAAACATTTATATAATTCATGTACGGAGCTCGACCAGCCAGACTGTTGGTGTGTGCACGTGCCGCCAGCTGGGGGGGGGGGAGAGGGAGGGGGGGGGAGACAAAGACTATGGCGACATGCTCAAGAAAAGACACCCTAGAGTGGCCTGACTCAACCTGTCGTGCCGGTTGGGGAAGGTGGTGGTAGCCGGTGGTGAGTCACCATTAAGCAGCTGGAAGGAGAGAGGGTTTAGGGGGCCGGATGGGAGTTAAGGGGAAGGGATAGGGGGAGGTTAATGGAGACCGGGTGGGTGGGAATGGGAAAGGGGAGTTAAGGGGGGTTAAGGGGGTAGACGGAGAGTGAGCGAACAAGACATAAAAGGGAGGACACTAACAGTCGGGGTTAATATCACGGGAGAAGGTCAATAGAAGGCTTGGGAGGTCAATAGAAGGCTTGGGAGGTCAATACTGGGGAAGATGGAGTCAACTAGAAGAATGTGGACGAATAGGTGGAGACGGGATATACAGGAGGTGAAGGGGTGACAGAGGAAAATAGGGGGGTTTGGAGGGCGGGTAATTGGGGGTATGGGACGAGTGAGGGCGAGAAATGAGAGGTGCAAGTAAAGAATATATTGGAAATAGGAGAAGTAGAGTAAATTTAACATTTATGGTGTCTAGTTCTTACAAGAAGTGCCGGACCAACCAGGCTGTGGTGGATATGGAGACTCACACTTTAGACGCCATGGAAATAACCCGATCTCTTAACAAAATCGTCGCATTTTGTACGAAATCTATCAATCCGTTAACAAAATTCAACGTATTAGACACAATTAAAGCACCGTCATATTAACGTTTTCTATAAATCGGATTCGACAGGTTAGGTGGGTTGCTTTTGTTTGTGCGTTTCCAGTTAGGCAAAAAGAGCTGCAATTTTTACGGATGGGGTAAATTGAGTGAAGAGGCTGATGGATCAGCCCAGGACAGGCCGGAACCTGGTCACTTCTCTCACGTGTGAGCGTGGGTTAGTTGTTAGTGAGCCTGCGACACGTTGTTAGTGACCCTGCGACACGTTGTTAGTGACCCTGCGACATGTTAGTAGTTAGTGAGCCTGCGATAGCTCCTCACAGCTCTACATCGTCGCCACCATTTAGGGCCGGAGAAAGCCCTAAAGAATTGCGCAGATTAATTTACAACCAGTAAAATCCGTTCAGTAAAACATCTATATTATTGAGAACACTTACAATCATTAGAAGCATTAAATGGCTGACTTCTCAGGTGCTCAAATGAGAAGTTGATAAACACTTCCAAAGGATACCTGATAACCTAGAGCTGTGATTCATACGTGAGACTGCGAGCAGCTGCGTCTAACAGCTTTGGGCTGATGGCTAACCAGACCAGCAACCAAGCCTGGTCAGAGACCGGGCACCGGGACATTGATCCACGGCAGCACTTGGGGAGGTGCAGCAGGTAGTGGCGTGCAGTTAGTTCCCTAATGATGGCTCTTGGGGTCAACGCCCCCTACCACACTACTTGTATCTGCCCCCCTTTGTCTTCTTCCTGGCCACCAAGTCTCTATATACTACACTGATTACTACAGTTTGAAGTGCTATGAGGTGCTCCTCCACGCGAGGTACTCCTCCATCCGAGGTGCTCCTCCACCCGAGGTGCTCCTCCACCCGAGGTGCTCCTCCTCGCGAGGTGCTCCTCCATCCGAGGTGCTCCTCCACCCGAGGTGCTCCTCCACGCGAGGTACTCCTCCATCCGAGGTGCTCCTCCACCCGAGGTGCTCCTCCTCGCGAGGTGCTCCTCCACGCGAGGTGCTCCTCCACCCGAGGTGCTCCTCCACCCGAGGTGCTCCTCCACCCAAGGTGCTCCTCCACCCGAGGTGCTCCTCCACCCGAGGTGCTCCTCCACCCGAGGTGCTCCTCCACCCGAGGTGCTCCTCCACCCGAGGTTATGATGATGAACAACTTATAGCACATCGGAGCTCGTAATAGGTTTAGTCCACACGAGCATAAACCTCGACAAATCCATAATTATATACACGATCATATGCCGCCATGATCGAAGAGGTGGGTGTGGCTAGGTGTAGCTGCGTGTACCGTGGGTGTGGCCAGGTATAGCTGCGTGTACCGTGGGTGTGACAGCGTGTACTGTGGGTGTGGCCAGGTGTAGCAGCGTGTACCGTGGGTGTGGCCATGTGTGGCAGCGTGTACTGTGGGTGTGGCCAGGTGTAGCTGCGTGTACCGTGGGTGTGGCCAGGTGTAGCTGCGTGTACCGTGGGTGTGGCCAGGTGTGGCAGCGTGTACTGTGGGTGTGGCCAGGTGTGGCAGCGTGTACTGTGGGTGTGGCCAGGTGTAGCTGCTGGTACCGTGGGTGTGGCCAGGTGTAGGTATAACTTTGTTATGTGTGTATTAAAGACGATTCAATAATGTTTACACACAAAATGTCTCGGTGTGAACTCTCTGGCAAATGAATAAATAGAGCCTTAGATAAGTGGCCATTTTTTTATATAGAATATTTATACTGCGAAATTCGAAATGATAAAATTTGGATGTTTGACATATATATAGAACATGTTAAAATCTTGACAAGGTATTTTTGTATATGGCACAGGTATTGATTCCATATATGTCAAACATACAAAGATTTAACATTTCTAATTTTGCAGCATAAATATTATGTATAAATTGACCAATTATCTAACGCTTTATGTATTCATTTGTCAGAAAATTTTCGTCAAATTAATTGCGAGAAAACTTCTAAAAATAAGATTGTAAAATCATTTTTTAACAGAAATATTATGGAATCTCCTTTAATACAAATTACAAAGCCATGTAACATGAATGTGTTTTGTACAATTTGGATACATTTTTAATTGACCAGATATCAAGCAGGTATTGTTTTTCACCTCACGAAAAACATGAGGAAGTGCCCTTTTTTGTTTTATTGCCTATATTTATTCCTTCTCTGAATTGCATTGTTTATACCTCTCATAATGTGCTGATTAACACGAAAGAGCTTTAGTATTTTATTTATTTGTTTATTTCGTAGTTAAAATTGTCATTATATATATATATATATATATATATATATATATATATATATATATATATATATATATATATATATATGTTTCATTGAATATGACCGCATATTCTGTATTTATTATTTTCTGGTTTAGGGCTTCTATCCCTCTAACTATTTTCTTAGCATCAGGGCTTAATTGGAATAGGAGTTCTCCAAAACTCATTTTCGTACTTTTAAGGTGAAGAAAAGAAGTGATTTACTATAGAGTGTATTACACTTATTTGTATAATTTGCACGACGTTTCGAACCTCCATGGTTCATTCTCAAGTGAACAGATCTTACAATACTAGTTGATTTTATACCCGCATTAGGTCAGGTGATAATACAATGAAGGTGAAAAACATGGGGGGATACATAAGGGATAAACATAGGGGCTGCAGAAGGCTTATTGGCCCATACGAGGCATCTCCTATCTAAACACAAAGATTAATCCAGTGTAATTAATCCAGTGCCAATTACACTGGATTAATCTTTGTGTTTAGATAGGAGATGCCTCGTATGGGCCAATAAGCCTTCTGCAGCCCCTATGTTTATCCCTTATGTATCCCCCCATGTTTTTCACCTTCATTGTATTATCACCTGACCTAATGCGGGTATAAAATCAACTAGTATTGTAAGATCTGTTCACTTGAGAATGAACCATGGAGGTTCGAAACGTCGTGCAAATTATACAAATAAGTGTAATACACTCTATAGTAAATCACTTCTTTTCTTCACCTTAAAAGTACGAAAATGAGTTTTGGAGAACTCCTATTCCAATTAAGCCCTGATGCTAAGAAAATAGTTAGAGGGATAGAAGCCCTAAACCAGAAAATAATAAATACAGAATATGCGGTCATATTCAATGAAACATGTTTGAAAGAAAACCTGCTGCCAGTATACACCAATATATATATATATATATATATATATATATATATATATATATATATATATATATATATATATATATATATATATAAATAAATATCATAAATGCAATATGAGATTGTTAGCATTATTAATATCTGACTTTGGTGTTTATATTACATTTTTGGGATTATTGTTATATATTTGAGCCAAAAAATGGCTCTCAAGCACAATCTTCACTACACTACCACCTCCCTTCCACCACACCCCCTACCCCCCTCCCCCCCCCCCCCGTCCACCCCCCTACCAAGCCCCTGGTGTGGTTCACCACTAACGCAGCCTCTGCCTCTCCCCAGCGTGAGCAGCTGAGCTTCGAGGTCAACACCGAGGGCCTCCCGCCAGACACCGCCGCCCTCCTCGACCAGATCAAACAGGTAGGTCTCCAGACGTCTTCTCACCTCTCTGTCTCCCTCACACTCGACAACATGTTGTCAAAACACATTTTGGATACTTGGCTAAGATTCCTGGTAGTATATCATTATGAATGAAGCACTTACACATTTCTTGGACTTGGTGTAGCGACCTCACGACTAGAAATAGCCCTCGTGTTTGTGAACCACTAAGACCAGTTTGTGTTCGAAACGTCTCGTGGGCTCACTCGGCTACCCGAAACCTTTATCGCATTTACATTTAAAACTGTTGAATTACTTCCAAGCAGAACGTATCTATTGTATTTAGGCCAGTTTACAACTCTTAGTTGTAAGAACCTTACAGAACACTTGAGGAAGTGTTAAGTCTGCAGACACAAACAGTGCTCTCTTCTGGCATGTTAAGGCCTAACCAACAAGCCTGGCCTCGGGCCGGGCTTGTTGGTTACAAATTTGAATTGTTGCCGCCAGAGGCGGCTAGTTTATTGTGCACCCCATACTCATCCTGCGAGCGGTAGCGCAAACATCATTACAGAGGGCACAAAAGGTCTTTATCAGACCTCAACGGAGATTATTACATAAACAATTTCATCTATCCTTCACACGTTATAATTACAATGTCAGCTAGTTATAGAGAATGTTCTATTTCAAGAGCTATATATTAACAGTAAGTCAATATACATACATGGTAGGTCTTATAGCTAATACATAATTACAAGAACTCCCAGAACCCCATCAAGCAGGTACCAAGCAAGCAGGCATCCTAGAGATTGGTCTTCTTCTAAAATAATGTTTCCTGCCTTTACTCTTCACAGACGCCGTCTTGTCGAATCGGCTGTGATACACAACCTTCTCAACATGAACCTGAGTCCTGGCTTTGTTGCTGTTGACTCTTCCCCTTCACAGTACATACTTAAATGATCCAACCTTTTTAATAAACGTGACCTGACTTAAGTCTACCTCCTTTCTCTTATCTTCTTCTCTTACCCCCTTTTATTTTTCTTACCTCCTTTTATTTTTCTTACCTCCTTTTATTTTTCTTACCCCCTTTTATTTTTCTTACCTTTCCTCGTACATTTCTCTTACCTTCATCCTACTTTCATCTTTCACCTTACTCACTTTCTTCTCTTTCCTGCTCCTCACCTCACTCTCTTTCGTTATTTATTTGCTTCCTCTTTTATCACACTTACGGGGTGATAAAATTCATGCCAATCACGATTGCTTCAAACCACTTGGAACGGAGACGAAATATGTTTCATAGTATTTTCATAGTGGGATTTTTTTTCCAATTTCACATTTTTTCTTAATTGGGAAAAAATTTTGTGTTTCTGTTGGAAGCCAACAGGAAAGTTGGGTTGCAAATCTGTGCACAACAAACATAACAGTCTGCGGTGAAAGTTATGGCGGGAAATATAATATAAATCCGAGGACATTTATGGGCCTCCAGGAGCACTATTAGAGATCATCACAAGTCCTCGACTTTTCAAACTTGTAATGGCTAATATAAGATATGTCGCCGGAACAAAGGTGGAAGCTTTCAAGAGGGAACCTAATAAGCTTTTGGTGGAATTACTAATTCAGCCTGGCTGTGATGGCTGTGTAGGTCTGTAGGCTGCGGAGACCACCAGGGGTGCTGAGCAAGCAATCACCAGGGGTGCTTACTCCCAGGGCAGGCTACGGCAGTATATTAGACACCCTGCACTGTTCCAGTGACATTACGGGCTCACCATAGCCCGTGCTACATGGACATTTCGTTGTGAGTAGCTAAATCTAAAACAACAACAACAACAACATTTCATTGTCTTTCTGTTCTATTATTACATCGAGGCGCCAATGGAGATATTTATGTATCAGTTATTTCATATATATATTCCTTATATATAGCAGCATCAACGGGAACAACCGTGGATATCTTCAAGAGAAAACTAGATAGTTTTCTCCAAGGAGTGCCGGACCAACCAGACTGTGGTGGGTATGTGGGCCTGCGGGCCACTCCAAGCAACAGCCTGTTGGACCAAGCTCCCACAAGTCAAGCCTGGCCTCGGGCCGGGCTTGGGGAGTAGAACAACTCCCAGAACCCCATCAAGCAGGTAACCGTAACATCAGTCGAAATAGCAGGAGGAGGAGGGGCGGGTCCGCCGCTTGGGGAAGCAGACGTCCGGCAACACAGTTAATTTTTCACATACTAAGGGAGACCACGTGGCGTCCAAGACCCTATGTGGCTCGCTCTCTTCTTTGGTGTTGTCGTGTATTCCTACCAGCGCCAGGTACATATATGGAGGAATGCTGTGTGTGATATGTGCACAGTATGTATATATGTACTTATAAGTACATACATATTTCACCAGCATATATGACATCAAATGAGACTTCAACCTTGTCTTGAAGGTTAAGAAATAGTTTAAAAATGTATATTAAAATAAGTACAGGGTGGAGGTCAGGGCCAGGCTGTGAAGTCAGGAACATGCTGTGGGGTCAAGGTTGGACTGTGGGGTCAAGGTCTACAAGGCTGTGAGGTCAGGTTCAGAGGTCAGGCTGTGAGATTAATCTCACGAATTATCAGCTTGATAGTTAATATTTCACGATTTTAGTTAGTAGTACAGATTTGTATACACATGGGTGACATGATTCCGACATTAAAGATTCCAAGAAGCAATGCCAAAGTGATCAGAACCGGAATACTTAGCATGCTGGACGGAAGGACAAGGGTAGAAACCGGAACCTCAGATAGGATCATACCTGGAACATACCTGGAGAGGGTTCTGCGAGTTCTTCTACTCCCCGAGCCCGGCCTGAGGCCAGACTCAACTTGTGATAACTTGAACAAATCCACAAGGGCCGTGACGAAGATTCGAACCTACGTCCGAGAGATTCCCAGACGCTGCCTTAATCGACTGAGCTACGACATGGTATAAGAATTGCAACCAGAAATTCTACTGAATTTTTACTGTTGTGATAACTTGGTCCAACAGGCTGTTGCTTGGAGCGGCCCACAGGCCCACATATTCACCAAAGCCTGGTTGGTCCGGCACTTATTGCAAAGACTTATCTAATTGCTTCTTGAAGACAGCCACCTTTGCCCCAGCAATATTTGCAATACTTGCTGGGAGTCGTTGGGGAGAGGTAGAGGCAGGAGGGAGGTGAGGTATACAGGGTACAGCAGAAGTTGTATAAACTATACAACTTCATGTATAGTTGCATGTGTAGGTGTGAGAAGCAAGCCGATCGAGACTCGTTGGAACAGGCAGTCGGAAATGAGGGGCCCAGTAGGTGAAGACTTGCTAGGTAAGAACGAACACACACACACACACACAAACACACACACACACACACACACACACACACACACACACACACACACACACACACACACACACACACACACACACACCCTAGTATGGGTGAAGAACTACCTAACAGGAAGGAGCCAGAGGGTAATGGTAAGGGGCGAAAAGTCGGACTGGCGAACAGTAACAAGTGGAGTACCTCAAGGATCGGTGCTGGGACCAATCCTCTTTCTAATTTACGTAAATGATATGTTTACAGGAGTGGAATCATACATGTCAATGTTTGCAGATGACGCAAAATTAATGAGAAGAGTTGTGACAGACGAGGATTGTAGGATCCTCCAAGAGGACTTAAACAGGCTGCAGAGATGGTCAGGGAAATGGCTACTGGAGTTTAACACCAGTAAATGTAAAGTTATGGAAATGGGATCAGGTGACAGGAGACCAAAGGGACAGTACACAATGAGGGGGAACAGCCTACCTGTAACGATTCGAGAAAGAGACCTGGGAGTGGATGTGACACCTAATCTAACTCCTGAGGCACATATAAATAGGATAACGACAGCAGCGTACTCTACACTGGCGAAAATTAGAACTTCATTCAGAAACCTAAATGAGGAAGCTTTTAGGGCGCTTTACACTGCCTACGTGAGACCCGTCTTAGAGTATGCCGCGCCATCATGGAGCCCCCACCTGAAGAAACACATAAAGAAACTGGAGAAGGTTCAGAGGTTTGCGACGAGGCTTGTCCCAGAGCTACGAGGGATGGGATATGAAGAGCGGCTGAAGGAACTGAACCTTACGACACTAGAGAAAAGAAGGGAGAGAGGAGATATGATAGGGACATATAAAATACTCAGGGGAATTGACAAAGTGGAAATAGATGAAATGTTCACACGTAATAATAACAGAACGAGGGGACATGGGTGGAAACTGGAAACTCAGATGAGTCACAGAGATGTTAGGAAGTTTTCTTTTAGCGTGAGAGTAGTAGAAAAATGGAATGCACTTGGGGAACAGGTTGTGGAAGCAAATACTATTCCTACTTTTAAAACTAGGTATGATAGGGAAATGGGACAGGAGTCATTGCTGTAAACAACCGATAGCTAGAAAGGCGGGATCCAAGAGTCAATGCTCGATCCTGCAAGCACATATAGGTGAGTACATATAGATGAGTACACACACACACCATTTAAATAACCTGTTTTTCATTTGTTTTTATATTACAATTTATATTGTTCCAGTTGATATATTGTAGCAACCAATATCTGTTGATGACTTACTGTAGGTGACTATTTGTCCACTGAACACTAATTGTAGATTTGTAGATAAGCAGAGATGTGTTGACCACTAAGATGGGACGTACGTCTTACAGGTAGCGGAGGATGTGCTCTACCACTGGAAGACCTTCCCGCTCCACCTGCCTCCACCTGTCGCAGTCCACCACGACCCGACCTCCACCACCTCTTCAGGTACGTCCTCTCCTCCTCCCCCCGATGCTCAAGTCATTCACAAGACGATTCGTGAAAGCTTGTAGTCTTTCAGGCAAACCGCATGTATTGTAGAATGATGTATTTGGTTAAATGAACAAATCCACAAGGGCCGTGATGAGGGTTAGGCTGGGTTAGGTGAAGTTAGTTTGGGTTAGAATAGGTTTGTTGGGGGTAAGGGGTTGGGCTATTTGGTGCTATGAGTCTGAAGATTAGGTTTGAAGTTTGTGTTAAAGGGGGAGGGGAGAGGGAGTTAAGAAAATGTTTTAAGTGATATATATACTGGGGCGAGAGAGCTGGGATGCCACCCTTGACTCTCCTAATGACGGTCTTTACATGTCTTAAGATGTTTTTAAGTCTCTAAAATCTATAAGAGAGAGAGCTTAATATTTACAGTATAAACATATGTATAAAGAAGAATAAACATACATAGAAGATTGTATGTTTTGTGTCCAAGGCTGGACGGCAGACGCTTGCTGATATATGGACAGCCTTGTATATCAGGGTTCGAGGCCAGACGGGGAAGAAGGAGGGGGGGGGGGGCAGAGAAAAAGGGGGAACAAGGGGAGGGTGGCTAGAAGGGAGGGGGGGGGAGAATTTGGGAGACGAGAGGGAAGTGGGAGAGGCAGGAGAGACAGGGTTGCTCCGTAGCTCTTCTGTCTTCCAGTGTCGTGAGGTGCATCTCACGCAGCCTTTCCTCGTAACTCGTGCCTCTTAGTTCTGGGACTAGTCTAGTGGCATATCTCTGAACTTTTTGCAGCTTTGTCTTGTGCTTGACAAGGTACGGGCGTCATGCTAGGGCCGCATACTCCAGGATTGGTCTTACATATGCTGTGTACAAGGTTCTGAAGGATTCCTTACACAGGTTCCTGAAGGCTGTTCTGATGTTAGCCAGCCATGCATAACCCAGTGATGTAATTCTTTTGATGTGGGCTTCAGGAGACAGGTTTGGTGTGATTTCAACTCCTAGATCTTTCTCTCAGTCCGTTTAATGAAGGACTTCATTTATCCTGTATCTGGCCTCTTGTTTCCACCGCCTAGTTTCATCTCCTTACATTTACTTGGGTTGAACTTTAGTAGCCATTTGTTGGACCATTCATTCAGTCTGTCTAGGTCATCTTGTGTGTGTGGATGTGCGTGCGCGCGCGCCTCTATTTCTCAGTGTCAAGAAGTACACTCTTGCAAAATGTTTTCTCCACCGTAAACTACAACTTTCACACTCTGTAGCTCCTGGCTGGCGGCGCTCTCTCTGTCTCTGTCTTTCTGTGTCTGTCTCTTTCTCTCCCTCTCTTTTATATAATATATAAATATATATATATATACCTTGGGGGCCCATTCAAGTCTTGTCATATATATATAGAGCTAAAAAGTTATAAATAGCTATATAACTTGGCTAAAAGTAAGATACGCGCCGGGAAAAAAGGTAGACAAATGAGGGGGTGGAAGATACGGAGGAGGTGAGAATGGACCTACAACAAACTAAGGGAAATGAATAGGTTGTGGATGTAACTAGATGAATAGAAGAGGTGGAGAGATCAGAAGAGATGAACCAGTTAATGATGGGATAGACAAAACCTTCACAGCAGTGGTTAGAGGTACAGTGAGAAGGAAACTGAAATACAGGCAGGCGTGCGGGCTTCGGGCTTCAAGCGTGCAGGCTAAGAGCTTGTTGGCTTCCAGCGCGCGGGCTTCCAGTTCCAGGCACGGTCTTTTGCCGTGGAAATGAATAGGAGAAAAGAGTTTTCCTAAACTCCATCACAAATAAATTTGACTTCATACTTCTCTTGCAGGAAACTTCGGCGTAGTTGGCGTAGGAAATGGAGGCGCCGGGTTGGGCACCGGCGGCAGCAGCGCCGCAGGCGGCGGAGGGCGCGCCAAGCCGCTGGCGCTGCGAGAGGTGTTCGTGGTGCCATCCTTCGACGAGCTCGACGCCGTCGCCGTCGACTCCAAGGGCGACCCCCGACGACTCTCCAACCACCACCTCCACTCCATTCGCGAGAAGGGGTGAGTAGTCAGGCACGAGGGAGAGGTGCAGGGAGGGAGGGAGAGGTAAAGGCAGGGAGGGAGAGGTACAGGAAGGGAGGGAGAGGTACAGGCAGGGAGGGAGAGGTACAGGCAGGGAGGGAGAGGTACAGGCAGGGAGGGAGAGGTGCAGGCAGGGAGGGAGAGGTACAGGCAGGGAGGGAGAGGTACAGGCAGGGAGGGAGAGGTACAGGCACGAGGGAGAGGTACAGGCAGGGAGGGAGAGGTGCAGGCAGGGAGGGAGAGGTACAGGCAGGGAGGGAGAGGTACAGGCAGGGAGGGAGAGGTACAGGCAGGGAGGGAGAGGTACAGGCAGGGAGGGAGAGGTGCAGGGAGGGAGAGAGAGGTACAGGGAGGCAGGGAGAGGAGCAGATGGACAGTGGAGTGAAGAAGGCGAGTAAGAGGGTAGATATACTATATTTGAGATCGGAAGGATGGAAATCAGCAAGATATAGGAAGGGTCAAGGCTGGAAAGAGGAAGAGAAGTGAAGATAGTAGTGGAATTATAAGGAATATTAGAGAAAGAAGAATAAGATTTGGGAAATAATAATGGAGGAACTACGATAATGAGTCAAGATGTAACGAAAACGAGGGAAGATGAAATATGAGAGTTAGGAGTTTGTGAGTGTATGTGAGGGAGGAAGACTTACCATTAGGTGATGAGGCAGAAGAGATCATGGGACAGAAGGATGGGGTAGGGATATCTCCCCACCCATCACGACCTTCGAGTATAAACGTACTAGATGTATGAGGAAGGCCCAGGTACTTGAGACGTCGGGGATCGAACCCTGACTGTAAGAAGCGCCCACTGTGGTGTTGGGTGTGGCCAGACTTTCATATGCTACCATTTTATTGGATGATTTATATACAAGAAGATACATTGGGTTGAGAGAGTACATAACATTGGGGGTTCTAAAGTTACCAAAGGCTTGGTGCCTTTGGATTAGTACTCAAATACAAAATGATATTGAACTTTAGCTAAAAATGTAGTTTATATACAGCTTATGTATATTTTATACACAGCTTATGTATATTTTATAAAATGGGCATACATATTATACAACTTGTATAATACTTTATATACACCATGATTCAGGCAACATATTAGGATGATGCCTGCTGGGCATTTTGTTATGCTGAGTGAGAGTTTTAAATTCATTGTAAATTACAATATTTATCCATTAAGTTGCAAAATATATGAATATTATATATATTTTGTGGTGTCTCTATAACGTTGCAACTGTGACCTTGAGATTATACATTTAATAAGTGAAACTATTTCATGGTATATCTTATCTAAAACACATTGTGCTGTAATATGTATATTAACCATAAAAATCTATAATAAATATGTAATTGTAGCGCCAAAAATAATGGTAAATGATTATTTATTTGATATAAATCGTACGCATATGCTTATGTATGCTTCTATATAATCCATGACCTAGGCCTGGTAATAAAAATATTGATACGAATGATGATACTAACATTAGGCCTATAATAATATGAAATTAACAATAACTAGGCCTATAATAATAATAATAATAATAATAATTAGTATTGGTAATGTCTTCTCACAGACATTACATAGGATAATATATAGGATATACAGACATATACATATACATGTAGCCATATACATAGGATAAAAACTCACACTTGTGTATATGTGAAATTTATGTAAGGAATTTACACCAAGTCTTTCGCACTCTCCTGAGTGCTTTGTCAAGGTCTGAGTGTGTGGTTAGGACCAGACTTACATCTCAACGTTTAATGAGGCTGTTATCCGTTGTTGTTTTTATGTTCAGCTACTCGGAACAAGAAGTTGGAAGTAGCACGGGCTATGGTGAGCCCGTAGTGGACTTACCTGGCTCAGGAGCGGGGGGGGCTGTATGTGTTCTTCTGGAATATAGAACTAGAACCCTTCTAGTTCTAATATGATTACTTTTATAGATTATTTCACATTTTGTCAAATCAATATTGTGATCCTTTTATCATTGTAATTCAGTGAAGCACCGTGTACTCACCAGTCTTTATCTAAGAGGTTATAGGATTCGTCTTATCTAGAAGCTGAACTTAAATATGTTGAACAAACCTTCACTTTTTTGGGTAAATATGAATTTAAATATGTTGAACTTAAATATATATGAATGAAAAATATGTTGAACTTAAATATATATGAATGAAAAATATGTTGACCAACTTAAATACTTACATAAGAGTTGCGTTTATTTAGGTTACCCCTCGAGAGTTCATTGAAAACGCGCACAGTAAAGCTACATAGAGACGCCCTTGGAATCCTGATAAGAAAATAGTTTAGAAATTGCCCAATGACCCTCTTTTTTAAGTAAACTGACCCTTGACGTAGTGGATACAAGACAATAAAATCGTTTTCAGTTACCCAAAAGCAATTAGGATAAGTGTTAGTAAGAAGAGAGCAGGAGAGGATAGTAATCTAGGAGGCGTTTATGTATTACCTTGTAGAGAGTGTTATGAAGTCTTATGGGGAAAGGGGGATTCAATTTCTGTCTTTATTATGCACCAAATACCCATCCCGTGGGCGGTGGTGGAAAGGGTTACAGAGGCACATAATGGGTTCAGGAACTGAGCCCAATAGTTCGTTTAGCTAAGCAAGTGACAATCTTTTGACGCTAGTTGCACAGTTGTTAATGTTACATACACATGTATATATATACATATACATAAATACAATCATTTATACTAAAACATATACATGTCAATAATCTTTTTATATCACAAGTGATTCCACAAGAGGCTCACAACAGTCCCTATACAAGGCACTTTACATCTATGGTGAGTCACACAGTTACTAGTCTTGCTCCACACCCACCCAACTGGGCGACAGCTTTACAGTCATGTGCAGGCTGCACCTACAGTATGCAAATTTTGGATACTTCGCTAAGATTCCTATCAGTACTTCATTATGACGGAAGTACTTACACATTTCTTGGACACCATTGATGGTGTTATCTCTGAATTCCGCGATTTTTTCACATTCCATTATATAATGACACAAAGTATGCGAATAGTTCTGCTGACAGAGTTTACATTTAGTCAAATCTACATCAGCAGATGTTACAAACTCCCAGAGGTACTTGTAGCCGAGCCTAAGCCTAGCAGTGGTAACATCTAGAAGTCTGCTAACCTTATTGGATGACCCATAGACGTGCGGTACTTCCTGCATAATAGAATGATGATAGATGGCGTAACTGGTGTGATTTTCACTTTGCCTCAAGTCTACGAGATTTTGTTGATGTTCCCGGAATATTACTGCCCTCAGGCTGCTCAAAGGCAGTCCAAGATGGTAATCAATTCCGGGAAACAGATCATACACTCAAGATCAGAATTGAAGAACAAAAGAAAGCATGTACAATTGTCGTTGGTAACAGTGATGTAGCTGACCAGAGTTGGGAAAAGGATTACAATATTGATTTTAAGAAATGTGAAATAATCTATAAAATTAATAATATTAGAACTAGAAGGGGTAGTGGAAGGGGTTCTAAGAAATACTGTGAATACTTTCGCAGGCAACAAAAGCTTTGCTTCGGAGAATAGCTTTACTAGGAAATTGATTCTGAGTGAATTATAATTAGAACTCAATAAGTGGATGAATGAAAGCAGTCCCATTAGCAGATAAGTCACAATAACGTGGCTGAAAAATGTTGACCAAACCACACACTAGAAAGTGAAGAAACGACAACGTTTCGGTCCAGCCTGGACCATTATCCAGGACGGACCGAAACGTCGTCGTCCCTTCACTTTCTAGCGTGTGATTTGGTCAACAGTGCCATTAGCCGCGTTCCTTGGAGGTATGGAGAGGGTTACGAGGGCTAGCATCCAAGTTGTTGAGTGTTGTTTAAGATTCACTACTTGGAACAAAAAGTTCCAAGTAGCACGGGCTATGGTGAGCCCGTAGAGGACTTAACACAGGAGCGGGGCTGTAACTTGCTTTATACCACCCCAGATGAACACCTCTATTATTAATAACAACTCCGGTTGCCAGAATAACAGGAAAGGACACATGACCATATTTCCGTAGAAGACATTTAAGAGGTATATCGCCAGTTGGGAGTATAGGTGACCTGGTCAAGAAGAATAAGAAGACTGGACCCAGGCTAGTGTTACGGGCTCACCATACCCCGTGCTACATGGACATTTCGTTCTGAGTAGCTAAATCTAAAACTAACAACAACAGCAAATAATAGCAGGCAGTTACAGCCCCGCTCCTGTGCCAGGTAAGTCTATTACGGGCTCACCATAGCCCGTGCTGCTTGGAAATTTTGTTCCGAGTAGCTGAATCTAAACCAACAACAACAACGGATAACAGCCTCATTAGACGTTGAGATGTAAGTCTGGTCCTAACCACACACTCAGACCTTGACAAAGCACTCAGGAGAGTGCGAAAGACTTCGTGTAAATTCCTTACATAAATTTCACAATTACACAAGTGTGAGTTTTTATGCTAAAGAATAATAATAGAAGTAATATCAACAATAACTGTGAAGTATGACAATGACTGACGCAGATGACAGGCAAGCAGCTGGACGAAGTGTTTAAGTAAGAAAAATTACCCTAAGTGGCCCATTTGCTGTCACTTAGAAACAGCTGTTATGGTTGTATATATCCGCAAATGGCATTAACAACCCCTAAATAAGAAGCCCCAGCCTGCGAGACGTGAGAGAACAGCCAAGTAACAGTTGCTGGCACTCTCAGGTGCTCAGGTGTTCACTAGAACACCTGAGTTGCCCACAACACCTGTTGAGGTGGTGCGGTGAAGCAGGCTGTGCTCTAGTACATGTATGCTCCAAGGTCACGACATAGTGGGGCGAGATTCACGAAGCAGTTACGCAAGCACTTACGAACCTGTCCATCTTTTCTCAATCTTTGGCGGCTTTGTTTCCAGTTATTAAACAGTTAATGAGCTCCGAAGCACCAGGAGGCTGTTTATAACAATAACAACAGTTGACTGGGAAGTTTTCATGCTTGCAAACTGTTTAATAAATGTAACCAAAGCCGTCAAAGATTGAGGAACGATGTACATGTTCGTAAGTACTTGCGTAACTGCTTCGTGAATTTGGCCCCTGGTGCACCCTACCAGAGTGCACTTGGCTAGGGTAAATGTGCACAATGAACAATATTGTTTATTGTGCACATTTAAGGTCAGCGTTAAACTCCCAACTGTATAAAATCCATAACACTTTTTAAGAAACATTTCTCAGATTATTGTCCTGTGTATATAAGCCTCGCATTGTATTATTTATGTGTTGGTAAAATACTTGAGCCGTGTTTCAGGTGAAGGTGATGGCTCTGTGAACAAACATTGACTGAAACACTGATCAATGATCAACATTACCATGATGGTTCAATGGGTTGTGTGTGTGTCTGGGCCGTCCACGGACGGGGGTTCGATCCCATCTTACAGCTTCGATATTTAATCATACAATACTGGAATCGTTTACTTTCATGCAACAGATATTTTTAATACAATGGCAGTATGGGTACAGAGTGCTCGTCTCTGCCGTAAGATGTGTGCGTGCGTGCTTGCTGAGGTGTCATTAGTGGGACTGAATTCCAGCTGTTGGTTCCCAGCCCCTTAACCATTGGTTGTCTGGTATTTTCACACACATTAACCCGCGTGTGTTTTGTTTACATTTGATCATTAACCCGCGGGTGTTTTGTTTACATTTGATCATTAACCCGCGCGTGTTTTGTTTACATTTGATCATTAACCCGCGTGTGTTTTGTTTACATTTGAGCATTAACCCGCGTGTGTTTTGTTTACATTTGAATCATCCGTGTGGTAGTGGCCTCGACTCCCTGTGTGAGTGCGATGTACTCATACCGCTCACAGTGGAGAGTGCTGCTTATGTCAGTGATTTATTTACATTTTCGGTTTCCTCCATGCGCGTTTCCTTGTACTTAGCCACGCCTCTCAACCATCCTGTATCTGTCCACCCTGACGATGGTCTCGGTATCTTTGTATGTCGCGATCACGTCCCGTCTAAGACCTCTTTTTGTGCAGCTGTGTGAGATATTAGCCTCAGCCTCTATTCTTAGTTCAGCTTCTTGAGCACTTATCCTGGCGGCATACAACCAGGATAGCTCTTAATCCTGGCTATGGGCTTGTGAAGGAATGGGGTTCGAATCCTCGTCACGGCCCTTGTGGATTTGTTCGTGTGATGTGTGTAAGGAATGGGCTTGCTGTTGGTATCGGCAGACGCCATCACTGCTGCAGCATACATTGATGCAACACATGTTGGTCTTTGGTGTTGTGTGTGCTAATGGGATCCCTTTGTTGAGAGTCGTCATAGTTACATTAGTCACTTGGAGGGTTCTTCACCTCTTTCTTTGACTCTTGCACCTGTTTCCCCAGCTTTTGGTCCTCTCATTACCTTACATTTGTTTGGGTTGAATTCAAATTACCACTTACCGTTCCATTCCTGCAGATTATTGCAATCCACTATTCGTGTTTTCAACCAGACAGCCGGACAGATTAATTGGTTGGTTGAGGGGGGAGGGGGAGATTACATTCAGATGCTAACTGAGGGGATTACCTCGGGAAGATGTTTGGAGAGCGTGTCGCAGCCTTGGTCAAGAGGATCACCACCGCACCCACACTAGGGACACCTGGCAGTGTGTGTGTGTGTGTGTGTGTGTGTGTGTGTGTGTGTGTGTGTGTGTGTGTGTGTGTGTAGAGAGGGAGAAGGGTGTGTGCGCGTCTTGCTTACCTATCAGTGACTACGGGGGCGTGAGGGCTAGGCTCCTAATACTCCACCTTAATATACCTGTTGCGATTGAATTTAACTCTCTTATTGATTACATTCTTCATTAAATCTCGCCTTCAAGTTGTACGAGATATATATATATATATATATGAGAGAGAGAGAGAGAGAGAGAGAGAGAGAGAGAGAGAGAGAGAGAGAGAGAGAGAGAGAGAGAGAGAGCAAGAGCAAGTTGCAACAATGGAAAAACAATGCCTAGAAGGTGGCGTGTGTGGGGGTGGGGTTGTAGTTAAAGGTGGCACCGTATACTCCACCTCCCCTCTACTCTACTAGTGTACACCCCTTCCTCCCCCCCCCCACCTCACTCTGCCCCTCCCCCTAAACTTCCAGTGTGGCATCTCCCCACCCCGCAGTCGTCCACACCCGGCCTGGCCAGGGGCGGGGCCATTGTGTAGTGGCAAGGTGGCACCTCCCGATGACACCCCCCGTCCCGACTCCCCCCCCTCACACCTCCTTCCTGACACCCCCCTACTGACCTCCCCTGACACCCACCCCCTCCCCTCCCACAAATTCTCAGAGGAATTGACAGGGTAGATAAAGATAAACTGTTAGGACGGGTGGTACGCGAACAAGGGGACACAGGTGGAGGTACCCACATGAGCCACAGGGACGTTAGAAAGAACTTTTTCAGTGTCAGAGTAGTTAACAGGTGGAATGCATTAGGCAGTGATGTGGTGGAGGCTGACTCCATACACAGTCATGCACAGTCATTGGGAGATTAACTCCATACACGGGCGCCGGTGGCTGAATGGACAGCACGCTGGATACGTAGTCCTGTGGTCCGGGGTTCGATTCCCCGCGCTACCGGGAAACAAAAATGGGCAGAGTTTCTTTCACCCTGATGCCGCTGTTACCTAGCAGTAAATAGGTACCTGGAAGTTGGACAGTTGTTACGGGCTGCTTCCTGTGTGTGTGTGGGAGGGGGGTAGGGAAGTTAGTAGTTAGTAACAGTTGATTGATTGATTGATTGACAGTTGAGAGGCGGGCCGAAAGAGCAGAGCTCAAGCCCCGCAAGCAACAACTAGGTGACTACAACTAAGCGAGTACACACATACACCCCCCCCCCCGACACCCCTGTATTGATCACCACCACTAGTCAGTCAGTGTGTACACTTTCTCTACTACCTCCGCTGTTGTTGGTCCTTATTCTGTGGGTCCTCTGACACTGTAGACCTTGCAACACTGTGGGTAAACCATCTTGTTATGATGTTGACCAGACCACACACTAGAAATTGAAGGGACGGACCGAAACGTCGTCGTCCCTTCAATTTCTAGTGTGTGGTCTGGTCAACATACTTCAGCCACGTTATTGTGACTCATCGCCTGCATCTTGTTATGATCTTTCTTCCGCAATGGTCTCAATAATATATAGATATACTGGAAAATGGATTAAACTGTGGGGTTAGTTATAGTCTCCTTGGGCTGTGGACCTCTTTCTTAAGTTGTGGACGTCCTCCTTAGGCTGTGGACGTCCTCCTTAGGCTGTGGACGTCCTCCTTAGGCTGTGGACGTCCTCCTTAGGCTGTGGACGTCCTCCTTAGGCTGTGGACGTCCCTGAGGTTTGGCCCTGGGGTTTGTTTTTCTCTGGGGTCGGAGTGGGGTCTCCCTCGAACATGTCATATGAATAAATGCTCCATTAATGAAGCATTTCCTGTATTCACCTAGTTGTGCTTGAGGGGGTTGAGCTCTGGCGCTTTTGGCCTGCCTCTCAACTTTCAATCAATCAACGGAATTTTGTTTGTTTGTTTTTCTCTCCACACACTCACACCCCCAGCAGCCCGTAACAGCTATCTAACTCCCAGATACCTATTGACTGCTAGATAACAGGGGCATCAGGGTGAAAGAAACTCTGCCCATTTGTTTCCACCATCGCTGGGAATAAACCACAGGACTATGTCTCCAGCATGATGTCCACACAGCCACCAGGCGCTGTGTGTGTATATGTAGTCACCTAGTTGTGCTTGAGGGGGTTGAACTCTGGCTCTTTGGTCTCGCCTCTAAACTGTCAATCAACTGGTGTACAGATTCCTGAGCCTACTGGGCTCTATCATACCTACATTTGAAACTGTGTATGGAGTCAGCCTCCGCCACATCACTGCCTAATGCATTTCACCTGTTAACTACCCTGACACTGAAAAAGTTATTTCTAATGTCCCTGTGGCCCATTTGGATACTTGGTCTCCACCTGTGTCCCCTTGTTCGCGTACCACCCATGTTAATTAAACAGTTTATCCTTATCTACCCTGTCAATTCCCCTAAGAATTTTGTAGGTAGTGATCATGTCTCCCCCTTACTCTTCTGTCTTCCAGTGTCATGAGGTGCATTTCTCGCAGCCTTTCCTCGTAGCTCGTGCCTCTTAGTTCTGGGACTAGTCTAGTGGCATACCTCTTAACTTCCAGCTTCGTCTAATGCTAGACAAGGTATGGGCTCCATGCTGGGGCCACATACTCCAGGATTGGTCTTACGTATGTGGTATACAGGGTTCTGAATGATTCCTTACATAGGTTCCTGAAGACTGTTCTGATGTTAGCCACCCTCGCATATGCTGCAGATGTAATTCTTATTATGTAGGCTTCAGGAGACAGGTTTGGTGTGATATCAACTGCTAGATCTTTCTCTCTGTCTGTTTCATGAAATACTTCATTTACTATTCTGTATCCTGTATCTGGCCTCCTGTTTCCACCGCCTAGTTTCATTACTTTGCATTTACTCTGGTTGAACTTTAGTAGCCATTTGTTGGACCATTCATTCAGTCTGTCTAGGTCATCTTGTAGCCTCCTACTATGATCCTCTGTTTTAATCCTCCTCCTAATTTTTGTATCATCAGCAAACAGTGAAAGGAACGATTCTATATCCTCTGGGAGATCATTTACATATATCAGAAACAATATAGATCCATGGACTGACCCCTGCGGGACTCCACTGGTGATGCCTTGCCAATCTGAGACCTCATCCCTCACAGTGACTCGCTGTCTTCTGTTACTTAGGTACTCCCTTATTCAATGGAGTACTTAATGGAGTATCCAATGGAGTATTTGTGTACTTACCTAGTTGTACTTACCTAATTGTGCTTATGGGGGTTGAGCTCTGGCTCTTTGGTCCCACCTCTCAACTGTCACTCAACTAATGTACAGGATCCTGAGCCTACTGGGCTCTATCATATATACACTTGAAACTGTGTATGGAGTTAGCCTCCACAGGCTGACTCCAGTCAGTCAGGGTGTGTATGTGGGTGTGTGGGTGTGGGTGTGGGTGTGAGAGTCTAGGATGCCTCAGACGTTGGGCGCCTGATGGACAGTTCCTCATTGGAGTCAATGTTTTCATAGTACTTCGCAAATTATTATTTTTGTTTGTTCTAAGTTGTTATGCGCGAATATTTGTATTACACAAAAGTGGTATGAGCTGCTTATAAGTTAACAAAAAAAAGACATTGAAGAGGGAAAAGGGGTCAACAAGATGGTGGCAAAGTTTTGGGGAGTGAAGGTGAGGGTGGTGGATGGTAATTTTGTGTAGAGTGACTCTCGTGGGGTGTTACCTGATTGGTAACGTTTATTATGGTACATAGAGGAACAGCTGAGGGGTAATGTCCATTATAGCACGTAAGAACATAGCTGAGGGATAATAACCTCTATGATGGTACAAAGTTAAACAGTTGAGAGAAAGAGAGAGAGAGAGAGAGAGATAGAGAGATGTGGCTGTTGTAGCATACAATAACCTAGCTGTATTTTTGCTTTGCATGCTCTTAAATACCAGCCATTGTGGCATATATTATTGTCCATGCCAAGGGGTTTCTGTGTTAATAACTCATGTCCTCTAATTTGACGGAGCAAGACTGATGCATTTGATTCTTTTGCAACTCGTGCAATGCACCTGCATATCTTAAGGTCTCTTGTAAGCGAACCATTATTGTTGCATTATATCCATTTATCCAAGTATTCAACATAGCTGTATTGCAAATTCAACATAATTCTTGTTCAAGATATTAACTTTTTACTCCAATTATCTTGTTACTAATATAAGCATGATGTATGTGCTCTGTTGGTTGATAGTCTTTCTTAATAACACTAAAATGTTTATTTGAATTTGTTGACTTTTCAGTAAGTGTTTTTCGTAATTGTTTTTGATCACAGAAAACTGTTATCTAGGTGTTATCTGTGATTACCGACTTATAACCATGGTGTTATCTGTAATCACTGACTGCTATAACCCTGGATCTGTGATTACTGACTGCAGTAACCTCTGGTGTTATCTGTGATCACTGACTACAGTAACCTCTGGTGTTATCTGTGATCACTGACTGCAGTAACCCCTGGTGTTAGCTGTGATCACTGACTGCAGTAACCCCTGGTGTTAGCTTTGATCACTGACTGTAGTAACCCTGGTGTTAGCTGTGATCACTGACTGTAGTAACCCCTGGTGTTATCTGTGATCACTGACTGCAGTAACCCTGGTGTTATCTGTGATCACTGACTGTAGTAACCCCTGGTGTTATCTGTGATCACTGACTGCAGTAACCCCTGGTGTTAGCTGTCATCATGTTCACCAGACTTGTGGTGAACCTAGAGGCCGCAGCCATATCTCTCAAGCTGGGAAATTTGGAGAAAAATCTGTATTTCGGGAATATTTGATAAATCAAAAGAGGATCTGGCTGCGTCTGGCTGCTGACAGTGTTGCCCTTCGTTCCCTCTGTTCCCTGAATGCCCTTTCCCCTCAGGGCACACCTGAACACTGTTTCCCCTCAGGGCACATCTGAACGCTGTTTCCCCTCAGGGCACACCTGAATGCTGTTTCCCCTCAAGGCACATCTTGGCAGGTGTTCCCCATATGTCTACATGTATATACATAATTTACACTTGTGATATTCCTTTTACAGCATATCTCACTTGAGTAATATTCCCTCCTGTTGTATGTATAAGCTTTGTGGTGGTACAATGTGTCAGTACCTGGTTGTACAGGGTGTCAGGACCTGGTGATACAGTGTGTCAGTACTGTACCTGGTACTGTCACACTACTGCTAGATAAGAACGTGAGTGCTGCCACCCCAGGATGCGCAAAGCGCTTACGCGTTGACTTAAGAGATCTGCACCTCGATCATGTAGGCAGAGTTGGTATTTACTAAAACGCTTTCAAGCTTTTAAGTGCTACAAGATCATCCTCAACTCAAGCTTATTATTGTTATGGTGGGCCCCACAGCGCTTTGGAGCTCGTAAACTACTTACATTAAATACCAACTAAACTGCCATGATTGAGATAAGAGGTGAAGATGTCTTAAGTATACACACGAATGCTCTGTGAATCCTAGTCGCTACTCGACTTTGGTGATTGATTGATAAAGATTAAGCCACCCAAAAGGTAGCACGGACACGACTTTGGTACTCTCCAGGGACTCTATGTTTATTTAAATACTCCAACAAAGTTTTAATAACATCTATAATCACTAGGACTTATAATTTAATAACATCTATAATCACTAGCATTTATTATTACTTAACTATTGTTGAGTGTGAAAATATTTTTCTAACCAAATGCAGGAAATACCAGTGCAAAGGTTTACCATTGCTCCATGACCACTGATACATACGGGCACACTAACCATGTTATAATTAAAGTTAATGGAGTTAATAATGAATACTGTAACATATCTCAATTTGATGCATTTAGCAAATAATACAATTTTGTTTTAGTAATTCATACATTTTGCAACAGCCATAGACAGATAACACTAAGAGCTGCTGAACTAACTGACCTGACATGTCTTTCATTGTCTTGGCGCGCTGCCGAGTCTAAGCCGTCCTCTCAAATAGTACAGGTACATTGCATTTTGACATATACTGTACAGTAAATCCCCTAAGGCCAAAAAATTAATGTACTAAAAATCATGGCAGCTCGCCAAATTGACATGTCCAGTTTTCTATTCGTGAGTCTTTGGTTAGGTTAAGTTCGGGCAATTTATAATTGTACATCAGTTTAGTAACGTTGTGAACGTTCAAGAGGACGGGCTTCACTATCACGATAAGAACAGTCCGTTCTCGTGAGCATTCCCAATGTCAAGAAACTGTCGTATTATGGTGCCCCCAACCTAACCAACCAGAGGACCCAAAACAGAAAACAGGATATTGTCAATTTCACGAGTCGCTACCATTTTCTTGTACAGGAGTTTTTTTTTGGCTTTAGGTAAAGTATACGTCAATATGCGACGTGCTATAACCAGACCAGATTTCAGAGGGTGGAATAGAGAAATTATACCATATGCCAGTATTGGCTCAAGTCTTAACTAAGCCTTAGATGGTCCATTGTTTAATCAACCTGAGCATATTGTATTTCTTTAATACAACGAGAAAAGTGTTTAAATCTATTGTCATAATAAGATTATCCAGAATTATAAAAGGGAACATAATTGTTATTTAAGAATATACTGGAGTGAAATGTACAGGAGAGTCCCTAAAGTGTACAGGTTTATAATGTTTATTTCTTGGTACAGATTATATATTGATACTGTACTTGGTGTTAATACAACTGAAGCTACTGCTAGTATACTTGGTACTAATGCTTGGTACTAATACTGGGTGCTAATACTTGGTATTAATTCTTGGTACTAATGCTTGCTATAATGCTGGTACTTGTACTTGGTAATAATTCTTAGTTCTAATGATTGGTACTAATTCTTCAAATTAATGGTTGGTACCAATGCTTGGTACTAATGATGAGTACTAACTCCTAGCATCTTGTACGGGATTCACCTTGTGTTATTAATGCCTAGTATCAGTGGCTGGTACTAGTGCTCATATTGACACCTTGTACTGAAGTTGGGTACTGACATGTGGTACCATTGCCGATATGTTTGGTACTGGTACTTAATAATTATTATTGGCTGGTGCTGTCTGCTAGTACTACCACCCAGTACTAAAGGCTGGTATTAGTATTTGGGACTAGTGTTTGATAATAGTTTTGGTAATAGTGTTTGGTAATAGTGCCTGGTATTAGTGCCTGGTACTAACCCCTGGTACTAGCACCTGGTACTAAACCTCCCCCCCATCCCCCTTTGGTAAGGCTACATCGGGACAGTCAAGGGAAACGTCGTCGGCTCAACGAGTATCAACTGGAGACTCTTCGACGCTCCGGGTACCGTATTGCCTATCCTCTTGTCACCTTACTCACCCTAGTATCCCTATTGTGTCTCTTAATTCACCCCTATTGGGTCCTATAGTCACCCCCTATTGTGCCCCATTGTCACCTCTATTGTATCCCATAGTCACCTCTGTTGTGTTCCCTAGTTACCCTTATTTTTTCACATAGATACTCCTATTGTATTCCCTGTGCACCCTCTAATGTGTCCTATAGTGACCCTTGCCTTTTATAGTCACCCCTTGTGTCCTATAGTCACCCTTATGTCCCATAGTCACCCTTGTAACCCATGCACACTCTCATAACCCATGCTAACCCTTGTGTCCCATCGTCACTATTAGCGTCACTTTGTCCCCGATATGTCACTCTTTTCACCCAATTAAAGTCCTATTAGGGGGCCCCTCCCCCTCACCCTTGTGCTTTCCTGATTTGACTTAATCTTACCCCTAGCATGGATCAGTCATCGATGTTTTGCTCTAATATGAAACTTTTTCAAACTGTCACTAAAGCATGATTCATTCGTATGCAATGTTGCCTTCGGATGTTTATATCCATATAGTCACCCTAGAGTGATTGTGGAGTAGCCTTTTCACCCATGTGTCACCCTCGAGTGATTGTTTCCTCTCCTATTAACGAGTTTCACCCCTGTAAACAACTGTTGAGCAACTCAATATTTTTAGTTTTATTCTGTCATTGCTAGAATTCCTCACACCCTTGTCATCCATCAGTGGTTGGGTTCCTTTTGTAGGTCTGTTACCCATATGTTACCTCTGTTGTGTGTTTCCATTGTGTGTATTAAACCTTGTGTCACCATAATGTGGCTTGATCCCTTTTATCTCTATTAAGTTGGTATTCCCTACCCCACTCTCAAACTGGCAAATCGCTCTCTTGCCTTTTGCACTATAGTGATTCCCTCGTTGTGATTCCTTCAAAATGTCTTGCATTATCACCCAAGCTTCCCTTAAAGCCTTTCCTTTAACTTGTTGTACCTATGTGACCCACATTTGACCTTGTCTTTATCACTCATCCAGAGGCCTGGGACATTGTCCACCTCCCTATCCATGGCCACAGATAACTCCTTTATCAGTCTTAGATCGCATGAAAAACAAATATCATCCCTGAACCATTCCAGAGAGGCTCTACTTTCCCCACGTTACTCAGTCGTTCATCACTGCAACAGATATCAGGAAATCTTCTTGCCACCTGTATTTCTGTCAATTTTGGCCTTTACATATGGGTATGATGCTCTGTATTGGTTATCCATTCAGCACCAGTGTCGAATACAATTAACACAAATTTAAGGGGACCACTTTATCAGTTTTCTCACCAATATCCGAGATTTTGATATAAGTACTGTACTGTTTTTAGGCTTACTCAGTCACTTTGATACTACTACTTCATGAATGTATTGTTTATCAATGTATATAACAAAGTTGAGGGAATAATATACCGTAGTCCACAATTGTTGGCCATAAGACAAGTAGTAAACCAGGAATATACCAGGAGTGGGTTATGGGAGTTTTTCCATTCCGCAACCTGGCCTATATTAAATAAGGATTAGCTGATTACTGTATAATTCTTGAGAGTTTTTAAACCACTGCTGCTGATAGGATGAGTGGATATTTTCCATATACACTGCTGCGGCTGCTGCTGAATAAACCTGTGGTAGTACTGTAGTTCCCTTTAGACTGGCATACGTATGTACAACACAAGTGGCATGGTAGGTAGCACCATAACAAAATTAATTTTCATTGGCATTCATATTTCCTGGGGACTTGTGTTGTTGAGACAATGTTACTTATGAATGCTGAAAAGATAACATTGGTCGATCAAGAGTCAAATGTGGGTCATATTATTGTCTGATATTAGTCTCAAGAAGTGATCTACCAATGCTGGTAAGATTGTGTCCTGGAATCTGTCAATGAAATGTTGCATCATGTTCACTAATAACAAGCTAGGGTAGTACATTTATTATGCTCCTAGGAGGATAGTGTCCTTGTTATCGTCAAAGTAGTGTCTTTGTTATGTTCCTGGAATAGTAGTTTTCTTGTTATGCTGCTAACTTGGTAGTGCTAAGCAAGTGGGTTATTAGCAGTGTTAGGCATTTTTCCAAACTCTTGTGGTTGCATGACAAAGGAGACCAAGGTTTGCATGATCATTGCAGGAATGTACTGTACATATGCGTGTTTCTGAAAATTAATCGGGACTCAAATCTGAGCATTAACTGTTATGCCGGGCATAACAGTTAATGGGAAAGAACAAGTGGTTCCAAACAGTCAAAAATGCCCGGCATAACAGTTAATGCTCAGATTTGAGTCCTGATCAATTTTCAGAAACACGCACGTGTACAGTACATTCCTCGATGAAGTAGATGGTGGAAGATGCCATTCGTTGTAGAAATGTAACTTAATATAATATACTGTAGGGTTTTATGTATTACCTTATCTCTTGATTATTGCATTATTGTTTAATTTAGGTCATATTTAAGGTTTGTTCTCATTTTTCGTTATTATCCATTTCATGAGCCATGTAAGTTAATTTAAAATTTAAGCATATATTCATTAATGTATTAGGTACATGTACTGTATTATTAAACATGCTGTACGCACCAACAGCAACACAGGAGCATATACACTTCAGAGAGCAAATTCTAGACACTGCTGTGTTGAGAGAAAGTTAATTTTTGCCAGTCTCCTTACCTGAAATGCACCATGATTTATAAACATAGTCCCTGCATATGCCACTGTTTAATGAGTATAATAGCACATCTCGATGCTAGGAAAATATTATTGGGCCTACCAACAAGATATGGGCAATTAACATGCCTCTTGACATATGTACTAGTACTTACTTAAGTGTAGTTACAGGATGAGAGCTCTGCTCGTGGTGTCCCATCTTCCCAGTACTCTTTGTCATATGACACTTTGAATCTAGTGATTGTTTTGGCCTCCACCACTTACTTTGTTGCAGTGGCAGTGAGTTGACTGTTCTCCAGTATGTGGTGCATAGTTTGTTAAAACTGGTAAATTTCCTGCCAGGATTTATCAAGCAGTACTTATGAACCTGTACATCTTTTCCCAATCTTTGGCAGCTTTTCTACATTTATTAAATAGTTTATGAACATCAAATTTCCAAATCAAATGTTATCATTGTTATAAACAGCCTCCAGGTGCTACAGAGCTCATAAACTGCTTAATACAGTACAATATATGCAAACAAAGCAACCAAAGATGGAGAAAAAATGTACTAGTTTGTAAGTACTACAGTACTTGCATAACTGTGTGGTGAATCTAGGTCTCTGTGTGGGCTTGGTAAGTGTAGAGAATGGTGGCATGTTACAATTTTTAAGCGTTTAATTAATTATTAGTTTTTAACCCACACTGTTAGTCTCTGGTGTGTCAATGTCTAATAAAACACACACAATTGGCAGTTATAAATACACATGCTGAATAACAAGACTGTCACATCAGTGTTACATTTATACTCTCATAGCATATGTAAAACCACAGCTATTATTTTTAGGCTACTATCTCTACTATCCTCTCCTTTCCACACTTTCCCTTTCATCTCTTCCAACAAAAAAAAAACTTTCTTCCCCTTCCTTACACATCATCTCTCTCTCTCTTCACATCTCATCTCTCCCTCTTAGTCAATTGCTATTCCTTCTGAACTCGCACACACTTACACACTATTGAAAACATTCATGTCACCCGTTAGGAATATCAAGTGTATTGACAATTTTGTTTAATAAATTTGTGTTTTTACAAGTAAAGTATGATGTTAATGCAGTTTAATACCATATTTCCCACTAATGATGTGTACTTCAGGGGAGCATAACTATGTGCAACAGACAACAAACACTTATGATGCATGAATGGAGAGTGGGTCAATACCTGACACCATCTTGCATGACTTGTGGTTTCAATTTAATGGGGTTGCATGAATTTCTATCTATGTCTGCCTGAACCCTTGATGGTGCTTCTGGGGCATGATGCAGGCATGCCACTAATGCATGGGTGATTCCATGAATTATTGTTGGCATTCATCATGTCAGACTTTATTTGGGTGATATGTTTATGGTCTGTGTTTAATCTCTCTCAAAGTTTAGTGTGTTCAGTATTTTAAGATTCCTTAGTGATGCTGTATTTAAGGCATTTGTTATTAAAATTATTAGATTTTTTTAATCTAGATAATTATTATTTTGAGAGGGTTGATGCATACTAGTATTTTGAAAGTCATGGGCATTTTTCTAAATGTATTCATAATTAATTTCAGCAAACAAAGACTAAGATGAATATTATTTCATGATCTAGACAAATCATTTAGTGTGTGTAGTCTGTCCAGCTATTTATTCTATAAAATATGTAAACCATTAAGTCATTTTTGGTGGATGAGCAAAATTTCCATGAAGTTGTACAGTATTTCATATTTAAGTAGTTGAATATACAGTATTTATTGAATTATGCAAATGAGAGAACAAAATATATTTAATATACAGTATTCAGCCTGTTTAAATTCAGCTCATAACCCAAGGAAATTTCATAATATTTTTTTTAGTGGTAACTGGTGAGGTGGGAGAATATTAAGAGTAAATGTACCAATATGTCCATACTAACTTTAAAAATTTCTTGCCTTTTAACTCCAGGCTCACACACCAGTACCTAAAATAATTCTAAGTTATTCAAGATTTTTTTGTCTTTTGTAAACATTAAATGAATTGAAGATAGCAAGGAAGACTTGAGTTTCAGAATATTTATACAGTATTGTTAGTGAGGGTTCTACATTAATTGTGATAACCTTTTTTGTTCAGTACAGTACAGTTTTATCATGCATGCATTTTGGAACAATTTTTTGTAGTCCAATTTTAAAGACATAGATTTAGTCATTAATAGAATTTTAGCCAAAGCCAGTCCATAGGTACTGAGGCAGTGGGTAGTAACACAGATGGCTGAGTTAGAGAGAAGATGAGATAGTGTGTACAAATGTGTGTGTGTGTGTGTATGTGTGTAATTACCTAAGTGTAGTTACAGGATGAGAGCTACGCTTGTGGTGTCCCGTCTTCCCAGCACTCTTTGTCATATAATACCATGGTGTTTGCAAAAGTGAACTTTCTAATGTTTTTTCTACATTTTTGTTTCCTTAGTTTGTTCTTGAATTTGCAGTTTTAAAAAATTCTTCTTTGTGTGTAATTACAGGATGAGAGTTACACTAGTAGTGTCTCATCTTCCCAGTACTCTTTGTCGTATAACGTTTTGAAACCGCTGACAGTTTTGGCCTCCACCCCTAATAAATTAGCTTGTTCTAACCGTCTACCACTCTGTTTGCAAAAGAAAACTTTCAAATATTTTTTTGGCACCTTTGTTTCCTTAGCTTGAATCTGTATCCTCTTGTTCTTGAAGTTGCTGGTTTCCGAAATTCCTCTTTGTCAGTTTGGTTGATTCCTGTTAGTATTTTGTAAGTGGTGATCATATCACCTTTTTTTCTTCTATCTTCTAGTTTTGGCATGTTTAACGCCTGTAGTCTCTCCTCGTAACTCGTTTTCAGTTCCAAAAGTCATTTTGTAGCATGCCATTGCACTTTACCAGTTTACTGTACTTCTTGAGATTTGGGCACCATACAACTACTGGTACTGCATATTCTAATTTTGGTCTTATAAAAGTCATGAACAGTTTCTTTAGTACTGTATTTCACCATCAATATAATTAAAAGTAAGTCTGAAGGTGGAAAGCGATGCATACGCTCCTCTTACAATGTTCTTTATGTGTTCCTCTGGTGACAGCTTACTAAGCAAAACCACCCCTAGGTCTCGTTCTTTATTAGTCCTGTAATTCCTTTCCACATAATTTGTGTGTGTTTGTGTGTGATTATGAGTGCAAGAGTGAGTATATGTGAATGTGTTTTTTTTTTTTTGGGTGGGAGGGGAGGGGTTAGAGGATACGAGTTTAGTTAATTAAGACGGATTTAAATAAATTACAATTCTACTGTAAATCAAATCTTTATTTTGATATGTTATGTTCAGTACACCTTGATCAACATACCCAATGACTAAGTTTTTGAGTATTAAATATTATAGATACTACTGAAAAATAAAAATGATAGATAATGGAAAATCATTGTACAGTACTGTATGTCAATTAGTACTTGTGGCCAAATAATAGTTATTTATAGGAAAATTACTGCACTTCATATTTCTGTGCAAAGAATTTTCAGTTAAAATTTAATTTTGTTGGAAAATAGAAGTAGTGAAAAATATATTATTTGTGAAACTTTAGGTATAATGTACAGAACTTATTTAGTTAAGAGCAGGCCTAGTGATGAGATACAGTATAGCATTATCGCTGGTAGAATATCAGGGAAATGGTAGTACTGTACTGTAATTGATGATAAAAATTGATTTTGTAGGGCTGAGAACAGGAGATGCTTTTTCACTCACAGGGTTATTAACCCATGGAACCGCCTGCTCATTGAAGCCATAGCTGCCAAAACTGTGCTGAATTTCAAAATATACCTGGAAAAGATCATCAGAGCAAATGGGTGGATGTTTGACAAGCCACTGGCTTCCTGTCCTTATCGAGGCCACTAGGGTTAGTGGCCCTTGGGTATATCAGGTAAAAAACCTAAACTTACTCTGACATGTTTTTTACCAGAGAGTTTGAAGTGGAGTCCCTTCACTTCCCTGGTCAAACCCATCGGTGGCAGGTGTCGGGATGGCTGCAGAAGGGATGTGAAAAGGCCCACAACTCACTGCTGGATGACATCGCCCTGGCCCTTTCCCTCATCGTAGTTACTGCCAAGAACAGACTCTCGTCTCCATTATTCTCACTCTCTAACTCACTTCACTCGGTCTGGCAGGGGATTCTTATGCTTGTCGGTGAGTTAATTGTTTTTAAATACAGTACTGTACTGTGCTAGTAATTTCCTGTTGTTGAGGACTGGAAGCATGCTAGACTTATCAAGGTGCCCTTAGCACCTTGATAAGACTGATCTTTCATTAGGTGTAATTCACAAAAGTTGCCTATATCCCTGTTAACCATTTTCTGTTAGGTGAATGGAGGCATAAGGTATAAGAAAATGTGCCCAAATGTCTGATCCTGCATGGGAATTGAACTTGAGATCATTCAGTTGTGATCCTACTGCTCTGACCATTCTTTAACAGGACACTGAAGTCTTTAGATAGATATAGACCAAATCTTTTCTTTGCCTTTGAGAATACTGTAATAATGTTTAACAAAATTCAGCACCTTTACAAATGGAAGACAAAAATAATTAAAATTTAAAAATGTGGTACAAAACAGTCATGCTGTGCCACAGCATGATTGTTTTGTACCAATTATAATTGGAATGTTATATTTGGAATGTTAATTCCAAATATAATTGGAATTAAAAATGATGTGGTTTAAGAGTTGGGTAATTATTAACATGCATGATGCAATAATATTAAGGTTACTTCCTCGGGATGTTTGTCTTTTGTTGAATTTGAAATACTCTCCAGTACTATATTTTATTAATTTGTTTCAGATCTTGCATTAGGTATTCCATGGGTTCAAGCTCATAACTTGGAAGCACGGATGAAAGAGGAGCGCTGTAGTTACCTGGTGCAGGAATTAACATGCAAGGTAATGTCATGAGTTAGCTGGTGTACTGGTTAGAAATTGTTTTGACTTGTTTGGGGTTAGGAAAATGATCCATACCTACCTATTGTTCTACCTGTTGTTGGTTCCACAGTTCAACATTCTTGTGGCCTGGTCTCTGACTGAGCCTCCTGATTAGAGACCGTGTGCAAATAGCTTTGTGGAGATCAGAGAATGGAGGCACTAGGATTCCTGCTAAATCCCAGCTGCACTTTTTAATGGTGTTGATAATGTAACTAATGCAATCCACATTTGTATTTACTTTCGGTTAAAAGCTGTGAAGGGCTTTTATGAAGGAAGCAGAGCATGTATGAGAGTTAATTGTGTAATAAGTGACTAGTTTTATATTAATGTAGGAGAACACATTGGTCACATGCAGTCATCAAGATTGTGTATTGTATACAGTATAGTATATGGCTTTGGTCATAATTAATGTTAAGATTAGAATACTAGAGAAAGGAGGGAAATTTAGAACAAGTCAGGGAAGGAAATTGGTTTGTACTGTATAATGAAAGCCCTGGGTGAGTGGAATAAGATAGGCAGAGAGGTGGCTGGTTGGCTGCATGAAGGAGGGCTAGTACCTACCTATATGAGATGGAATATAAAGATTTTGGCCTGTAGATAAGGACAATCTAAAATGCATTTGTTGTGTTAGGAGTATATGTACTGTACATAGCTTAATGATTTAAAATAAAATAAAAAAATGTTGATTTTTTTAGTTTGCCACAACAGAAAGGTGGCAAACGTCCAAAAAAAAAAAGTAGCAAACATCCAACTAAAAAGTGGCAAATACCTAACAAAAAAGTGGCACATGCCCAACAAAAAAAAGTTGCAAATGCCCAACAAAAAAAGTGGCAAACATCCAACAAAAAAGTGCCACAATGCCAAAAAAAAGTGCAACACTGCCAACAAAAAAGTGCCAAACTGCTAACATAAAATGGCAAATGCCCAACAAAAAAAGTGGCAAATGCTCAACAAAAAAGTGACAAACAACTCTGTTGAGCACAAAATTCTGTAAATTGTAGAATTAAAAGCAATTACTGAGGGGCTTTGACTATATTAATGAATGGATGATGATCGAGTGGTTAAGAGAGACTATTTGAATCTGATGACAGAACGAGGAAAGGAGAACCAAGAATTACACATGGTGAATGAGTTAATGAGAAAGTGATGGATGAGTATGAACAAAGCATGAAAAATGGTAGAGAATAATGAAGTTCAAATTAATTTACTGAATGAATATTACATAATTTTAAAATGACAACTCTAGGAAAGCATTTTGCATTTGGTAGTATGAAAGAGTGTAGTCCTGGGAGTGTGTTCTGACTGTGGCGGTTCTGTTTTCTAAGTGATGCTGCTTTTATTTCTTCCGCACTCCATTAAGTAGGAAACTGGTAGTGATAATGATAATGTAAAATCTATCAAATTTTTATTCTAAATTATAAGAACTGACTGTCACTTTTCAAATGCTGGTTACTGTAGTGAAAAGCACAATTCTTTCATTCATGAAGAAAAAAGGGCATATACAGTAAATAAAGAAATCTTTAATTACAGTACAAGTATTTGCAATAGAACATGTATTGAAAAAGTACTGCAGTGGTACCTCAGCTTACAAATTTAATCTGTTCCCAAAGAGGGCTCGTAAGCTGAATATTCGTAAACTGAAGTGAATTTCCCCATAAGAAATAATGGAAATTGAATTAATCCGTTCCACACTCCCCCTAAAATTAACTTCAAAGTAAATTTTATACCTAATTCACCCAAACCTTTAGTACACTACTAAAGTATGTACAAGTTATTACTTACCTTTACTGATGACTTGTTGGCATATGGAAGACAGTGAGGAGGGGGAGGAGGAGAGGTGTTAGTGTTTGGAAGGGGAGTCCCCTTCCATTATTGCATCAGGTACACTCTGGCACATTTTGCCTGCATACCACAAGGACCTGCTTGTGGCTCAATGCTTGCTTGTCTTACTAAGAATCTGTCTAGCGACACTTGTTTTTCCCTACATTTTAACACTTGTCTGTAGTGAGACATCGCATTGTCATTTGAAAGGTCAATGCAATGGCCTGCTACAGCTTTATCTGGGTGAGTTTTTTCAACAAAACTTTGCAGTTCTTCCCATACTTCACACATTTTCTTAATGAGGAATGGACATCCTCTACTGCCACTACTCACAACTATTTTCTTAGGCTGAACCTTACCACTGATTTTTTTGGGACCCAAGGCAAGATATATAATAATTACTTTTATGTTCAAATATTCAAAAATAAAAAAAAACACTGAAATTCTTTGCAAAGAATTCCGGCGCGATTGTCATTAGGCGGGAGCCACTGATAAACTGAGGTGCGATTGCTATGCCACCATGTGCTAGGTTGGCCCATACGTGTATCAATAAACTCGTTTCCCGAGGCAAATCTTGTAACCCAATTCATATTTTCCGAAGAAATTGGGCTCGTAACCCAAAAAGCTCATAAGGGCATTCGTAAGCAGAGGTGTCACTGTATATTGATAAATAAATGTTTAAAATAGAGTAATTGTGCTACTAATGTTACAGGATGGTGATGTTGAAGGCTTGTGCTCATGGATGGTTCAACAGATTAAGCGTGCCACGAGAGAGAAGTTTCAGTTAACAGATGAGAAACAGCCACCTGTACCATATATCTTCAATACTCCCCAGGGCCTGGAGCTGGATCTCCGGCTCTTTAATAGGTAAGATACTTGAAAATATCAAACGTGTTAATATGTATGCTT
Organism: Procambarus clarkii; assembly: GCF_040958095.1. Taxonomy (NCBI): domain Eukaryota; kingdom Metazoa; phylum Arthropoda; class Malacostraca; order Decapoda; family Cambaridae; genus Procambarus; species Procambarus clarkii. The sequence goes on from NC_091169.1 coordinate 35,154,771, forward strand.
TTTATCTTGTTTCAACATTCCGGATAATGTTGAACAGTGTGAAGTACCAATTTGTAATGGTAAATAATTCATGTTGTCAGGAATAAGAAGCATATTTATCTTTAGGTTTATACTAAGGACATAAGCTATATCCTTAAATGTAAATGTAAAGAAAAGTTTTTTTGACCATTTCTGTCCTGCTTGAGAACATACCGAACCCAGGATGCTCAATTGAGTGTCGAGGACATAGACCACTCTAATACAGACCCATTGACATTATTCATGTGTATATAAGTAGACAATAATATAAGGTTAAGAATCATGTAATAATGTCTATAAATTCAGAATATGGTTTAGGGATATTGAGAAAGTATATGAAAAGAGGACGACGATGAGAACTTGAGGGAGAGGGGGGGGGGATCAAGTAAATTGGTAACATGATAAAAAAATATACCTTGGTGTGTAAGGTGTGATGTTGTGAAGGTCATTTGAGTAAGGTGGAATGAGAGGGAAGGTCATCTTTGTGAGTAAGGTGTGAATATAAAGAAATTTTGTGTGAATGTGGAGAAGTGTGTGTATATATAGAAACTAGTGCATCATAGTGAATAAGGTGTGATTATAAAGTGGACACTGTTTTAAAATTAGTGATTAGCTTAGACTGCATGGACAGTGGAGATGCAATAATGGACATTAGTAAATGCATAAAAACAATATCCAAGCAGATATTGAATTGATTTCATTAACAGGGCAGTAAGCAGTAAAGAAGGATGCAAATGCACAAAAAGGGCAAGACAATACATTGATAAGTGAATGAGTTATAGAGTAATATGAGAAATAAGTCAAATTTGTTTTTATTAATTATTCTGTGGTATTTTAGGGAGCTGATGAAGAAAGCACTGCCGGTGCTTGTTGGCATACTGGAGAAGGAAGCTCGGGGCTGGTTCCTGCACTTCAGAGAGAAAGTTATTGCAGATCTCAAGGCACAAAATCTCAGTGATTATGAGGTTGAAAAGGTGATTGTTATAATTTTTTTGTCTGCTCTAACATGATTTTAGCTTTGAGTTTATGGATACAAATTAACACGGGTTAGCACAGATACAGTACTGTAATCATAACTTATCCTCGGGTCTATCATGTTCTCGTTTGAAATTACGGCTGTCACTTTACCTACATTCTCGTGTTTTACTAAGTTTCTTGGTTATATTTATACATTAGTGCCAGGTTGGCATGATAGCTATCTACCCACCCACCTGGGCCGGGTTTTTTTAATTTGAAAAATCCAGGTGGGTTTAAATAAGACTTGGTTTTTTGTTTTAATATGAGCCAACTTAGTTATTTCTATTTAAATTTCAATTCAATTTTTTGTATTTATTAACTAAACAGATTAAAACCCAGCCTGCCCCAACCCGAGCATGTTGTGTTTTAAGGAAAAAACAACAGGTTTTTACCAACCCTAATTAGTGCAGATCCTCACCATTCCGTAATTCATTTTGATGTTAATATTTTTGGGTAGAAAACAGAAAGAGCATTAATTATTAATGTTAAAATTGGTGTTTTGTTGAATAAAAGTAGGAAAAGGCTGTCTTTTTGGAGGTCTCTGGGACCTAACCCTATTCTTCCTGATGTACAAGAAGTCACCAACTTGCCATGATCTTACAAACATTCATACTTTCAACACTGTCCAACAGATGGTATTGTGGTGGCGTTGTGAGCTCCAACTAAGGAGCAATATAAAATTAAGTACTGTGCAGTACGTACAGTATAAAAACTGTGTCATGGCTAATGGGAGGAATATTGTTGATGCACCAGTGATAAGTATGAGAAGAGTGATGACCTCAGAAATGGGAGTGGATATAATAAAGTACTCACAGAAAGAAATAAAAACCAACACAGATTGGACATGTGCATGAAGCAAACTTCTCAACAGTTGGTTGGTACCATTATTAAAGACAAAGCTGGATTTTTGAATATGTGATGATTTCATCGCTAACGAATTTAACTATAACCAAATAATGCAATGATGTTATTTTTTACATGGAAGGTTGTCACCTATCTTCCTCATCTTTCACCCATTAACCCTTACACTGCTCCAATCACTATCTGCAATTTTTTCCTGTGTGCAAATTGTCACATGCAATTGTTCCTTATTAGTTTTCAATACATCATGATGTTGAACTTTTAAATGGCCTAGGAGTTTAAATGTTAAACATTCTACTTAATTATTATAAAAACAAGCAAGCAGGGGCAACTCCATCATCCTCAGCAATACCAATGACAATAGTCAGTGTAACTGTTCAGGAGCCTAATTTGTTTATAGCATTGTGCCTTTGAGAAATCATATTCCAAGTTTTGACTAACTGATTCAAGGCAGAAAAATAGGAATGCATCTTCATTGTAAGTTGGGGAACCCATTACCTATAAGATTAATTTGCACAGTTTTTGCAGGAAGTTAACCCACTGCATCAAATCATCAACTGGAGTAGTTAAATACCGTTTATATATATTTATATCAATTAGTGAGAATGACTGTTGACTTGGGCACCACTGGGTAGTCCATTTAGGTCTCTAAAAATTAGTTACAGGTAATTTGAAAGATACGGTCATAGTCAGAACATTATTTACTAGGAAGCAAGTACTTCTGTGACACGTGTCCTATGTCAACTGTCAGGTTAGAGGTGCTGCTAAGGAGAAGAGAAAAGATGTTCTCTTGTTGAGTGGTGAGTATATAATGTTCTCAGCTTGTAGGTCTTTGCCTTATAAGGCCAAAGCCAGGATCAGTGATTAGTGGTGAGGATAGAACTGAGCCAGGATTGCTTGTCAGCAGACCAATATTAATTCCTTGCTTACCAGTGGCGAGACTCACCATCCCAGTCATTTTGCGACCCTGCAGTGAGAGAGTACAGCTGTTCACGGGTTGTGTGTTTAACATAGAGCAGGCTAGGGGCTGTTGGAGTGTCCAGCAGGTCACTACACCTTTATCCAGGAGTGAGCTGCTGCTGATACATGCATAGTGCCTTCAAAAGGAGTTGATTATAATTTTCAATTGCCTATAAGTAGCCTGAGAACAATAATATATAAAGAACTTCAACAAAGTTCAAGAAGTAAATGCATAAAAACAATATCCAAGCAGATATTGAATTGATTTCATTAACAGGGCAGTAAGCAGTAAAGAAGGATGCAAATGCACAAAAAGGGCAAGATAATACATAGATAAGTGAATGAGTTACAGAGTATTATGAGAAATAAGTCAAATTTAAGGGAAATTATCTAAATTTGTAAATCTAAGGGAAAGTGAAATCTACACTGGTTATTCCATTTATCATCACACTATCATGCAAGAAGAGCCACACATCTATGGATCATCTAATAAAATCAGCAGACTCCTGCTCCCAAATCAAGCAGTACATGTGACCACTGCTCAGCTTAGATTTGGCTATAAATACTGTATCTCTTGGAATTTTCATTACCTGCTGATGTAGACCTGACCAAATGTAAACTGTGTTAGGTAAATTATTCACACACCTTCCTTCACTGTGTGGTGGAGTGCAAAAAGATACATGAATTTAGAGACAGCTCTATAACAGGCATTCAGGAGATGTGTAAATATTGAATTCAAAATTATCTGCTACCAGAAATTGTAACCAAATATCCCCTGTTTGCTAACTGCAGGTATTAAATGTGGGTCATTATGACCTTTCCACCGCTGCTCACTGGATAGCGGGTGGGAGACAGGATAAACATGTCAATTATGTAGCTAGCTCACCATATGTATAAGTTGTTTAGCTTGGAGACTGTACTTGTGGTTGGTCTCTGACCTAGTAATTGTTGATATAACACGATACATTAAATTTTGTAACTACCATGTCAAAACTTTAACTTGCTTAGCTAAGTGGATTTTGGGGTTCAGTCCCCGAGTCCATTATGTGCCTCTGTAACATTTTCCACTACCACCCACTGGATGGGTAAGAGGTGCATAATAAATGAACCAGACTAAAAAACAACTGAGTATTCATATACGTACTATAAATACTGTACTATACAAATATGTATGTAGGCATATATACATACATGCTCCAATATATATATATTCATATTTTCATGTTGACATATATACTGTATAATATATATATACAAATAGCAACAATCATTTGTAACATAACTTGCATTTTACAGGAAGGTAATCGTTTAGTACAAGAGGAATATTTGGGCCGTGTATATACTGCCATCCTGGCACATCCAGCCCTTCAAGAACTTGGTGAATCAGTTCCACTACTACTAATTAACCATGCCAAGGCAGTTTTGCTCATGCACAGGTATTTCATCTTTCATTAATGTGACCATTTATCAGACTAATCTCCTTCAGAGAGATAGTTATTTAGGTATCACTAATCGGGATACATTATGGGTTTTTCTCTTTTATTTCTTTGTTGAAACTCTTCTACAGCTTCTATTTGTTGCCAGTATGAAATTGCCAGGCTGGTTTTTCAATGTTATTTTACATTTGCAAGCAACACATGCCTACATACCCCACCAACACATGCCTATATACCCCCCCCCCCAACACATACCTACAAACCCCTCCAACACATGCCTATATACCCCACCAACACATGCCTACATACCCCTCCAACACATGCCTACATACCCCACCAACACATGCCTACATACCCACCAACTCTGAACTGTACTCTTTCTACAGTACAATACAGTATTGTAAGATAGGCCTGACATAGGGATTGGTGATACCCCTCTCAATCAGCTGAGATCGGAACATATGCAGTTATTTATAGTTTGAAGCATAATGCTAAGATAAGACAGTTACAGAAAAATTTGCTTTAGTAATTTATTCTTCATAGTTTGCATGTTGCAATGCATTTCTGAACATTTTAAAATTATACACTGCTCAAATAAATATTCATTGTGTTGATCACACTCTAAAGAGTACTATCATTGTTTTTGTGGCACTTGTTCATATGTAAGAAAATATTTAACAAAACAAAACAGCTTTAACATGGGAATATTTTTTTGCTTAAAGTTAGTGATAAACAAAACTTGCTCAAGTTTCTCTGGAGGTTTGGTATGTGTTTCATTTAGTTGTGAACAAAATAACATACTGTATTAGACAATTAAGCATATACCTGTAGTTGGTTTATTACAGGTGAAATCTCCAATTTAATTTTTATATTTACAGAGCGTTAGATGAAGTAGAAAGAATATATGAGGAGGGTGAACGATCCCGGCGGGAGGAGCTCAAACATACACATTCCATATTTTCCCGTATTGAACCGTGGCTGGCTGATGAGTTAAGTGCCACTCACGATACCTTAACAGAGCAACACAAGTGGCGGCCCCATGAACATGCTCTGGCATTGTGTCGACAGCATGATCTTCAGCAGCATGCATACTTTCTCCAGAGAGATCTTTCATTCATGAGAGAGGTATTAATATTTTTAAGTTGTAATATGCATAAACTATTCAGTACACAGTGTATACCGTACTGTATTTATATTTAACTATATTTAGGTAGTAGACCAATTGGGCTTAGCCACCCATGAAATAAATGCCTTTAGCTAGAAAAATATAGTACATTACTCTTACCATTTTTAAACTTTACCCTATACTCCCATTTTAGTACACTCAAACAATAATACCACTGGTTAGTATGTTAAAGGATTTGGGGTAAGTTGGTTATCTTGTCGCAAAAATTTTGTAGGCCAATGGTTTATGAAGAACCAAAAGTAATGGCTATAAAAGTGTGTTGACTTGGGTCTCTTGTCATTCCCTCATTCTTCCCATCTGGGAGGGTTGCCAAGTGAGTTCAATATATAACTCATGCCAGACTATTTCTGTATTAATTAGAATGTTAAATATTTTATAACTTTAATTGTACATATAGTGTAATTGTGGAATCAAAGTAATACAATTCTTAAAAATTGGCCAGTGGTGTGTGGGTTGTCATTATTTGCACTAAATTCTACATGCTCATTAATTGTAATAATAACCACTAGTTCACACTCATTAGGGCTATGTTACATATACAAATGCAATCCATTATACAGTACTTTTAATCTAATAACTTAGTGCAAGGCGTCTTGTAACTTGAAGTAAAATGAATGTATTTGTGCCTATTTTACATGGATATAATTATAATGTTATCCTTTAACAGAGAGAACCAGTTTTGATGAAGGAGCTGAAGAACCTAAAAGTTGCTATGCGAGTGTTTCAGTGGAGAACACAAGTTTGGTTTCCTGGCAACTATGTAGTTAGTCGGAGTTTTCAAGGCGAGAGTGAAATAATTCCTACGGTATTGGCATCGTCTCCCACCTGCATCACTACCCCACGCACAGATCCAAACCACCCAGTGTACTTGCTGGAAAAACAGGTAACTTCACCCTTCATTGGGCAGTAATATTTATCCTGTTCTGTTTTGTGTCTGAAGCCACTTTCCCAAAAGAAATTACCTTTGAAAAATCTCTTCAAATGCTGTATCTTGATAGACATATGAAACTGACAGCTAAAGCGATGGTATTAGAAGCACCTCAAGGTAGTCTAATAGATGATAAATATTGCAACTGTGTATTGGATACTTTTCTCATTATTTTATTTGAGATTTGTAATGATGCTTTGATAATAGTAATTGTGACATTTTCATCTTTCAGTTAATCAGAACAACTTCTACACGATGGCCTTTTTGGCGTTGGTTTAATTTTTTGCATAGATCATGGGCCTGGACGTCTAATGCTCTCTTCTTCTTTGGGGTAAGATATCTCTATACATAGTACCAAGTTTCTTAAATATGTACTATAGACAGATTGATGTAATAAAGGTAATAGAATGGGAAATATTTGGAATAAGCTTCAGGGGAGTGGCAGTGTGTGCTAAAACTATTAGAAGAATATATAATGCATCAGGAAATCTTTAAAGAAAATGGGTCATAGCAGAGGTCTTTTCTGTTAACTATAGATAGGTAAGTACAGTATGGAGGTTATGGATAATAGGTACAGTAAGGACAATATGCAAGAGTGCAGCTCATCCTTCTGTTGAGTTAGTACTTATAGTAATGATGAGAACCATTGTACATATATGGTGTAATGGACAATTAGAAAGTAAACATCATTACTATTGAATTTGGACAGACTGGAAAAGGTTCTGTATTTATGTTGCAAAGACAACCTTAAATAACCTGATCTAACTTTCCTAGGCCTAATTCACACTATCTGAGGCCTAATATAGTACATACATATGCTATACTAGGCCTAGGAATATTTAAGTTTATTTTTTAGCTTTATTTTTTTAACTTTATAAAGTAAATAGTACCAAATTCTACTTTCTAATTGTTTAATATATCAATGTTTGTACTATTGTACACAGTTACAAAAAGTACTATCTAAACAGGAGGATGGGTTGAAGACTGAGGTATACCGGAACAGAGCAACAAGTAGACAACAACACAACAAGAAGTAAAGGTGAACAAATACGTGTGGGAACGGTCTTACGGTGGCATAAAGCGATTACCACTGTCTTTGAAGATTACAGCTAGAGCTGATTAGTGGTTTTCTTGTCCAAACCATTTAATTACTTAGATGGCGAGCACTGTTTTATTAGGTTGAGGACACATTATCATGCTGGTACTGTACTTGCATATGGTATAAGGCATGAAGTAAGCCATCCCCACTAAATTAGTTACCAGAATATGCAATCAAATAATTAAATAACATGGCAGTAATGATCTGTCTGCTTCTGTATACAATAATTTCTATGAGAAGAACAGTAATGAAACAATTAAGGCAACCTGGAAGTCACTGTACTGTCACATATTTTAGCTGTATGTCACACCTGTACATGTATATCTATTGTCTATATACAAGGAATCCACATATATACCGTACTGTATATGTATATGTGGATTCCTTGTTATTTGAAACTCGTTATTTGAAACTGCTTTCTCACAAATTGTGTATTAATCACAGGTAAAGTAGTCTGGGAAATGGTACCAAATACCCAAAGGTCATTTAGGCTGGTTTGGATTTGATTTCTTCAGATAATCAGGATTCAAATAATTTTTGTTTAAACCTTCCTGTCTGGAAAGTGGAGGACAGAGGAGGAGAAGTTCGGGAACCAGACAGTTCAGCAGGACTCCAGAACCCAACCCAACACTGTGCACCTGCATACCAGACATGCAACAGAGTAATTATGCTGACTCGAATCTAGATGAGTAGGGGTACTGTGTCGCTCATAAACTTGGACTTTTAATAAAACATTAGAAACTTGAGAGCTTCCAGAAATCTGAAAGAGCTGAAAGGCTGTCCAAGTATGCAACAAATGGAACAGATATGATGCACTAAGCTATAGATCATTGTCAGAAAAATGAGTTTATTGCAAAATGCTGGAAAATGTAATCTGGATGAGAAAAGTGGAACACCTGAAGAGGATAAATTTTGTAACTGAGGAGCAACACAGTTTCAATAGAAAAAGGCATGTCTGGTAAAATATTTTTATAACAGGATCATTCAGATAGGAAGTGAGAAAGGATGATTGGTAGACTGCATTTTCTCAGACTTGTAAAGTTTTTGATACTTATCTACAAGAAGCTATTTCATAAGATATAGAAACAAGTTGAGATAACTGGAAAAACACAAAACTAAGTAAGGGAGTACACAAGATACAAAGGACCACAGTCAGAGTGGATGTGTCAAGCTGGAGAAATGTGGGAAGTGCGATAGGTCCTGCAAGGTTTGGTCCTAGGCCAGTTGCCGTTCTTAATCTATATGAACGACCTACCTGTGGAAGTGAGCTCACACGTCTATTTTTTCTAAGATAACATAAAGCTAACGATAAAATTAAAAGCTGAGGATTATAGTGTGCTGCAAGAAGATAAGGATTTAATAATTAAGAGTCAAATGCAAAAGAATACAGCAAGCTTGGCCTGTGACATATAAGATATCGTCATTAATGCTAACGAGATGAAATTGTTGCACAGCATTAAATACATCATTCAAAGTGTGGCTTGGAGGCTTTGTTATTGAATATTTATCAAATTAACATACTCTATTTTATTTCAAATAAAGGAATATGTATCAAATTTTACACAGATCTTCTTCTCATTTCAGGTATGGTTACCTCTATGTTCTCCAGTCAGCCTTAGAGCTCTCTTGTGCCGAGATCCATTCATGTCAGATTTTGAGTTATCCCAGGTATGATATCTTCAATATCATTAAGCTTATATCTAAATTTAAAACAAAGTAAAAACTGCAAACTGTATTTATGTAAATTAAAAAAATTATATTTTTTGAGGAAAATGTGTAAAGGGAAGAGAGGGGGCCTATGGAGGGTATTGAGGTGAAGGTTGTCAAGTGATCAGTTTAACACTTTCGCCCAGCGATCGCACACACGAGAGCGTCACCAAGTTTTGTTTTGTTTCGCATGGGTAACACTTGCTGGGGTCATGAGAATAAATATTTGTATAAATTCCAATTTCTATCCGATCTACTTGGGGATAGTTTACAAATGTTCGCCATGAATTATACGTTTTCTCTAATAGCCAAAGAGCTTACTTGGGAGAACGGCATGGCAGTGAATCATCGTGGTAAAAAATTGTATTATTGACACGACGAGTATAATCGACTTAGTTTATATTTTTTTTGCCGGTCGAACGCATTCTTATGTGACGTTTTATACTTATGTTCTTCTAGAACATTCTATTGCGAACACATTGGTACAAAAATGAAATACGTACATCGAAAAATATGTCAGGACAGTGAGTTGAATATACACTTTTCAATGCGGGTTTCGCCGATATGCCGCCGCGGGTAACACTTCGGCCACTTCCCACACTCTTGTGGGTGGGCTGCGACATTGATTCTATATTTATATGCATATGTCCATGTAGAGAATTTTATTGTGATTTCAGTGATACCTGTGGGGAAATTCCAGGCAGCTATTCTCTTTTTTAAATTGACTTTGATAAAGTTCTGTCTTATTTATTTTCTTAGTAAGTAAGAATTAATTGAGTGAACTGTATGTACTTGTAAACTGCCTGAAATTATCTCACACACTAATGGGGGGGACAATTGGTAGCCTAAACCACATTGATATGGCTCCTTCTTAAACTACCAATTGTTTACCTTTTATTATTATAATATTATACCACATGTGGTGGTTCACTTATCATTATCATACCACATATGGTGGTCTAATCTACTAGTAATAATTACTAATTATGACTACTAATACTGATACAACAAATGGCTTTGCTGGGCCTGTTGTGGGGGCCTGCTAGGCGTTTAGGTGTAGCATCCAGATTGGGTGTGGCTCTGTGCCTCCTTGTGCCACGTAATGGCGGCTGGTGGGAAGGACAAGGCTTGGCAAACAAGTAGTTAATAATGTGTATGAACCAACTGTCTGCACAGATTCTTGCTGCTCCTCTCACAATTTACCTGTATGGGATGCAAGGAATTAATCAAAGTTCCCTAAACATATCAATTACAGGTATGACATGAAGTGTGAGGGCTGTAATGGAATACACGTACATTGTGTTTGTTTTTGTCCTACCCATAACCGACTTATATATAAATGAAAATATGTGTACACTATAATTTCAAATACAATACTTGATAAGCCGGATACGGTCGTTGTTGTGATGTTGATAGGCTGTATTGCTGGTTGTTGACACGTAATTGGGGTGTCTAGTTGTTTCACCAGCTCTGGAGCCATGTACAGCATATGGCTGTTTCTTTGCTATTGTTCTGAGAGTGGGAGCGTTGGTCCCTCAGTGAAGCCAACGCCCTGAGGCTGGTTCATTCCTCAAAGTAATTTTACATTAACAATGGAACCAAGCTACCTTGTGGTGTTAATAATTATATTCAGTCTTGTTGATTACTTTTTTGTTAAATCTAGATACAAAACTATTCTATTAACAATGTTTAATAATGTAAATATAAGATGACATCGATGACGTCACGGAGTCTCCCATTTTCCATCCTGAACGGATTACAGACTAAGGGGGACTATGTTATGTGTGTGTCAGATTCCCGACAATACCAAAATTAACTCTGTAGGACAAGTTTGGAGTTGACAACCCTGAAGATAGTAGAAACATTTCGTTCCTGTCTGGCGCTCACGGCTAGTGATCGACGTAGTTTTTTATTTGGTGCTGATCTAACTTATGTTTTGGTGACATTTTATACTTATGTTCTTCTAGAACATTCTATTGCGAACACATTGGTACAAAAATGAAATACGTACATCAAAAATTAACGTCAGGACAGTGACAAGAGTATACACTTTTAAATGTTGCCGCTCGATCACCCGAAACGCTAATTTCACTTGGGAAAAGTTTTTTTCATTCGCCGTTTCGCGAAAGTGTTAATGTAAGTGTAAAATTATGTCTCTGTTAGTTATTTAATGTGTATAGGATGCATTTATGAGAGATGTTGGAGCGAGGGTATTAGATATACATAGGCCCATGAGTGTGGGCCTATGTATGGAAGAAATACAGGCTGCCTTTGATGTTCCTGCAAAATTTGAGCAAATAAAAGTTGCACAAAATGAACTTAATGGTAGGCATATATAGGGAAGAGAATTAGCAGGGGATAGCACAAAGGCATTACATCTATATAGTACTTAGAAAGGGTCAGGATAAAGATTTGGGTTGGGACGGAGGAAAGGAATGGTGCCCAACCACTTGGGCGGTCGGGGATTGAATGCTGACCTGCATGAAGCGAGGCCGTCGCTCTACCATCCTGCCCAAGTGGTGTACAAAAAGCAAGGATACATTTTGATGGCCTCCAAATGGCCATCGTTGCTATGGCCATTTACATATATGTACTCCATGTACTGTAACACGTACAGTACTTGTTATTGCTGATGACATGGTAGACTTGAAGATTAATGTGAATTGTGTGTTACTATGTTCTCAACCTACATAACTACAAAAAAATTCACCCCTCAACACTTCAGAAGGTTGTCTAAAAGTGCTGTGTACCTCCAAGTCTGTGTATCCCAGTACTGCACATATTGGAACTTCATACACATTGTACAAGTCTTCTGGTTGAGAATAAAATACATATGTAAGATAGTTAAAAGTTTTGTTGACGTGTATGTGGGGGAGAAGACAGTTGAAAATGAATTTAAATAACAGGGATTACTGTAACCACACAAATTAAATCAAATAAAAAACTTTAATCATAAATGGTTGTACATTTATAATTGGGAAAGTTTTCTTATAAATAAAGTACATTAATTACAGTCTCATTAACAGCATAGCACGTAAACATTGTCATTATGAGACTTGCAAACTAAATCTAAACTAAAGCATAGAGAAAAGGTAATATGGCAAGTTCTCTGGCTTGACAATATAACTTCAAAGGGCTATGTAAATTTGCAAACTAAACTTGGTGATAGGTTTTACATTGCCTGAATTATTCTAGTTGTTAATGCCAAATTATAAATTATGATATAACACTTAAATATGGAGCAGTTAAGAGTGGTTTTTGCTATTAGTCATGTCAGTTAACAATTCAAATGATCAGAAATAAATAATAAAAGGCTATGTAAGTATTCTATTTATGCTGTAGTCTTGAACTGGCTCCGTCAAAATAGTGACTGAAGATACAATTAACTTTGATAATTTCAAAGTTAATGCCTTTCAACAAATTAAGTCCTTGCCATCGTTGCATCCTTCCTCCGTGGTTGCTTCTATGTGACGTAAAGGGCAGCAACAATCTATTACCAGCAAAACTTTCCAACCAACACTAAGGAGAAGATCAAAGTCAATGTTTCGTAATCTCTCTGAACTTACCCTGTCTCTCTACTTGCGCATTTCTGACTTAACCCTGTCCTGACTTAACCCTGTCCTGACTTAACCCTTAAACTGCGCAACGCGCCTGCAGGCTCACGTCTGGTTTGCGCAACGCGCCTCCGGGTATTTGTATTTTTCACGTTCCATTCAAAACTCTTGCGGCTACATGGGGTTCACATCAGCTTCCTCAGGGCTCTTGTAAACAGACGCCATCTTTAAAAAAAATCGTGGTCCACATTCCCGGGTGTGGGAGCCTCAGTAGTGTGTGAGCAACCAAGGCTGGCGCTCGCAGCATGAGCGCACAGCACTGCTGTTCAGCATGTGACCACAGCATCGCCTAATAATGTCAAAATATATATATAACTTGTATTATTTAGCTATGATAGTGTTATATTAGAGCCCGAGTGTGATAATGACTGGGTACAATGTTCAAATATCAGTGATTCAATGCTGTTCACGATGTTCACAGCGCTAGCCACAGCACCACAGCATTATTTCGTTCATCTAGGAATCTTCAAATGATTTCTTAGGTTCCTTTTCAAAATAAACGTTTGGTCAATTATTCATTTACAGGAATTAGTGACCAGGATTGTGATAATAGCAGGATTGTGATAATAGCAGGATTGTGGTTATAATTAGTGTTGTGGGTAGTATTGTGGAAGGAGGAATTTTGATGAGGGAGGGAGGGCAAGAATTGAGGTAGCCTCATTGTGTGTGTGTGTGGCTGCCACTCTTGTTTTGCTCACCATACTAGCTTAGTGGTTCGCTATGGGCAACACATATGTACATGGGTATATATAGTGTGTGTATATAGTGTAAGAACAGCAACAGGAGAATGTTGAGAGGAGCTATTTAGGTGAGGGAGGTGACGTAATCATAGCGTCGTCTGCTGTGTGATTTTTCATGCAGTGAATGGTGGCCACTGTACTGTTTGGACATAATACCGGCCTACTTGCATAGTTCTGGTAAATAAAACATGTAGATAGGTATATAGAACATGTGTAATAAGAACTATAGCAATATAGTGGGAGGAGCAATGTTGGCGAGTAAGATGTTGGAGTGAGGGAGACTGGCTGGGTGTGGCTGCTCTCACTCGAGGTGTCTGAATGTGTTCATGGCCAAATGCTCCTATTGGCCCATACGAGGCAGCTGCTATTGGCCCATACGAGGCAGCTGCTATTGGCCCATACGAGGCAGCTGCTATTGGTCCATACGAGGCAGCTGCTATTGGCCCATACGAGGCAGCTGCTATTGGCCCATACTAGGCAGCTGCTATTGGCGTATACGAGGCAGCTGCTATTGGCCCATACGAGGCAGCTGCTATTGGCCCATACGAGGCAGCTGCTATTGGCCCACACGAGGCAGCTGCTATTGGCCCATACGAGGCAGCTGCTATTGGCCCATACGCGGCAGCTGCTATTGGCCCATACGGGGCAGCTGCTATTGGCCCATACGGGGCAGCTGCTATTGGCCCATACGAGGCAGCTATCGGCCCATACGATGCAGCTGCTATCGGCCCATACGAGGCAGCTGCTATCGGCCCATACGAGGCAGCTGCTATCGGCCCATACGAGGCAGCTGCTATCGGCCCATACGAAGCAGCTGCTATTGGCCCATACGAAGCAGCTGCTACGCGATGTTCTGAATGTGTTGATGGTAAATGTATATAGTGTGTGACAGTGTATAGTGAGTACATATGTTGTAAATATACATAAATGAACATGAAACATTGGTGTGAATAACTGTATGATGGGAGGGGCAAAGTTGGCGAATACAATGTTGGAGAAGTGAGGGAGGGCTGGCTGGGTATGGCAGCTCTCACTCGCTGTGTTCTGAACGTTTTGATGGTGAATGTATATAGTGTGTGACAGTGTATAGTGTGTAAATAGATTGTATATACAGTATACACAAATTAGCATGATACATAGTAAATATGTGCTGCATATGTGTACACAAGTTTCATGCACGTAACACAGTGTCTACGGACAGTACGGATGTTGTACTGCGATATTATAGTGTACGTGTTCATTATACATTGGATTGGCACATAAAAATAATGAAAATGTATTTGGAAAGGTGCGCAAAAAATGAACGAAAATATATTCGCGGCAATTTGCGCACCCCGCCCCGAGCGCCCCACCGCCCCCGAGAGCTTATGGCACGGGCGCACAGGGAATGATGACGTCACGCCCCAACTTCCGGACCCCATAGCAGCCAAAGTAAGTACAATTTCGACTTACCCATACTGAGGGAAGGGTTTTTGACACTTTAAAAAGAAAAAAGAATTTTTTCCAGAGAATTTATTTCCTGTGCACTGCGGGGGTGTCACATTTGGGGGCAACGCAGTTAAGGGGTTAACCCTGTCCTGACTTAACCCTGTCCTGACTTACCCTTGTCCTGGCTTACCTTGACCTAACTTACCCTACATATTTCAAGGGGGTGCCTTGATGAATTTATCACCTGGGGTCATTCAAGAGGGTGGGGGGTCGATTGAGAATTCTTCACTGTTTCCCTTTCCCACACATGGTTCAACAGGGATGATTTGAAAAGGTCCCCTATTATATTGCAAATGATTTTCTGTATGTTGTACCGAGTTCTGGAAGAGTGGAATTCTTACCTAAGTGAATGACTGAGTTTTGTTTAGAAAGGAACTTTGTCAGCACTTAAAGCCTTAATGTCTTGCATTATCTTATCATTGATTTGAAATGCACTGAAGATTTTTTGTCATGGAATCTTGTAATATATAAGTTCTGATTTAATTTGGTCTCAATATTTTGCATAGTGGATTACTCTTTGATATTTAATAACTTAACACAAGAACACTACTGAAAGACAATTTTCAGAAAGTTAAGTAATGTTTTCTATATTTCTCTAAATTCAATTTGTCTTCTTTAGGTAAATGGAACAGTGTGTCCAAGTAAAGCCTCACTAACTCCTACCCTAGCCTCCAGATTACACACACTGTGGAGACATATCTCTAAATCTCGGACCCATTTTGAAACTACGCCCGATACAGGTAAGACGACGAACATTTTTACTGGGTAACGCAAGATTAAAATATTTAATATTTTTAAACAACATTTAAATATAGAGCATCTAATTATTTAGCTGGCAGCATTTAAATGTGTGATAATATTTTTTATAATTATAGCTCCTGTACTTGCAAAGTACTTAGTACTTTACCTTGTTTGTTCATTAGATATAATTCTCACAGTCAGTATATCCACTGACTGTGGCACAGTCAAACTATGGAGCAATTACATAGCATTTGAAGGATAACACTGGCATTGTGATGGCTATATAATCTTCAGACATATGGCCCTAAAGGAGCTTCAGAAAAAAGTTCACTCTGTTAACATTTACACCAACATCAGCTACTCTTGATCGAACGTACGAAAATGTACTGTTGCCCCAAAGAAACTAAGTTTAGTACAGTACTACTGTATTAATTTTGTAAAGGGCGTGAGAATGACAGTGACAACCAAACCCTGAAAGCCTAGTATAACACATACATGTATTAAATTAGGCCTAAGATAGCATATATTAGGCCTAGTTCTATTTAACCCTAGGGCAGGTTAGGATAGGTTGTAGAGTTACTGTTCCATTATTTAGCAAGTTGTATTCCAAAATTATGAAATGTAATTTTTTTTTTATTTTTTTTACAACAGTTCTTTTTTGTACATTCTAATAATAGTTGTTTAAGTACTGTACTAGATTTTTTAGAGGATGGGTTGCATAATTCACACATATTAGACCCATATATGTACATATATGTACATATATGGGTCTATATATGTGAATATATAGTACATATATGTACACATATATGTACTTTTACCATAATACAGTACTATATTGTTTATTTATATGTGATGTCCAGTGAGGAATTTCTATTTCCAAAATATCCTTTTGTCTTTACAGGATTCATTGGAAAAGGAGTGACTCGTCACATGAACCGTGCTTGGAATTACGTAATGAAGGGCATCGTGGGCACATTACTTCTTACCACTGTGTTTCCACTCATCTGCTTACTCGTGTCTCTAGGCTCTATGGCTATTGCTGTTGCTGCTCCTCTGTGGTAAGTGTCTTCAGGGAAAATGCCATAGCATAATTGATAAAATGTAGTGAATAACTATTAATGTTGTTGAAGTCTTTAAAGCAAATATAAATACATACAGTATTTCTATGCCTTGTTCTCTGTTCACACTAAATCCATCTCCTCTTTATCACAGAGGATGCAAGACCTGCTTGCATTATATAGTTGTTTGTGCAGTTACCACATTTATCACATTCAGATAATGATTGCATTTTAAAAATTTGTTTAGAGTAAAAAATGAATTTCATGTATCTAGAAAACCTGACTTAAGTAATAAAACTACTTTAGTACTGTATATATTTATATATTTATTTGATGTTCGTATGTTGTCTATGAGTAACATTGAAATAGATTCTTTTTAAAATGGAGATGTACATTACTGTATATATTTTTTGTGTTAATTAAATTAAATTCTTATCTACAGGGTACCTGCGTGTGTCCTCTTGACACATGTTGCCTGCATATTTATTTATGATCTAGATTCTCCAACTGGAATGAGAAAATGGAGCCCAATACTTCAAGCAATAGGGCTTTATCTTGTTGTTTTGGGCGTGTTACAGGCCATATTCTCCTTTCTCACAGCAACTTTAGTATGTCCAATTTTAGCAGCTGCTGTTTTGTTGTGTAAGTGTTAATTTTTGTCGATATTGTTTTTTGGTAAAAACATATTTGTAAATAATAACATATAATGTATTTCCATTTCTGAATCTTGTACCTATACACAAATATAAGTTTGTTTATTATAATGACATGCATATTCAGTTAAAGTATTATCTGCAGATGGTGTAGTTCGCAGAGGGTTGAGACATGTTTGGGACGCAGTTATGTTCCATGCTGTAATTAAAAAGCGTGGTCGAATCCCAGCCTCCGATAGTTTCCTTGTGAAGCGTATTGCTGGACCTGGCTTACATAATAATTTCTATTACCAGGTGTGTGTGTACTTTTAGCAATGTTTTTATTTTGGTGTGCCATAGTTCATAACTTATTTATCTAAGAGTGATATAACAGGATCAAACATACCATATTTAGATATATATACACTACAGTGACTAATCTACAGTATTATCTATATTGATGGGTCATATTGGTCCTGGGTATTAGACTTGGCATGGATATTTTTAATATATTGCTGGGAGAGGAGGATATTGGTTCACTGGTGTCTTTTGTAATTTCTAATAAAGACATGGAGTCACTTGATGACCTACGGAAAGATGACGAAGTGCCAGAGTCATTTGAGGAACCTGCAGATCAGAATCACTTGATGACCTAGGAAAAGGACATGCAGCACAAGCTCTTTAGTGAGCCCTATATATTTGAATGTGATTTCTTTCATGCACCCTTTGGCTTTAATGTCGATATGTATGAAGTGTACATCCTTATTAACTGCAGCCTTACATACTCAGATCTGATCACCTTGGAAAATAGTATTGAAGGCTTGGTCAATTGCAATATGGCAATTTTTGGCTTCTATGCTATCTGTGTGCATATTTATTCTCTCTTTATTATAAAGTCATCTGAGCATCCTCAGGGTGTAGACAACTGTCTAATCTCAGGAATCTTTATTGCTTAAGAATACCTTACCTTGTGTGTACCATGTGTTGTTGGTTTTGGGAATCAATCCCCACAACCCGCTCTATGATCAGGGCTCCTGGATAGGCAAGGAGTTGCTCATTTATTGTTTGTACAAACTTTTCTTATTGTGAACCATTCAAATTCAACTTCATTATCTGAATTAAATAGATCACATGAGGATGAGGGTCAGTTTATTATAAATTCCTTTGACTATGACCCCTCAGTTTCCATTTTGCTCCTATCCAACTTTAAAATGAGAGAAAAAAATCTTATATTTGTTCACATTTTTTATTTAATTTCTAGTAAAAATATCTGCACTTTCTACCTGTACCATTTAAAAAGACTTAAAATTTATTTTCAAATTGATTAAAAAAGTTTTTGAGTTATGACTTTCTAAAAAAAAAATTATGGTAATCCAAGTAACTCGGTACTGATTTTTTGGGCTTGGTACCAAATTACTTGAGATCCTTAGGATGTAGAATATCATCATAAATACTACCACTAAGTAGTATAATATTTTCAGTTTAGCCTAACCCTTGTAACTATCTTATTAAATGGTCCTTCCAGTATTTTACTCAGTGCTGTTTTAAAATTTAGTCACACTTATATATTTTGTAACCAAAAGCAAAACAATTCCAAGTCAGTAGTACATGTGCAGCATGCATGCACTTTGGTGACTGAAAATAGTGGTGCCTCGGTTGAGATACATATACTTCATGTGTATGTGTAGAGTACAAATTGATCAATTTACTGTAATTATCTGACTCCTTTCTTGTTATGTGGCTGATATGGTTTGTTTACTTTGTGGATAACCAACTCTAAGGATAACATCTCAGTCACTGTATATGTATATACAATATATATGTTACAGTATATATTTATGTCAAGTAGAATGTCATCTGTAACAGTCTTCTTTGCACAACTTTACATCACATGTTTTCTGGAAGTCCTTCAATGGTATATACAGTAACCAGAGTATAATATTCTTTTAACACTTCCCTAAATTGGTTCTGCATATATAATAATTATTACAATTGTACAGAATTGTGAATAAATTGTAATAAAGTTTATTCTGTGGCTTGCAGATAAGCTGTGAACAGGCTTTAGCATCATTTGAAGCTAGGCTGGAAATGGACGAGTTGGCAGTTTATCAACATGAGATGGAAGCTATTATCCACAAACCACTTTGTGTTTACACGTAAGGCATCTTAGAATCTTTTTCATGTGTGCTCATGTGTGTTCTTGTTTGAAATAAGCAATCTGCATGATGACTTATCCATTGATTTCAAAGAATAAATTTTGGGTACATAAGCTGAAAGCAGTGGAGGTGGTGTGGTTATCATTCAGGGTTTGCAATTAACCATTCCTAAATTATGTCTACTAGGAAGGGAATGCTTAATTGTATGTAATTTAATTTGAAAAATAGTTTCCATAGTACAGTTTAACAAAATAATCAGCGGCTGCATAAACCCAAATGGTTCACAAATATTTTGACAATAAATAAGTGGGAAAACATACATACCTCATCATTAACTGTGAAGAACAGTTTTTTTAACAAATTAACTAAATCCACATCTAGTGAGCAGACTTGGTCCGTTATTTAGAGGAATTCATTGTATGGGGGATCCAGATTTTGGAAGTGCCACTGTACAATAGTTATTGTCTGGTACTGTACATACAAAATCATCTTGTACTTTATTTTCATTTGTTTTAGGGATTTTGTACAGCGTTGCTTTGGTCCCTTTAGTGGAGTTATTGGCAGAACTGGCAACTATGACCGTGTGGAAAGAGAAGTGCGCGATCTCATCCTAACACTGCAAGAAAAAATTGACAGACGGCGACGAGATCTGGTCTTGGGCTTGCCCATCAGTGTCAGGTAAGATATTAGCAGTTGTAAATGCTTTCAAGTAAATGGATTGTTTAACATGTCTTTTTGTAAATGTTAATCTAAATGCTTACAATTTTGACAGCAGTTTTATATATTTTGTTCATATCATACACTTGAGGGGCTAAAATGCATATGATTCAAATCATCATAATGTACCAGTTATGAAGCAGTTCATGCTTTCCCTAATTTTATATTGTTAACCATCCCTATACAAACTGTCTTAATCTAGATCAACATGCATATCATTTTTTATTAGCTCATAAAGAGTGCAAAATATATAAATTAGAAACATTTTGTGGGCCATCCAACATTATAGATGGTATATAAATTTGAAGGATATCAGTAAGTTTAACCTAAATTACAAGAGTAAATTTTCTAACATCATTACCACAATAGGTAGGTTGATAATTGTACATAAAAAACAAGGCCCAGAAATATATCAGTGAGACTGATCAACATGTTATTGTATGATGACTATTTCAAGATACATAGAATTTGTTGTAAGTGGTAATGTGTGTTTGGGTCTTAAATTATTAATGTCTAATTTACTGTGTAGAACCTTAACACCAAAAGGACAATTATACCAAAAAAAAAAATTCTTTACAACAAAATTATATATAAGGCATAAGCTTCCACAAAATACTGCAATGTTATCCTTTCGTACTATTTACACGATTGATCCAAGACCTTGTCACAGTACATAGCACCGTGATCAACACAGTTGGGTCCCATCTAAACGGTTCTGGTTTTGATTCCTGCACAGGTCACGGCATTTAGGCACATTTCCTTATGCCTGATGCCTCTAATCACCTGGTAGTAAATAGGTACCTAAGCATTAAGCAATTGTTGTGGCTTGCATTTTGGGGGGTGGGGAACCTTGATAAGCTTAACAGGCTTCCTGTTTCCCGACAATGTAAAACCAATTTACGCTAATTTTTCTGCTTCATCCCACTTAAATAAGTTTGATAATCTTAATTAGTTAACTTAAATTCATATAAGGCTTTTTCCTACTCTTAAAATAATTAGATATGCATCCAACTTACAGGTGGATAAAATAAAACAATAAGATTACTTACATTTTCAAAGTTGATCTCTGAGCAGTAGGCAAATTGATTTACAAATACATTACAGGTTTTATATAGTATTTGGTAAGGAATGAGTATGTTAAGATTAGCATTGTTTGATGGATTAACTGGAGAGTTTGTTTAAAATGCCTCTTTATATACCAACTTTTCAGCGTTGATGTGACATGATAAATTTGTGTGAATGAAACTGTATTGTTTAAATGATGTAAAGGTATTTTTTAATAATTTGTATTTGTTTCTTATTAGGTCAAAAATAAAATTGACAACAAGAGAATTAAAGTTGGCTCTAAAGCAAGCAACCATAATGCTGGAAGATTTCTACCCATCTCACGTACTGAATCGGATCATTGACCAGCAGGGAGTGGAGCCTTCTGGCCATGATGTGGGGGCAATTTTAAACAGACTTGATACAGTGCAAGGCAATAATGCATCTGGACAGAAACATGTTGGAATTGTGGAGAGAGGTACAGTGATAAGTGGAACACGGAAAGGTGGGCCAACAGAACCAAAGTTTGCTACAGTAGAGGAATGGTGGGACAGCAAAGGACTTGCCTTAGGTATGTTGGTGAGCTTACCGAGTTGCATTTTTGTATCTGTAGATCTGTTAATATCTTCAATGCTTTGTTTTTTCCCTGGGAACTCCCCTTTTAAGGAAATGGTCACAAGAGAAAGGCCTCCAAACAGCTATACTGTATATATAAACAAGATGATCTGGCTTGATATTTACCCCTTATGTCATTAGATTCATCTCATACATAATCCTCTACTTTTCTCTTCCATTAAGTAGGTTGTCTGCAAGTCATTCTTGACTTTGTGTGTGTTACACTTAACCTGTCCTCACACTTAACACACTGCAATTATTAAAGCTGTCGAACCATATAATAAAAATGTAGTTTTCTGGGGAGAGCCCTGTCTACTTCCTGAAGCTATCCGAACTGATATGTGCTATATATTAGTTTGGGGTCATGAGTCACAGGAGTCCTTATGCCTACTGGGAACCACGAGCCTGAACCTGGTCCCCTCAGAGAGACTCGGGGAGCAAAGGCCTATGAGCACTTTACATTTAAAGTATATCATAATTGCCATCAACTGGGGAAGGATCCAGAAAGGTAGGGGAATCGAAACAGACCACTGTCTGGTTAACCTGTGCAATCTACATCCCAAAAGATAAAAATAACTCCCTAGCAAAAAACAAACAAGCAACCCTTCATGCGACTAGCACTTCCGCTGGTCTCCATGGTGTAGTGGTAAGACATTCGCCTGGCGTTCCGCGAGCGCTTTATCATGGGTTCGTATCCTGGCCGGGGAGGATTTACTGGGCGCAAATCCTTAACTGTAGCCTCTGTTTAACTCAACAGTAAAATGGGTACTTGGTTGTAAAAACGATTCTCGAGGCGGGGATCGTATTCCAGGGACCTGCCCGAAACGCTACACGTACTAGAGGCTATACAAGAATGTAACAACTCTTGTATATATCTCAAAAAAAAAAAAAAAAAAAAAACACTTTACTGCCTCCCCCGTGGGGTGGGAGAGGAGCTGGCTCACCTGAGCCAGTAGCTCACCACACCAGTTCTTGAACGATGAAAAACCGCCGACCGGAGGGAGGGAGGGTGTCAGGGAGTCTCCGGGGCTCGTCCAGAAAATGGTGTTTCATTACATTCGATGCAGTTTTTTTAGGGAATTTGCTGTATGTGAACTGAAATATATTGATACTGCTTCAGATTAATGAGCACTGGC